>NC_062217.1:167373597-167721097 GCF_902686445.1 Sciurus carolinensis | reverse complement strand
CTCTGCCAAATGGTGGTGGGCAGAGAGGCTATGCCTGTCCCTCACAGCATAAGAGGAAACAGACTCCGTCCCAGGCTGCCCACGGCCCAATTCCTGCTCAGCTCACTTGAAGTCCAGGCACCTGTTGGCATAGGCCATGACTCTTGGGGCCCTCAGACACGGCGTGACATCAACACGCCAATTCCCCTCCGTGGGAGTCACTGCTGAGACCAGCTCCCATCCCAAAGCTCGCCATTCGTATGACCTTGTTCCTGTACTACCAGAAGCATCCTGCAGTTTTTATTGCGGGTCCCCCTCAATGAAAGGGCCAAATAGCTCTGGGGATCACAATCAGAATGTCACACAAATGAATTAAATCAATGTGCCCGTGCCTTGCACCCCTTGGAAAGCCACAAAGACAGGACGTGGCAGTTCCCCTCAATCTAGCTCGTGCTAAGCTTGGGGCTGCTGCACCGCGGATCCAGCAACCTGGGTCAGCTTCACACCCTGGGGACAAACTGAACTCAGTTTCCCAGAAGCGTGTGGGAGGAAAGTAGTAACGGGGCTACAGCCGACACCCCAGCTCCTGGGAACTCTTCCTCATTTGTAATGTTCTCTAACGGGAGAGTCCCCTGCTGTAGTTCCTCAAAGGGGCGACTCTGCTCCATCAGTCTGAAGAGAAACATCAACTGAAGCTGCTCTGAGGAACAACCTGAAGCCCTTCCCACTTCCTGCTGAATCTTGTCCCCTCAATACGATGGCCTTCGTTCCAAGGGAATTCATTTTTGTGTTAGCCACAGCTCAAGACCATGCTGCAAAAACTCAGGGCCACACTGCTTGCAGCTGAAGGACAGGGGCAGAAAGAAGAGCAAACCGGACACACAGCTGCTGCTTTTCTGTCTACACGCCAGCAGCTTCCAATGCTGCTGGGGGAAGAATAAACCCACAGGGAGGTTCTTGCTGGAGTCACTGGGTCACCCAGAGAGAGTGTCTGTTGTCTGTGGGCCACAGACTCCAGATGATGTCTTGACCCAAAGCAATACAAGTTACCCCAGTAGAGAAAAGTGTTCCTTACAGTCAAGACAGTTCTACCTGGAGGGAATATTCCTTTTAACATTTGCTTCTGAAACACTTCAGGTGGTGGCTCGGGCTGCCTCTCTGACCTACGCTCAGTGGATCCATGTGACGTTTATTTTCTAAATCAAAATCAGGACACATGGTCTGAGAACAGGCTGTGCCTGACGGAAGTTGACTGTGATTTGCCTGTTGCCCAGGACCCACCTGTATGCTGAGGCAGGAGGCAGGCAGACCTGAGCTACCGAGAGGGACAGGCTTGGGTCTGCCCCGGCGTCCCTCTGAGAGGAATCCACCACCTAAGCCCTTCTGATAGGACACCAAGAAACAAACCGAGTGGAGGAAAATATCCCTCACCGCTTAACGCTTTCTACAACTCTGACTTCCGTGGAAATTCAACCTTCGTTTTTGGTTTGGCAACAAGAACAAAAACATCACTGATTTCTTTTTACATTCTTGTGTCTGCCCTGTGTCCCAGTGTTCCCAGTCTGGACACCCACCGTGTGACTACCTCTCTCTGAGAGGGGTTTTCCTCTTGGCTGCAGCCAGAGAGACACACAGGTGAGGCCTTGGGGACCAGCGCAGCCGCTGGATTCCAGCACCATCATGTGGCTCGGTTTGCCCATTTGTAAAATGAGACCTGGACCTGCTTCCCCAGGAGACACTGGAAACGTCTACCAGGTAAGAGGGAAAAGTGGGTACTGGCCCACAACAGCCCCTTCCTTTTATTGTACACCTATTATGTGCCAGGCAGGGGCTGCTCCCCACACACCATCTGGAGCCCCCACTACAACCAGCATGCTTGCCGTGATGAGCCTCAACACACAGGTAGAAAAAAAGAGGCCCAGAGAGGTTCATGAACTCACTCAAAGCCACAGAATAAAACTGGGGTCCAGCTCTAGCATCACATACCAAGTTCCCTGGGCTGAGGGACCACGGCTAGATGGCAGCCTGGACAACACACTGCCTGCCTATCATCATCACCGACTCCTCATCATTCAGAAAACTCACCCCAAACCTGGAAGCCAGGCAGAAAGATGTCCACGCCCCGTCAACGTGACACTCAAGTCCTGGGTGCTGGCAAATTCTGTGCCAAGGCCAAATAGCTGGCTGCCCCTTATTACAATTTAAAAACAAACAACAACAACATGTTCCTTGGGTGAGGGCCAGGTCAGTTCTGCACCGGCACCAAGAGGCCAGCACCAGCTGCAGGGACAGAGGCCAGGCCGTGCCCTGCAAACCTGAAGTCTTTCTGCCTGCCCTTTGCGGAGTGGACTGCCACCGACCCCTCGTCTAGAACCTGGCCCAGGGCTCCACGCAGGCCGTTTCCACTTCCTGCGTACTGCTGATTCTCAGTAAAGTCCCACGTGAACTCGTCGAAAACAGAAAAGCTGCAAGTGAGTTTTATTCCATAGAGAGGCACATGTTATCTGCAGGAAGGCAAAAAAAAAAAAAAAGACAACCTCCAAAGTGGTGATTTTCTCATCCTGCCCAGGATCAGCCGGTTTCTATCAACTCTGCCACCTTCTTCCAGGCTTCCTCATGCCCCGCCCCCGTGCCCTGCACTGGCTTCTCCGATTCCTCCGCCTAGCCAGCACCACCATCTGCCGGGGAGCGCACTCTTGAGTTAAACAGACCTCAGGCATGTGCTCAGCGTGTGTTTATGCAAGAGTCACACTTTCAGCTTTTTGGAAATCACACTTGGCCAGGCACCCACAACGCCTGGCTGAGCGACGGTTAGCAAAGCAGCCGCTGGCCCACGTGGCACACAGCATTCTCAGAGGGCAGCACACTGCAGCCGCAAACCGGTACCTTGGCGTCCTGGTGGCTGCGGGAAGCCAGGGCGATCTGCCTGGCCAGCTTCAGGGCTTCTATCCGCATGATGGCAAATTCTAACTCCTCCTGCCCAAGGGGTGGGGGATGAGCAGACCGCGCGCGGGGGAGATGCATCAAGACAGATGTAATGTTTTCCGCACCCAAGAAATGAATGTACCACGTGAATGCATCATGACAGGTACTCGGGAGAGACACACGCTTGGCTTTCTCACAATAAGCACCTCAGCAGATCATGAAACGATGTTTAATTTCCTTTTTTAAAAATTGCCCTTTTAAGCCTCTACAGGGAAGCTATGCGAACATGAAGTGATTTTTGAAATGGATCCAATTTTTTTACTGTACTATAGTCTTTGATTTTTCCTTTTTTTTAAAAAAAGTGAACTTGGCCAACACTTTCCATGAATGAATGTGTATCTCTCAAATGACTGCGAGCCATCTCTCCAGGTTTCCTTTCAAAGTTCTAGTCTAGGGATATCGAATTAAGTTGTCAAATTTAAAATACAGAGTAGATAATCATTTTTCGTTCCAGATGCTAGACTTGAGTCCAGATGTTATCTCAACAGGATTCTGAGATTGCCTAGCACATATAAACAATCAGGCTTGGTGGTGACCTCATACCTTTGGTTCAGTGAATGAATCACAGAAACAGCTGTTAGGGTTACTGATACAACTGAAAAATGATGGTTTCGGCCCAGTTTCCAAATTGAAATGGAAATGGTTCCTTCAATATGTAATTGCATAATTTTATATAATTTTGGCATACTGGCTAAAGCACACCACATATCAGTGCTTGAGGGGAAAGACATTTCATCTGGAACATTCTCAGCAGCTCCTCAGTATGTCCTGCCTCAGTCCAGCTGGGACTTGGGGGTTCATTCTCTACTGAGGTTTTGACAAACTCCCAAAAGGTCACACATTGGCTACAAACCTGAAGTTTCTGAGCAAATACTGGGGGGTTCTTTTCTGCTAAGTCGGGTTCCAGATAGTCAAGCGCACCACAGAGAGAGGCGGGGTGGGCCAGCCTGCTGAGAAGGGCATCAGCAGAGGCAAAGGCACCCTCAGGAGCTGTCTGAGCACCGGCAGAGAGGACACGGAGGGAAAAAGGAGGAGAACACGGTGACATTGAGGCCAGGCAAGGACCACACATCCGCTTGCTGGACATTTCTGCCTTCAGGCTAAAGGGGCATCCAGAGCTGCCAGTGCTCGCCCATGCTGCCAGTGGACATCTGGAGACCGGCAGGCCCACCCCCTCCCCAAAAGCACAGCCTCCCCACCCTCACTCCCTGCTTCTTTACTTGGAAATCTCAGTGGGGGGAGGCAGAAGCTAGCTGATGGGTTTTCAAAACCTAACATGACTCGTCAAGGCAACAGCTCCAAGCGTAAATACCAAAGGAAGTAAGGTTTTGGTAAAGGCGATTTTCTAAACATCTGGTAGATCAGAAAGACTTCGAAATCAGAAGCCAACTTTGCAGAAGGTGCTCTGTGGACAAGCCCTCCACAGCATTTATTTGCGAGGCTGATTCACATCTAGACCTCGTTGTGCCCGTTAGTTTCCAGTATTCCACCAGCCTCCAACTGCCACATATGTACGTACGTGGTAGATGCTCAATAAACGTTTGCTGCGTGGGATAAATGAAGTCTCCTAATGCAGACCAAAAATACTACACAACATCAGTGGCTCCAAACCCACTGGGGATTGCTAGGAGGGAAGTAAAGGCAATGAAATGAATTTGCCCAGAAGAATGGTCCATTTAAGATGCGTGGAGACCCTCATACTTGCATCACATACTCAAGGGAAACACAGGCCCTGGGGGCTACCAACTGGAGAAATCTCCCATCACTGGGACCCAGGAAAACCACTTGAGCTCTAAGAGGAGGGTGTCCCTGCTCTGTTACCAAGGTGGAGAGGCACAGTACTGGCCAGAGGTGGCTCCAAAGCACAGTACAGTTCCAAGGGGAGAAAAACAGAAAACAAATAACCCTGGGGGCAATTAAAGCACCAAGGTGACAGCTGCAGGGCTGCCCTGGTAGGAGAGGAGTCTTTGTCTCAGGGCGGTGCTGTGGGGTCCCCCAGGAGGGCTCCTGTGGTCTGGGGTCAGGGCAGGGCCACAGCAGGTGCCAGGTGAGCCTGATGGCACCCAGCAGGCCCTGGCCTCAACCCCAGCGATCTCTGGCTCCTCCGACTCTACTTACTATTTCAATCGCCTCTGAAGAGGTGCCCAAGGCCATGGCCTCCAGTTCTTTCTGGGAGGACTTCTCTGGCACCTGTAAATGTGGCTCTTGGCTGGAGGCCAGCCCTCGTGAAACAGGACGCTGGATTTTTGCTGCAGCATTGACAAGGGCTTCGGTTTCCTCAAAACTTGACCTGTGGGAGCAAAGGCCATCTTTAGAGTCTTCTCCATGGAAATCCCACTGAGGTCAGCCAGGAGGCCCTGAACCAGGCAGCATCCCAAGGGGTCTTGGTCTCCAGGGCTGTGTCCCCAGTAGAACATGGGCATGTCTCCAGTGGCCCTGTGGCCTCTAGGCTGGGCAGCCACACCCACCCCAGGAGCAGCTGACGAGGAAGGGACAGGCCAGATGCCCCTAGGGACAAGCTCTGGAGTCACACAGAGGCCTGCTGCTCAGCTGTGCACTCCGGGGAGCGACGACACCACATCCTGCTTCCTCTCCTACAAGACAGAGATGATGCGCCTCTGCTGTGCCTATCACTGCAGCAGTGTGGTCACCATCTCGCCTCCCAGGCAGAATCTGGTCTGCAGCACCCTCAGTAAGCCTGAGAGGCCAAGCGAGAGCAGGCAGACAGGGAGGGGCCTGTCCGAGTCCTAAAGCAATGCCCACACCTCCCCCATCAGGACGTGACCCTGACAAATGCGAACGCCAACATCCATGTCAGCATACGTGTATCCAGCACGTTACGTGTGCCAGACGCCCTGGCAAGAGCTTTCCACACAGCGCTGACCCGGAAGCCGGGCACTCCCTGCCCCTCGCACAGCTGAGGGAGGCGCTGGGGCCTCTCGAATCTTCCTAAATCCCACGTGGCCAGTCTATTACACTGCACTCAAGGAAACTGAGGCACAGGTGGGCCAAGGGAGTCACGTCGGGTCACACTGCCCACGTAGGGTGGAAGCAGGACCCAGATTCTGAACGACGTGCCGCGCTGTCCCCCATGGGGCCAATGACAAAGCTGCGTGTAGATTGGGCAATGGGGGGGGCTCACGCAGTCAGCTGCTGACGGATTTCACCTTAGTCAAAGGGCCCCAGTCGTGAGACCAACACGTGTGCTGTGTGAACAGAGACTGGAACGTGGGCTGCCCCTGACGTCGGGACCACAGGGTGAGGGTGCTGGGCTTCAGGCCTGGGGGCAACTAACTAACTGTGAGGGCGGAAGTCATACCCTGAACACGGCGTCGGGGGCTCTGACATCCGGGTGGGAGACTTGACGGGGCTCTCCTGAGAGGTGTCGAACATAAGGTACAAGGCTTGCTTCTCCGGGGCATCATCGACCTGCTGCAGGGACAGAGTCACAGGTCAGCTTGGGGAGATGGACACCAGAGTGCTCCTCCATGGAGGGCAAAGGACTCTGTGAAAAGTCTTCACTTGACTCAAGCAACCAGGAAGATAAGCAAGAGCTGGCCAGGAGAAGGGCAGGGAGGAAAAGAGGGGCGTGGGACTGGTGCAGGTGGGGACGCACGCGGAGGGAGGACGATCTGGATGGTCCTGCTGGGCCACACCATGTTCAACTCATTCTTATTTACTGACCACCCTCAAACTGGCCACTGAGGGTAAACAGAGGGGTAAGATCCCAGCCTAGCGCTGATCGCAGCTGCATGCAGGAGACCAACAGTGACCCAGTGTGACGAGCCCTGCCATCGAGGCACCAAAAAGAGACAGAGCAACAGGTTCAATGTGAAAGGAGGGGGCTCCTCTCGGACAGGGATGGAAAGGGCATGAACAGAGAGCATGGCGCAGGCTGAGGCCCAGAATCCTGAGTGTCCAGGCTCATTCAGGGCCTGCAGAGGGGCTTGGCTGGACAGGTACAAGAGGGAGTACAGTGAGGAGCTAAGGGGGAGGATCTGAGTGGCTGGGGACCATATCAGAACCCTCAGGCCTTGAATGTCATGCCCAGAAATGGGGACTTGCTTCTCTTAGTGATGGGGAGACCCTACATCTGCCCTTCTGGGGGTCCCCAAAGAAGTCCTTGCAATGGCCACTGGGCATGCACCATCACATCACAAAAACCTCTGGTGGTTCCAATATTCCTAGCAGGGCACGTTCCTCATGAAATCCATCCTCAAAGTCTGCCACGCACACGTCAGTAGGCGGTGTACAAGAAGGACCTTGTGGTTTGGTCCCATTAAATCAACAACATCAACACACGGGACTGTTCCACTTCAGTGGTGAAGTGTCTCCCCCTCCATATTTATGCATGTACTGTCAACTATCAGGGACACAGCTGTGGCCTCAGGGGGAAGCAGACACTCTCTGAGCAATGCATCAAGAGATAACAACAAAGCCCATGATGCACTATCCTGGAGCTGCGATTCCGGTCTGTGACCGGGACGTTTCCTGCCTGACCTTCCGGTTTGCTGCAGTTTAGAAGCAGCAACCCCAGTATCTGTGAACAAACACATGGGAAGAAAAGATAAGAGCAACATGTCCAGGGTCATTCAGTGTTGCAACAAGCCCTCCCATGCATCCCTGGGTCTCTGAGGACATTGCTGGACAACAGCACAGAAAGAGGTCACGGCCAGGACAGAACACCCAGGCAATAGTACTTAAGCTGGGGAAGACAGCTGCCAATCATTACCCATTAAAGTGAAAATGGGGTGGGGGAGGCTCAGAACCACTTAAAGTGAAAAGGGGGTTACCTACAATTGTCCCTCAATATCCACTGGGAATTGGTTCTAAGAGCCCCCTGGATACTAAGTCCTTTATATAAAATGGCATGGTATTTGCATATAGTCACTACATAGTCCCATATATTTTAAATCAGTCCTAGATTACTTATAATACCTAATATGATGTGAATGCTATGTAAAACACTTATTATACCACATTATTTAAGGAATAATGAAAAGAAAATGAGTCTAAATATGAGTTCAGAACAGATGCATTATTTTTTTTTCTTTCTTTGATGGTGCTGGGGGTGAACCAAGGGCCTCATGCCCGCCAGGCAAGTGCTCTACCACTGAGCTACATCCCCAGCCCACTTTTTTTAAAGAACGTTTTCGACCTACAGCTGATTGAATCAGCAGACATGGACCTACAGATAGGGAGGGCCAACTGCAATTTGTAGAAAAGAGCTTAGGGCACTTTTAAAACAACCACCTCTATCCCACCCACTTTGAAAGAAATTTTGACCAGCTCTTTCTGGGTCTAGGGAAGTAACTGCAGGAAAACTCATCAGTTTCTCCCGAAAAAATACCAAATGACATGGGCTCAAGTACAAATCTCAAACTCCCAGGCCCCTTTCACCAGTACCCAGGATGCTGTGACACACAGGCCCCACATGGGCTCTGAGCTGGAGTCGCTCCGCACAGGAGAGGTCTCTGCACGCTCAGAACAAGTGGAAGCATAGGAAGAACTTACAGGTAAGGAGGAGCCGAGTTTTTCCATATATTCAATTTCATAGGAGTTTCTGTAATCCAACTCTGCAAAGAAACACAAGGGGAGATCAGTGCTTCAGACACAGCTGGAAAGAACCAGCCGAGCCAGGGTGGGGAGCCAAGGTGGGGCACGGAACAAGGCTCTGCTTTTGGCAACGCCCACTGACCAGGGACTTGTGATACACAACAGGGAGGCGCAGCCCAGCTGCTGGCAGAGTTGGTGAACTTCTTGCTCGCAGGGACTTCTGCCATTAGGGAATCTGAGGGAGCCCCCAAGGAACGGAAATAGTGAGACCAGGCACAGGCCGGGCTTTGGGCAAACCTGAACCCTGTGCCGAGTTTTCAGCTGAGACAGCATGTGCATTTTGGGTGACAGCTTTCTAACTCTCACATGCAGCACACGTAACGACATGTCCTGATGACATCTTGGAGCTGGCCCTGTACCTGTCCTCTGTGGACTCAACCCCAGCTCCACTCCAGAGCAAGGGAAGGACAGGGATCATTGTTCCTCCTGTGCTACTCATAAGAGAAGCTTCGCAAATCACTTGAATGTTTCCAGGTGGCTACAGGGCAGATCCAAACCAGATTTTCCAATACAAAGACTACTAGAGCCCAATTAGGCAGAGAAGTGACTTATTTCAACTTGGTGGCTTTGGGCTGCAAAGAAAATTCCCGACAATTACTGGAGACTAGAAACTCCACAGCCTGCCTGAGGCACCTAGGAGGTTCCTCACGGAAACTCAGTTCTGCTGCTTAACTAAACTCCCTGTCCAGCACCCACCAGGGCATGGCAGGTATGGTAGTGGATGCACCTGAAGGGCACTTTGTTCTTGCAGAAGCCATAATATGGAGCTACCAGATACTGCTTTACTTGAAAAGAAAATCACAATGTGACAACTGACCTCACTATATTAAGCACTAGTGGAATCCGTAAAGCTTAAGGCCTGGTGGAGCTGAATCTAGAATGTTCCCAAAGGCTCACAGGTCGAAGGCTTGGTTCCCAGTGCAGAGGTTATCAAGAGGCTGGGCTCTGGGAGATGACTGGATCACATGAGGGCTCTGACCCTATCAGGGATTAATAATCTGAATGGACTACTGGGTGGTCTACTGGGCAGGTGGGGTGTCGCTGGAAGTAGGTCACTAGGGTGTACCCACAAGGACTACCTCTGTCCAGGGCCTCTTCTTCCTCTCCCCCTTTCTCTGCTTCCTGGCTGCCATGAGTTAGGCAGCGTTCTTCCTCCGTGGCCTTCTGCCACAGTGTTCTGCCTCAACTCAGGCCAGAGCAATGAGCCAACTGACCATGGACTGGAAGCTGGCACCATGAGCCCAAAGAAAGTTTCCTCCTTTAAGTTGTTGAGCCAGGTATCTTGGTCAGCGATGAAAAGCTGACTAACTCGAGGCCTCAATTTTTATTTTTATTTTTTAGATAAAAGTAAATGTAAGTAGCAGTTCTGGTGTGAAGTTCTTTTACTTCTGCGTGTGGCCAAAGGCGCCACTGAAACAGTGATTCTTCAGTATGTGCTTTAAGGAGGGATCATCCTGGGAGATTTCTTAAAACCTACAGGCATGTGTGGTTTTGGGCTGAACCAACTCAAGAACCTCAGCCTGCGGACACCACCACCAGAATCCCTCAATTGCCGGGTGGAGCTAACACTTCCCTCTAGCGGGCACGCCTACTCCTGGGTGACGCTGGTTTTGCAGATGCATGATTAGAAAGACTCTTCACCTCCTGAAAGTGTACCCTGGAGATGTGCAGAGACTAGAGCACAAACCACCTGGGGCTGAGCGGTCGGTTGGAAAGCAACCCCCGACTGCTGTGAATTTGCCCCAACCTGGAAGTATTAGTTTATGAAGGCTCAACACCTGAGAAGCAGGTGGGGACACAAAAGGATTCCCAGGGCTTCTGCCAGGTGTATGGTTTTCTAGGCATGAGATCCCAGAATACCATTTTATTTTCTTATTATAGCTGGTTAGAGTTGAGGAGATAATATTGAGTCAGCTGCTCCTTCCAAGCTTATCATTAGTGTCCCCTAAGCATTATACAGCCCTGCATTATTTAACAGAGCATCTGTGAGGCTCTCAACAAGCAAGGGACACCATGAGCCTGTGGCCTCCGACAAGTGGCCCACACCTGGCCACCAACTCTCCTCAGGGCATCCCACCTGGATGCGCAGCTTACTCCCTGGCCCCCGAGGCTGGGTGTGTTCGGGGTCACCAGGCTCGCTTACCTGCCTCCCCTCCACCTGTCAAGAGTGTCCCCATTCGTCCCTTCAGAGACAGTGCCTGACAGTACAGGGTGATTTCCAGTATTCTGAGGACTCATCTCACTGAAATTGGCTTTAGAAATCTCGCTCATCTGCTTTAAATTCTAATCCTCACGGGGAGGAGAGGGGGTGAGGCCCTGTCCAACTGCAGCCCCTTTCTGCACCAGGCCACATGCAGGCTGCAGACCAGGAGGGGCTACTCCAGTGCATCATCTTAGCTCCTGGAAAGCCCAGCCGCTGAGGCACGGGGCTGCATCCGGCTGGAGGCCCACAGGCGTTTCTGAAGGGCCTTGCGTGTCCGAGGACCACTCTTGGCAGTCACTGCACACTGGGACGCGGCACACGGACAGGACCTGACTGCTGGTTTTTCTGACTTCAATTGCTGAAGCTTCACTGGGAGACTGGGAAGACCCCTGGGCAGCAGGACCGAGGAAGTCAATTTACCGGCTTGCTCCACGCCTGTCCACGCGAGTCTCAGATGGAGCTTGAAGTGCCACACTGTGCTGGCTAAGATGAAACGTGTGAGAGAAAAGCCCTACAACAGGTGGAGGGGATTGCGATCTGATGTATTACTGCTCGTTGCCAGTATTTTCTGGAACTTTGAACACAAATGATACTATGTTCTGGGGAGAAGAAAACGGCCCTCCAGAGAGGGAGGAGGTGGCTGCTCCCAATTTCCTCACCATCTCTCTTCTAACCGTCAGTCCCAATAGACTGATGGTGCCCACCAATAAATAAAATCAGATTAGAGCCAGGTGCGGTGGCACACACCTGTAACAGCAGCAGCCCAGGAGCCTGAGGACACCTTCCCTCTGCTGGATGTGGAAAGAGGGGCCCATACAGCTGTGCAAAGGGGACAGGGAAACTGGGTGACCACCAAAGGACCACATGGACTTGTGAAAGTGTACATAACGGTTCCACCCTAACGTCCTAGGACTAAAAGGAGGTGAGGCCCAGAGGCTGGGTAGCCCAATGACAGGAATCCTTGAGCTTGTCCTCCCTGGGGCCTGCATGGATTAGGTTTGCTCCCACAGCAGCATGCTTGAAAAGACTGTGCAAGAAAGGCCTCCATTAAACAAGGCCCAACACTTGTAACTGTCAATCAAGTCACTAATCAGTGGGAGGTTATCCGAGTCACCACAGTGAGGTGATGTTTTACAGCTCACACGTGGTATGGCAAGCACCCAGCCATTGCTCTAAACTAGTATCCACGAGACCCTGAAGCTTTTCACCACTGCTCTAGTGCACCCGGGTGGGAACACAGTTAGTCCACACCCTCCTTCTACAGGGAGGGCAGGAAGCATGGTCCATGTCGCTTCAGTAGTACAGGCAGGAAGTCAGGCAGACCTGGTTCTCCCTGCAACAGCCCTGAGATAACAGGCAAGTCCCTTAACAGCGCCAGGTCTCTTTCCTCGTTCTTAAAGTGGGGAACTGTGGAAATTCTCCTGGGCTGGGAGGAGGAAATGAAATCGCATATGCAAAAGACTCAGCACGGTACAGGCTGAGCCAGTGACAGTCCCTGCCTGACTGGTCTCCCCTATAGAACTATACAGAATTACACAGAGTACTAAAGTATTAGGACTTGAATATGTGTTCCAATGGTAATTGTTATTTCTAACCCAACATTTCACTTTCCTGTGCTTGGCATCTTCTGTTTAAGAAAGTCTCTGATCACAGCTGCAACCCTGCATGGCTTCATTCAGCAGCTGGTATGAGTCTGGGACTGCTGAACTTGATCTTATTAAAGTAACTGGAGGGCAGATCCTGTAAGAGGCTCTGCATCCATTTTCCACACCCAGATGCAGAGGGAGCCAGGGCAGGTTCCAGAGGAGGATGCAGGGCAGCCTCTCCTGAAACTGCCCCTGTAGAGTCTTTACATTGCTGATGAGTTTTCAATCACCCATTAGTTAAAACCATAGGCGTGACCTCCCAAGTTTTGATAATTGTTTTCTAAGGAGGCATGTTTAGCAGAGTTTGGTTTCAAATTTATGTATTTGCCCACTTGCTGACTTGTTGCAGAAACAGCTGTCAAATATCACTGAGCTGGTGGGTTGTGTGTTTAGTACGTCAGATGAACAAACAGATGTTACCACTGGATGAGGCACCTCTTAGCTTTAAAAGCATTATTAGGATTTTTGCATTTTCTAAGAAAAAAAGTGCATGTATTTGGTTTTTGATGATAAAACCAAACACACCAGAGACACATCCCAAGATCAAAGGCTTTTTTATGCTTGTCCACAGTGCCAAGCCCAGGGTGGTTTCTAAAGGTTCTTTTTACCCCCCAGCATTTAGAAGTTTCTTGTCCAGCTTAAGAGATGTGAGCCAGCAGGAAACCACAGGTGATCTCAAAATGCCAAGTCCAATGCTTATGCCCAAATGTCCCTGGAGGCTCCTGGAACACAAAACCTCTGTCCCTGGGGCCCCCACACTCATGCTGGCAATGCCATGCAAAAATCAAATCAGCAGTGCTAACACGAGACTGTTACCTGCCCGCCCTGTGCTTCCTTTATCTCAAACTATCTTTAGCCCCTTTAGTTCAGGGTGCTATGGGGACACAGAGAGGCCCCAGATAGGGTCCTGCCTTCAGGAAACACACAGACATGTGGGGAAGAGAGAAGTGCACATGCATCTTCCTTTGGGTAAGTGCCCCAGTGGCCCAAGCATTAAAGGCAAGTGGAGCAGAAAAGGTGGGAACCAGGGGAAGGGGTGGCAGCCATGGCAGACGCTGCTGAGAGAGGGCACGCGAGGGGAGGCTCATGGCTCGGGTGTGGGTGCAGGGCAAACAAAGCTACATGGAGGCCGAGACCAGGCCCAGGGCTTGTGGTGTCAGGCCTGAAGGAGAGGATCGCTTAGAAGCTTCCTGTACCCCAAGCCAAGGGCCAACGCCACAGCTAACCAAAGGCTCTACCCGGGGCTGGGGATGGAGCTCAGTTGGTTGAGTGTTTGCCTCCCAAAAGGCTCTACCTGGCAGAAAGTAAAGCCAGAAAGTCCAAATACATATAATTTGGATCATCCTTCCACTGTCAGGCGGAGAGAGGCAGCTTTGTGGGGTGAGAGGATGAGCACCCTCAATCCCGAGACACCTGTTTCCATTACAAGCTGGATCTCAGCACAGATGCACACTGGCAGCGCCCTGAGACCTCATGGGCACCCAGCAACCCACCCAGAGTGGTTGGACCACACAGGAGCCTCCAGAGAAGCATCCTGAGTTACAAGGAGGACCCCTGCCTCTCTGTCACTGCCCCACCCAGATGGGCAAGGAGGAGGCCATTTAACTGAGCTCTTGGTTCCTTCGTAGCAGCAAAGAAATGGAGGTGGACTTTCTGTGTGATCCTCCTTGTGGTGATGAAGTTACCAGAAATCAAAATTTTGGAAAATAAAATTCAAAACCATCACAAAAGTCAGAATTGAAATGCTGACCACGACCAGGCTTGCCAGTCTCACAAGGAGGCAGAGGAGGAAAGGGATGTGAGGACTGGGGACACTGAGGACATCAGCCAGGGAAAATGGACTCGCCCCTCCTGAGAAAGGCTCTCTCCCTGGATCTCCTGAGAAAGTGAGCACGGAAGCCGACGCGCAGGTGCAGACATCAACGCTGGGTCTGCACCCAGCCTCCCTGGGCTGACTCCAGATGTGTGAGTTTTTCAAGGCAAAGAATTAGACAAACTGAACACAGGACGAAGGACAATCCTGAGACAAGCCAAGTGCCTGGGGACGCTTCGTAGGAGCCAAGCACTGAGGAGCAAGCCTGGGGTGAACCTGTGGCTTGGGGCTTGATTAAAAGGTGTGGCCATACTGTCTGGCCATCCTGTGGGGGCTAAGAACAATAATGGCACCAAGAGACCCCCAAGTGCGTTGACGGACACTGGAGGTTTGCTGTGATGAATGCTTTTCAAAGTCACAGAAGGGACAGAAGCCACAAAGCCAAGGATGAGCAAGCTCTGGTGGGCTCTCAGGACTTGGATTAGGAGGCAGCAGGCTGGTTCTTAGCAGGCACCATGGGATCAGGGGACAGCTAGTATCAAGTTTTAAAACACAGCCTTAGCCTCGAGTGCATGAGCAGCCTGCAGGCGGTCACAACGATCATGATAACGGTTACCTGGGTGAGAAGGGCCTTTCCTGGCCCTCTGCTCCCTAGAGGCAGCATTCTCCAAGGCAGGGAGGGGTTCCGGCCGGCCACCGAGTTGCTTACCCTCTGTGGGCGAATTGAATTTGGTCTCATTTACAAAGGTGGACAGGTCCGAGGGCTGTGGGAAGTCCTGTTTGTCAGCCTCCAGGTCCACCGTCATGCATGTCCACTTCTGATTGGTGACCGCCAGCTTTTCCTCATCTGTCGCGTGGACCACTGCAGAGATCACCGGTGGTGTTTCTGGTGTCGCGGCTGGAGTAGGGTCCTGCAAGGAAAAGCAAAGCCGTCTCTTCTCCCATAGTCTTGGTCTATAACTGCGCCTCTCGAGTCTGGAGCCCAGGATGGGTCCTGGCCGAAACCCTCCCCGCAGCTCCCCGAACCTGTCTGCTCAGACTCTGCTCCAAGTGACCCCTCTAGGAAACACAGTCCTTCTACAAATCTCCCTTTCTGATGTTTACTTCAAGGAGTGACTGTGGGTTTAAAAAAAAAACAAAAACCCCTCACAGGACTTGGTGTCGGTTATCTGAGACGCTGCCGGTTTTATCCCTATGCTGACAGGTTACGCTCCCCGGGCCTTCAGGTTTCCATAGCAGCATCAATCCTCCAGCCTGGGAGGACAGAAAGGGGGGCTTCTGCCATTCTGCAGGAGACGGGGAGCCGAGCGGTGTGGGAACCCAGGAGTGCGAGAGCTGAGCGGCTGCACCGGGGCCCCAGGCCCGAGCTGGGTTCCTAGTGCCTCCTGCAGCCCCAGCCCTGGCAGGACAGGGCCTTTTGCTCATCGGGACGTGGAGGGTCAGGAGGTTTGCTTTTTGGGGTCCAGGAATGGCAGGGCAAACCTGCTTAGGACAACCTCCCTTGGCCTCTGGAAGAGGAATACTAAGGAAGAGGGGCTCAGGAGGGAGCCACGCCCCCACGTGGGCAGGGCTCCTCCCCACTCCGCCTTTGGGGGCTTAGTTAGTTCAGTGCTCCTGATACACATTTCTGTGTCTCAATTTCTTACTCTGCATTTCTTGATCTCAAAGACCTTCTCAGCTTGAGAGTTATGTAAGCATTCTCAGCAGGTTAACTGGGAAAGGGACCAGAACCATTCCGCCTATAGAACACAACTATCACTTTTCCTGAACTTCTGCCTAGTCTTGGGACACACTTCGATTTTTGCAAAACTGACGGGATCAAATCCAACACCAAGGGACCCTCCATGGAAGAGGCAGGAGGGTCTTGGAAACCTGCCCACAAAGAACAGAAGGGAGAGTTCTGTTGACCAGGGTCACAAAAACACAGCGGTGTTAACTCCCCCCACCCCAGAGGGCAATAAAGTCACAAGAATCAAAGACCATTGTACCTGAGAGGGTGGATCAGAGAGAGGACATCGTTTTGGCGACTTTTTCACCCTAAATGTGTCACTGGAAACAGAATGGAAAATGTAAACACAACTAACAGAGCTATAGAGCGTCCAAAGCAACCTGGAGCAGGCCTAAGTCACCCGCCTCCGGCCCACCCCAACATGGCCCAAGACGTCCACGCCCACAGTTTCAGGGACTTTTTAACCGATATTATTTTTACCCCCAAGGGAAAGATCCATCAAGCTGCAAATCTTTAAAGAGATGCCATTTTGGAGTGCTGACCCAGAAAATGAAGCTAAATTTAACTAAATGTTCTTATTTTACAAAGCAAATTTTCAGTGAGCAGATTAATTCATCTGGATTCTTCCAGGAATGTCTGAGCCAACTGAGGTTGGGGGAGGGGCCCTCGGCTCATGACACCAATGAACGGGATCCAGTTTTCACATGGGCAAGGCCACACAGCACTTAATGAGCAGCCACAGGGCCCAGGCAGAAATACAAAGTTCTGGGTCCTCAGAAGGAATGTGCAGGATCTGTCCTGTGCACAGGAGTTTGAAGCTTAAGGGATTCCTGTGCTCCAAAGCCTTGATCAAAGGAAGGGCCAGGGTGGGGGGAAGAGGGGAAGATGATTTTTAATGTTTTCTCTAACCATGGTTAACAGACCAGATTCACGCCTCTTCCCCCATTCTGCTCCTTTATATAGGGGGTGGTGGGATCAGACTCCAGAAGGGTCAAGGAGGCAGACCCTGGGAAAACGGGATGACCTTTAGCATAAACAGTACTGTCAGGTCCATTGGGCAGTCAGGGGTCATTTCACGGTCAGAGTGGAGGCCCTCTCCACCCTGCAGACTGGTCCCTGCCTCCTGGTCTCCAGGCCCTTTCAGCAAAGCGAGGGTTTTGGTGTGGGGAGGGTCATCCCTCACCTTAGATCCCACCGCCTTCCCCCGCCTTCTGTGTTAACTGGGTGGGCAGGAAAATCTGTCACCCAAGCTCCTTTCTTGTGTCCGCTCACATAAAAATGCTCCAACAATGGCATTTAATCATGGGGGAAAACCACTACAAATGGTTACTAACACATTTACGGCCCTTGCCATAAAAGCAGTCTCACCACTGCTTCAGGCATGTATTTATTCATGCCGATATTACCGTGTGTTCTGAAATTGCTACAGAGCTCAAAAATGTTCACGAAACCCCCTGGGCAGAGAAAAGCCAGAGACTCCCACTCTACTCTGGCGCTGGCAGACCTCAGGTCCGGGCCAGCTTCACTTGTAAGGACAGGGAGAAGCCATTGACTTTGGAGCCCTGGACGCTGCTCTCAAGAGCCCTGCTGGTAGCAGAGGCACACAGGAGGTCAGCTGCACTGACCCCTGACCCACAGATGGCAGATGAGGCGTGCTGATACTCAGCTGGGACCTAAGAGACCCAGGGCATGGCCCAGGGCAGCCTGGCGATGGCTCTCAGCTGTGGGCTTCACTCTGAGCTGCCCCCACATTTCAGGGCTTCAATTTGGAATGATCCAAGTGGTCATGCGTCACGTTGGCGAGGACAGTCTCTGCCTAAGCTTTGAATGAACAGTGAGCGTAAAGCCGCAGAGCTATGGAAAGCAATCGCCCGCCAGCCCAATTTAAATCAAAGAATGAAATGAGGAGTTAAAAAAAAAAAAGTATGGGTTTCAGATGAAGGCATCCAGTATGCAGGGAGAAAAATAATTCCATTCCCAACAAGCAGGCGTAGGTTGGATAATCATGTTTTCACAGCCAAGCAGTCTCTCCATGCTAATCACTCCGATACAGAGAAATGACCTTGGAACCCTGGCCCCTGTCATTCCCGGGGCCCACCACGGAAATACATCAGCAGCAGCACGGACAGGAACCCAAGGGGTTGCAAGCAGACACAAAGGCGGGAGAAGCACAGCAGTGAGAGGCAGATTGCATTAAATTTACTTACAACAGAGAACACACAGACATCACATCTTCAACCATCCTAAGACAAGGAGACAAAGAAAAGAGAGACAGACAGAGGAACTGACAAAAAAGGTAGATCTGCAGACAGCTATTTCCTAATGGGCTAGGATATGGCGGTTGCCCGCTGCAGAGTCCGCCGGCTTTTTGGGAAGGGCCTCTGGGGAACAGCTACCTCTCCAGGTTCTGATCAGGCACAGGGCCCTGCCTGGTTCCCTGAGAGCTTCGTCACTCTGGGGTAGGAGCTTTCAAGTCAACACCCCCATCTGCACCAGAGACCACCAGACGCGAGACCACCAGACGCGGGCTCAGCCTCCCGACCCGTTAGCTCTGATGATCAAAGGACAAAGCGGCTAGGGACAGAATGAAACCAGGTTATCAGAGAATGTGGCTACAAGTCGACCTTGGTTCCAAAGACGAGAGGGACATGCTTCGCAGGTGAGCATTTCAGATTCATTCCAGCGTGGGTCCTGTGGCCTAGCTAGGAAGAGCCTGGTTGAGGAACTGGTCTAAGAAAAGTCTACAACATTGGCCAGAATAGCCTCCGAGTCACCAGCAGGGTGATACAAGGCCAAAGCCTGCTGTGTGGAACCTCTTCTCAGGAAGCCCCAGCTGTCAGATGCTCAATGCGTGGGGGAGCCCAGAACGGGAGGTAAGTGGGTTACCCTACAGCTTACACCAAGCAGACCCAGAGGGACTGTGACCTCTTCCTCTGCACTGCTCCTGGGAGACTAGTCTCTGCAGTCCTGCTAAATTATAGATGATGCCTCCCACGACAACAGCACAGTCTAAGCAGCCAACCACACTGCATGTGGCCCAGAGTCCTAGGAAGGGCCTCAGCCAGCCAAGCCAGAGCCGGGGCTTGGGATGAACGCTGGAGTGCAGACACGTAGGATTTAAATATATATGTGTGTGTGTGTGTGTGTGTGTGTGTGTGTGTATATATATATATATATATATATATATATATTTAAGTTGTCAATGGACCTTTATTATTTTCTATTTATTTATATGCAGCGCTGAGAATGGAAGCCAGTGCCTCACACATGCTAGGCAAGTGCTCCACCACTGGGCTACAGCCCCAGCCCTACAGCTGGGATTTAAGAGCAATGTACTCAGCACACTCTGGACAAGACTCCATTATTAACAGCTCCCTGGAGATGGCGGGGTCTCCCTACTCTTTGTAGGTTTCACTGATCTCTTTTGGACTTAGATGGCTTTTGGATTCTGTCTGCAAACACTGGTCAGAGAGAGAGGGAGACAAAGAGACCGGCTGGCCAGGTGCAGGGAGGGGCCCAGGCTACCCTCTCCCTCGTGAGCTTCCTGGAGTCCACTACCGTGCGGGGCGCCAGGCTGGGACTTGTGAACAGGAAGAAACAAACACCATACACCTGCACAGCACCTCTCCTGGCTTCCCCTCAAAAGGCAGTACACGTGCTAAACAGGGAGAAGGGTCACAGTCACCCACAGGGAGGGGGCCGGGTCTCCCAGGACTGACGGCTCCCCTTCTGCAGGGCCTCCCACACCCCCTGGAGGTCAGGTCTTCCCCTAGAAGCAGCTTTAGATCACTGACTCATTAAGGTGAAAGATCAAGGGCTCCTGACCCCCTGGGGGTCTGAGGATGGGAAAATGCTACTGCGCGGCCTCAGACAGTAAGGGGAACACACTTCCTGCCTGTCTGGTAAAAATGGTGGCAAACACGGTGCCATCACAGAACAGCACCAGGTCAGGGCAGCTGAAGGCTACCCAGGCCCAGGACTAAGGGCCACAGCTCCACCCGCCTGCCCCCATCCTCACCACCTCCACCCCTGAACTTACGTCTTCAGAGGCGTCTTCTTCTTCTTGGCGGGCTTGTTCAGCCCGTCCCCATCCACTCCATTGGCTTCGATGGCACTGGCTGGGATCTCAAAGGAGGCTGGGGATTTAGAAGGTGAGCTCGGGGTCTTAGAGGATGTCTTAAAGGGATCGAGGGACTCGTCACAGGCGTCTGGGTCAAAGTTATACGACTGTTGGGGCAGTTTGGGAGACTCCTGCATTTTTGAGGTGGAAGAAAAAGGGTTAAAATTGGGGTCATCCCACTTGTCAATATCAAAGGTGTAGGTACCTTTAGCAACAGGGATGTCACTGGGGTCAACGGGGGATCTGGGAGGTGAGGCAGGAGTGTTGTCGGGTTTCTCGGGGGTCTTCTTCATCTTTGGCCTCCTTAGGGGCATTTTGGCAACAGGCTTTTTGCCTATCTTTTTGGTAGGAGGGGGGTTTTCCTGCTGGTTGTCCCAACTACCCTTGTCCTCAGAATAGTCAAACTCCAGCCTCACTGACAGCCCTCTGGCTGGGGAGTCCTCCTGTCCCCCACTATCCGACGGGGTCGCCTCCGTGGCCTCGGGGGCCGTGGTAAGAGGCAGCGATTTCCTCCCAACAGGGGGCGAGTTCTGCACCCTGCCACCTCCGGCAGCCACACACTCCGGGTCCAGGGGACAGGCGGCCGTGGGCACAGCGGCAGGCTCCAGGGGCGTCTCTTCTGACGAGGCGGACCCCGAGCCCTCCGTGGCCGCGGGCTCCGTCTTCGTCTCCGAGGCCAGGTACTCCTCGCCGGGGACGGGGCTCTCTTCCGCTGGCTCCTGGTGGGTCTCCTTCACTGGGGGCGCTTCCGGGGGCTTCTTGGGGGTCTGTTTCTTTTTCAGGGACGGCGGCCTGGGCTTTTTAGTTCGCTTAAGGGTGCTGGAGGCGCTGCAGGAGCCGGTGCTGCCTGCGTCCGGGGCGAGGGCTGCGGCCTCGGGGCCGCCCGAGCAGGAAGCACCGTCGAAGTCACCGGCTTGCAGGCTGAGGGAGCGGGACAGCGTGGACTTGGAGGGGGCCACGGACTCGGTGGACTTCCTCCGCGCGCTGGCCTTGCACTCCGAGGGCTCCAAGCTCGGGAGGTTATCGACCAGCTCGATGTTGTCGAAGTCCAGGTTGTAAGTCCCGCTGCTGGCTATCGGCTTGTCTTCGTCGAAGACGGCGGAGGAGGAGTGCGGGGGACGGAAGGGGCTTCCTTCCACCGAGTCGCTGCGTGGGCCATCAGGGACGGCGGCCGTCTCAGAGCCACATCCTGGGGAAACGGAGACAGCGTCACCTGGGAGCACACCTCCCCCGTGCCAGACCCCCCTTCAGATCACAGAGTCTGGTGCCCAGGCCACCCCAGCCCCACGGAGGGCACCCTGCTTGGGCCCAGATCCCTGTCTGTCGGTTACTAGCTCCAGACCCTGGGGCTCCGTTCCCTCAAGATGCATTCGCCAAGTGCCTGATTGGAACCAGGTACCATGCTGAGAATTCAAAAAGGAAATGCAAAGGAGATGCCCTCCTTCCCTTCCTGGAAGGGAGGAAACAACTAAATAACAACACAGACTGTCAGATGGTGAAGGGTACTGGGAGAAAAACAGAGCAAGGACAGGGGAGTCACCGTTTAGATAACGTCATCAGGCAACGTCTATTTGAGCAAAGACCAGACATGAGGTCTTGCACAACCAGGTGGATGTCTGAGGAAGAAGCAAACTTGGCAGAAGGAACAGTCAGCAGTGCAAAGGCCCTGGGGCAGGAGCACCCTGGGTCTGTTAGACGAATAGTGAAGAGGCCAGTGTGGGTGGAGGAAGGGCAAGGAGCAGGACCGGGGAACAGGCAGCACAGCTAGTCAGCTCTTGACTACTCAGAACCACTGGGAGGAAGAGTCAGAGCCTTTATGTGAAGGCCCCCAGGTGACAGCAGCAGGACTGAGTGTGCCCTTTGCCATCTGCCCCTCCAGGCGTCACCAGAACCTCTCAAGCAGTCCCGCCCACCTGTCCTTGTTGTTCATTCGCCCTCCTCTTTGTGGCTCCCTCTCTGCTGGCCAAGGACACTGCTCCTGACTTTGTGACATGCTGTAGACGTACCAGATGTTGGCCTAATGGTGCTCCACGACCTCACCGCCCGGCCACTCCGTGGGGCTCCGACCAGCCCTGGCCTCCGCGTGGCTACTCTGGGCTCTGCTGGCACCAGGTGGCACCCTCCTGCACTTCTGGGGTCCCAGCTGTCTAAGCATCCAAGGAGGCCAGGAAATGATTGTCCAGAAAACTAAAAACTGGACAAGAGGACCCAGGATGTGAAGGCCTCCTCACGGGGAGAATGCAGGACAGGGACAGAAAGACGTGGCTCCAGTGACAGCAGTGTTGCCCGAGTGTGCTTCCCTCCCAGGGCTGTGTCCGTGGTCCCCTCCGGTTAAATCTGACTTCACATAAACGAATATGGTTTTTAGTAAGTCTGCTTCCCAATGATTGGTTACCTGAGATTCAAGTTTAACGGGTGCCCTGCACTTTCATCCGCTGAAACTGGCAGCCCCACCTGCCCCCAACAAACCAGCTCTGGGAAATGCCCACACTGGGATCTCCCCACAGATGGCTCTGAGCCGTCTACACTCACTCTTGCAATCCCGGACCAAGCATGGCTCACAAGTAGGCCTCACTCCTGGGGCTGCGCAGAGCCCACCGGGCAGTGGGGGACAGCCACCCGGGGACACGTCCAGCCTCCCTGTCCGGGAGCTCGTCTCCTCTACCTGTTTTCCCCCTCGACTGCTCACACTCTCCTGCAGACTCAGCAAGCACCTCTTGGACTGAGAACACCTGGAAACAGGACGAGCCAATCCAGGCCGCAGGCCCAGCCAGGAGTGCGGGTCCTAAATCTGGAGCTCCTGACGGGAGCCTCTCGGCTCAGCTCTTTCCACCAGGTGGTTTCTCCACCGGCGCCCGACCCCGCTGCTTCCTGCTCATCTCAGAAGAACAGGTGCCACTCTTCCTTCCGAGATGGACTCCCTCCCTCCTTCCTGGGGGACCCTGTATCCTCAAGCACCCCATCCTCCCGTCAGAAGCGACCTTGCCGTCCTGCCCTGTGGTGGACTTGGGACACCTAGTACAGAGGGCAGAGGCCCAGAGGGGCTGGGGAGGAGCAGGGGAGCCACGCGGGCCTTGACCGAGGGAGAAGGGCCTGCCCTCTGCCAGCAAGGAGGGGTGCCAACCTCCCCGCTAAACCGCTGCACAGGCCGGCAGCCTTCTGATGCCGTCGTTTTCCCCGAATCCTGCAGTGATCAGCAGAGACGCCGCGTAACCATCTGCTCATTTGCTTTCCCCAGAAGAGAAAGCGCCTCCTGCTTAACACAGCTTCCCGTGCAGAAGCGACACCCTGTAATTAAATCACCGCGGCCCCGGGACCGGAGCCTGCTCAGCACGACGGGCACTCGGGGCTGCTCAGGCCTTTGTGGTGGGGCCGGCTGTTCACGGGCACCGCACAGCGTCCCCCGCCTCGACCCAGCAGACCACAGCAGCACTTCCCACTCCAGGGTGGCACCGGAAGCGTCTTCAGACATCGCTACGTGTCCCCCGGCAGGCGAAGCTGTCCCTGATTGAGAGCTGCTGTCAGTGCGTGCCCATCAAGCCAGCTGCTCCACGGGGTCCGTCACAGGGCGGGGAGGCCCTGCAAGGTGAAAGGTCACTGCCACACATGCAGGCTGTCAGTTTTCCAAAGCCCACGTGGGTCCGCTGGGTTCCCGCTGGACTGCCCAACGTCCACGCGTCTGCATGAAGACCACCATTTCACAGTCCGAGGTGCCCCCTTCTGTCAGCCACAAGGAAGCAGGCAGAGCAGGTAAAGGTGACAAGCCCCAGGCCGACCCATCCCGTCCACATGCCCTCTGCTTCCCGTTCCCAGCGCAGACCTGGCTGCAGCCTGCCCTGGAAACCTCCGCCCGGCAGCTCCACATTTCCCACTCAGCACGAGGACAAAGTTAGTATCAGTGCCCAGCACGTGAAAAGGCTCACTCGGGGTTTCTCAGCTCTGTCACTCAGCTCAGGTTGCCATAGCAACTATCACAGACTGGGGGGCTTAAACAACAGAAATTCGTTTCTCACAGTTCTGGAGGCTGAAAATCCAAGATCAAGGTGACGGTGGATTTGGCCTCTCCAGAGGCCTCTCTCCTGAGCTTGCAGAAGGCACTCTCGCTGTCTGCACACGCCGTCCCTCTCTTCTTCTCACAGGGACACCAACGCTATTGCCTTAGAGGCCCAGCCTCTGACCCACTTAACCTCGGTGTCTCCTGAAAGCCCATCTCCAAATAGTCACCTTGAGGGTCAGAGACCCGATGTGACACCGGGGCTGGGCCACATCACCCACAAGTTAAGGGAAAAGTGGATGCCTTTAGAAAAGAGAGAGGACTCCCGGGAAGGGGGCAATAAGGGGCTCAGGCCCGGTGCTCTGCCGGCCCACACCCAGCGCCTGCCGCGGACACTCTGCACCCCGCCTCAGACAGGGCTCCTCGGGACCGGCTGTGCTTCAGAGACCCCAGCAGCCTCCCTGTTCCAGAGACCTGGGCACATGTAACACAGCAAAGAGGGGAGCAGCCGGCCCCTGGTCTAAGAGCCCTGCCCCCGCTCGCTATGGCCTGCCATCGGCGTCCTCCTGAAATCCCCATATTGATTCTCACTCCCAGGGTGACTGCATCAAGGTGAGGTCCTTGGGAGGCGAGTCCGTCATGGCGGCAAAGTTAATCTCAGGAATGGGATCAGCACCCTTATAGAGGAGGTCCAAGGTGCTGGCTTGTCCCTTCTACCATGTGAGGACACAGCAAGAAGGTGCCGTGTGTGAGCCACGAATCAGAGCCTCACCAGACACCGCATCTTGGACTTCAAGAGAAAGAGACCTGTTACTTCTAAGCCACCTGCGGGATTTTGTTAGGACAGCCAGAACAGACTAAGGCAATGTCAACCCTGGGCACGTTACGGTTCCCTCCAAGCCTCAGTTGTAAAGCAGACATTCTTATCAGGACGGCGTGGGAGAGCCACCTAAGTACCTGTTCCAGGGCACAGCAGGTGCTGGGAAATGACAGGCATGGCCCCTCAAATCATGCACATGCCTCGGTGACACCGGTTCTCTGTACCTCTCTGGGTTCTGGAATGCCCAGCCCGGGAGGCTCCTGTCTCTGAGGCAAGCACCCACATGTGGCTTCTTAGGGACAGCACATATGGACACCTGTGGAGGGGGCAGTGCAAACACAGGCCCCTGGGGACTCTGCAGCCAGGCCTGATACTAGAAGCCTTCCTGAGTGGACATGACAGCAGCAGCCCACAACTGGAGCCCCCACGGGCCACCACCTCCTGGGGAGAGAGGAAAGGTGTAGGCACTCAGCACAGGGTGGCTCCAGTCACCTCCAAGACCCCAAGAGCGCCCTTCCCAGGCTTGGCAACCTCCCAGCGAGAATGTAAATACAAGCTTTGTCACCAGTGGAGAACAATGTCAAAGTGAACCCTCCTCCATCCCCACAGACACACCGCTGCTGACCATCTGCTGCTGTCCCCGAGGGGCCCAGGCCCTGCCCTCTGCCTTGGTGCGTGGCCCAGGCTGCAGCTCTCGGCACAGGCTGGCACCGAGCTGCACCTGCAGCCGTGTGGGCATCAGCAAGCACAGTGGCGACACACCGGCTCCTCTGCAGAGCCAGCAGCAGGTCAGGGGCTCAGACGCAGCTGCTCACATCACTACGTGGACAGCAGTCTGCTCTCTAGCAGAAGGGAGCCGGACTCGCAGGCAGGAGGTCTGAGCTCCAGTCCCAGAGCCCCTCAGTTGCTGCAGGACCACGGCAAGGCCGTGATGCCCTGGTAAGGGGCGTCGTGTGCGTGAGGGATCATCTCTCACCTGAATGGGAGATGAAACACACCAAAGTCCTGCCCAGGCCTGGCACGGGGCAGACACTCAAGTGGGAAATGTCACTTCATCCTGTGACATTACCTACATCCCCCGGGGGCCAGATGTGAGTTTTAATGACACACTACAATAGCCAAGCATTCCATTCACAGGACCCCAGCGGTCAGAGGGAAGGGGTCTCGGAGGACCTGCAGGTCACCCTCTTCACTTACAGATCGGGAAGCTGGGCTCCAACAGTGGAGTCCTGCCAGACCCGGAAGGTGAGCCCCCAGCACACCATCGCTCTGCCCCTCAGGCCCAAACCTGCTGGCAGGGCCGAGGGAGTACTTTGTAAAACGTAGGCTTCCAGGAGGAGGAATCACCCCGCCCGCAGCCACAGCCCAGGGTCCTATTATTTCGTGTGGTTCCTTGGGCAACTCTGGTGACATTCCAGGCGCTTTGAAGAGGAAAGCTAAACAATAGCTTTTCCTCTCCTGCCCTTTCTTTCCCATGGTTCCCAGAAGAAGCCTTTCTTCCCTTACGGCCCCCAGGGCACAGCACGGGCGTTTCTCACGCCTCTGCAATGCCCCACGTGTCTGAGGATGCTACTTCTGGGGGCTGGTTTCTAATAAGGGCAGTAAATCCAATGGGCCTTTGTGCAGCTCCTGGCAGAATCCTCACTGAGAGGCAGCCGCTCTCCCTGTTCAGACTCCAAAGGGGCGTAATAAAGGTTCTGAGGGCTGTGACTCAGTGGCAGTTAACATCCCAGCCCCTTCCCCAGGGGTTACCCCATAAGCCTCTATCATGTTCACTATTAACCGCCATCTAAGAGAGAGGTGGGTGTGGTGTGTGTGTTTTTAAGAATGGAGATCATTCTCAGCTTGGTGGAAAATGAAGTCAGGCGCAAGGAAGGAGAGCAACGAAAAGGAGTGGAAAATCGTTCCTAAGAGCAAGCAGGGTATCAGACAACGAGTCCATGGTCCCAGAAATAACCTTCCCCTGCACGGACCTTAGTCAAGAGCTTGCTTGACCCAGGGCTTACCAGGTGTTGGTCATTCGGTCACTTGTCATCAAAAACTGAGCAAATTTGTAAAAATAAATAACATGGGAAAGACATTTTTATATGCATTATTATATATAATAAAGGAAGGGAAGCAAATGACTCTCTGGGAACTGCAAAGAGCTCTCTGGGTCTTCCCCACCTCGAAGTCAGATAAAGGCCAAGCATCACGCTCTCCGAGCCCAGCAACCAGCCTGACTCAGCAGAACCCTGTCTGCCGCTGAGCTGCTGAAGGTGGGGGACAGGAAAACGTAATGTGTGTGGTTCCAGCGAAGGCGGCTGCTCTGGCGACACTGCCTCACCATCCCAGCTCCGGTCGAAGCCCGGGGATGTAGCCTTCTTCAATCACTGGCCTGCTTAAACCCGGGGCAGACCAAATGAACTCCCCCTGTTACTTTCTAAAATCAACATCAAGGTCCAAATGCCATGTTATTTTACAGCCCACCTGGCTCCTGACCCGGGCAGGAGCACAAAGGAGGCCCAGCCTTCTCCCTGCCCCTTTGCCCACTGCCAGCTCCATTCCTCCCTGGCTGCCTTGAGCCAGGCTGTGCACACCCAACCTGCAGGTCAGCCTTATCCCAGATCCTCCGCAGGCCTGGAGGAGAAGACGGGCCAGGCCTGGGGCTGAAGTAGACCTGCAATGGCTGCGGGCAGGCATGCGGTGCAAGGTCTGGAGGGAGTTAGCTCTGCACGCTCCGTAAGTGGGAGGGCTGGGGCCAGGGAGGGTCAGAGTGGGGTCCTACGGTGTGGGGCCCAGAGCCACCCAGGCCTAAGCACAGCACCACCTGGCCTTGACTGCCTGTGGGGCCATTTCTAGCAGGCCGTGCCTCCGTCCAGGCCTCTCATTAAACTATCATCCCCACGGGTGGAACTGGGGGAAGCACACAGCACCAGCCACGGGGGCAGCAGGGGCCGGTGGGCGCTGCTCTGTCCTCGGCAATCTCCACGTCTAAACAGAACCTAAAGGTGTTTCCACTCCTACCAGGGGAGGGAGGGTGTGGGAAAGCAAGAGGAAATCGGGTAACAGCAGGGTAACGAGGAGCCGACCAGCTCGGGCTGATTCCGCTCTTCCCGTCCCCTGGAGACCACTAAGGTCTTTACTCCCCAGCCCGAGGGGGCGCTGTTCTTGGAACATGGAGGCAGAGTCACATCAGCTGAACAAAACCCAACATTCTTACAGGAGCATGGGGTCAAACAGTAGAATCCAAGACCTTGCTAGAAAGTTCCAGGACCAGCTGCCCCAACCACAAACCACCTGAGCCTTCCAAGTGAAAGGTTCCCAGGGCAAAGCACACCCAGCAAAATCCGCTGTCTGCACTCACCCTAACCTTCAGGACAACCCAGCAAACACAGGAAACAGGCCAGAGTCAAGGGCCCAGTGCTGCCGGCCGTGACCAGTCTGAGGGGTGCTCTCCCTCTAGCCTGCGAGGGTGTCTCCCTCCAGCGTCCACCACCAGGCTCACTGCCCATCTCCCAGGGGCCCTGGCCTTCGGTTACCTGGTTCTTCTGGAGCTGGTGGTGCGCTGACCTCGGGCTCTGGGATGACTTCCGGGGGTGGTGGGGGTGGGGCTGGTGGAGCTTTGACAGGGGTGGTTGACTCCGGGGTCTCAAATGCTTCTTCAGAGTCAGAACTCCTGAAGGAGAGAGGAGAGAGACAGGTTAGGGCCAAGGGCAATTCTGCACGTGGTGTTCTGCCCTGGCCCTGTGGATTCAGGCTTGCCGCTCAATTCAACCGCCTGGGCGTGGATGTGAGAGAGTCATGACTCCCAAAGGTGAAGACGTTGGGACTGAGCCACATATTCTTTGAACTCAGCTCTATTCTGAACACATCCTTCTCACCTTAGTGGCAAGTTCACCCACAGTGGACTCTCCTGATGAACTGTGGCACCCACTACTTGGCATCAATTCAGAGGAGGTCTGTGTGTCAGACGGGGGTTCCTGCCCACCCTCGATTCCCACCCCGTGGAGCGAAGTGTCCGATCCCCTCTCCCACCCCGCCCCCCACCCCATGCTCCTCATAACCTGCCAGCACAGATTCATTCACCTGCTCATCAGGCTACCTCTGTCCTCCACTGGGCTGAACACGCCGTGCTGGTATATCATAGTACCCAGAGCCCCAGACCAGAGCAGCGAATGGGTCTCCGTGCAGTGAGTGAAAGCTAGCAAGCCAGCCGGGACGGGTGCCAGGCCAAGCCACAAAGCACAGCCCGAGAGCCCAATGGTGTGGACGGCGTCCTTGTGGGCCCACAGGAAAGCCTACTGGCAAGAAAGGTTCTCCACTTGGAGACATGAACCACAAGTCCACCCGGAGAAGCGACCCTCCGAAACACAGGGGAGCCAGTGGCCAAAGCTGGGCCCTGGGCTGAGATAGGCAGATAGCCCTCCTCCCTCACCTGCTTCCCCAGGTGCCGGATCTTAAGCCAGAAGGATGAGGCTCCACCAGCCACTGGCCCTCATGCTGCCTGCCAGCCAGAGGGCAGCAGTGCATCCGCTCCAGCTGCCCACAGGCAGGGGACCAACCTCAGCTGTGCGGATGACCAGCTTGGAAGCATCAGCAGGTGGCGGTTCCCACCTCAGAATACGTTAAACAGACCCGAATCCTACGGGTTCATTTGCAACGAGGAGGTTAACTCTCAAGAGGGTGGATACTTAGGATTGCACATGGGCACAAATGACCTTAGCAGGTGAATCTGCTGAGACCATAATCAGGGGTCGTGTGGCAGGGGACGGGGAACATGCCGTGCCAGGACATTGGGCTGCGCCAGTGTCGCTGAGCCAGGAAGGCCGACACAGTGAGGCAGGCACACGGCTGGCCTCCCCCACCTTCTGAAGGCCGCCAGCCAGCCAGCAGAGAGCTCCAGGAACCCAACCAATCCCCCCGCGATCTGCCAGGAGGAGAGAAGGGGGCCATTTGGTGAGTTCCCTTGTGAGAGCCTCATTTCATCAGTGCCAGAGGTCACCCCTCCAGCCCCCAGGGACCCTGACTCCTCTAACTAGTCATGAAGCCCTCTAGGGACCCAAAGAGATGAACAAACACCAGAGCTGCTTTCGATGGGATCCAATGGGCCAAAGCCAGCGCAGTATTGAATTTCATGAGTAGATACTTAATTCATGCAAAACAGCAGGGGAGACGGACTTTTTAACACACACGCACATTAATATTAAAGGACTTAGCTTTTGTCCAAGAGGAGGATTTAAGATCCATCCACACAGGGACGCTGACAGAAGTAGGCACAGGCAGTTCTGCAGAATCTGCTTACAGGTATGAGGAACACAGGGAGGTCACCCCATGGAGCAGCCTGGGTCACCTTGGTGGCCAGGGGTGCTCCAGGGAACTGGCTTCCTCACCCCTGCCCAGCATCAGGGGCAACACTGACAAGGTGCACAAAGCCAACTTGCCTCTCTCCAGAGCTTCCTCGAAGGGCCAGCAGCCTGGGATCCCCACTGCTGCTCACTACTGTCCACATCCACCGGGCCCATTCCACTGGAGACCACATCTGCCAGGAGCCAAAAGCCATCGCCACAGAAGAACAGCCTCTGTCCCCCAAATCCCCAGCCCTAATGTCCTTGCTGGTGACTTTGAGATCTAAATCTCTTTCGTTATCACCAAAACAGTAGCCACACCGCCAGACACAGATGCAGTGAGCTTCTCCACACAAGCTGAGATGCAAGGAGAGGGACGGAGTGTCTGTCCCCCTAGCTTCTGCATCCCTGGGCACTGGTGACACGTGACTCTGGAGTACAAAGAGCCCTGGTCTTTCTCAACAGCACAGCAGTAGGGAGGGCCGGATGCTCTTGGGTTCCAGCTGCAGCTGCCCCGCTGCACACCTGCTCGGAGGCCCCACTCACCCAGCCTGGGGCGGGCAGGGCAGGGCACACCAGGCCCCTCTGTGCTTCCCGTCCTGTTGACAGCTAACTATTTCTGCATCACAACACCAGGGGCCACGGTGGGCCACTGGAATGGCACTCACTTCCGGAGCGGTCTGCCCTGTTTTCGTATTTCCGCGCCCTCTCCTGGGAGGGGACAGCAAGTTAATTAGAGGAGGCGGATGGCAGCTTTTTTAATTAGCTCTTTTTTCCCTATTCAGTTTCCCAGGAGCTCGAAACACTTCCAAGAGCAAAAATTTCTACAGTCCACCCACAAAGAGTCTGTACATAAAAATAAAGCAGCATTTTGGAGCCCCAATGCACAGTGGCAATTCCCATAGGCTTATTTTTGTTCCCAACCAGATAAAACTAAAATGTAAGAAATTATTCTGTTAAGGCTCCACACATTTTAAAAATGAAAAAAAAAAAGAAAGGAAATTAATATGCCACAAGTATGTATCACAAAGAGAAATGTTGTCATTACAATCTGTTAAAACATCTAAATTATAAGTAAATATATTTCCCTAGATGGGCATATGCTATGTTACCCAGATAAATAAATATGCAAATATGATGTGTGTATTTCTACAATATAAACAGTTCTTAAGAGCCAACATGAAACACAGTGACTTTAATTCTCAGCATGAAAAGCAAAATTACTATAATTAGTTGAGCACTTTGTTATGCATCAGGCACAGGACTGGGCCCATTTGTAGACTTGCCTATAATCTTCAAAAATGGCAAGCCCAGGCCATTTTACAGATGAAACAATCAGCTTACAGAGGCAAATTACTTTGTGCAAGGCCATGTAGTTAGTTAGCAAGTGATGAGAACCAGGGCCCCAAACCAAAATAGTCTTTAAAATCTGTGCCTTTTTCACTGTTTCTGTGACTTCCAAATGTTTTCAGCAAACTCAGTTTATGGTATGTTCTTATTATAAAGCCTATCATGCTGGGGCTGGGGTTGTAGTTCGATGGTAGAGGGTGTGCCTTATAAGCATGAGGCACTGGATTCAATCCTCGGCACCACATCAACAAATAAAGGTATTGTGACTATATACAATGGAAATAAAAGAATTTTTAAATAAATAAACAGAGTCTATTATGGAGAACCAGTAAGTTGTTTGGACTGAGAACGGACACTGGGGCTGGGATGCCAAGTGCCGCGTTCTCTCTGTTGATTTCTCTCCTGCTGCACAGTATTAGGAAAGGTCCTGTCCCTGCCAGCGAGCTCATCACAAACAGCCCGCGTGTTTTCACAGCCTGTCCTCCGATCAGGGGATATTCTCCAACAAGGCAGTGGGAGCAGGAGGGCCACCCAACCGCAGGACATCGCCCTCAGTACATGGCGATGCACGGGTGAATCCGAGGCTACAGGGTGAGGTGGCAGACGGGGAAGATGGAAAGGAGCCACAGAAACCTGAGCCTGCAGGGCTCCCGACTGGTAGGACAGTTTAGGAACTTTTTTTTTTCCAGCTGTTTTCTCAGATTTCAGAGCGTTTTACAGAGCTCTCAAGCAAAGCACAGTCGGAAGCTATCCAACACAACTCTGAATTCAGCCCTCCTCAGTGACGTGCTGTGTCAAAACAGGTTATGGAACTGTCCCCAAAGCCAGAGTCAGGTCGCTGGAAAAGTGTAGACTCTTGTTTCCCTTTACGATTTGGTTTAAATATTTTCATGTTTTTACTTAAATGAACTACGACCATCAAATAGTCTAAGACCAGCACCCACACACATACATAGTATACATCCACATATACGTAAATAAGTACAGAGGTATTGTGAATGAGAATCAGTGTGTGTGTACATAACTAAAACATGGGCACCTATTAATAAAAAGGTACTATAATATGGTTTCCCAACACATCATTAAATGGTTCCATTTTGCTCAAGTTTTACTGGAGAAAAATTCAAGGTTTGGGGATAATAAATTGCAAAGATCACAGAAGTTTCCAACTCTGAAAGGAGAAGAAAAGTTTAGAGCTCTTTTTATCCCATTCGTTGTGGTTTAGATACGAGTTGTCCTCCAAAAACTAACGTGTATGTAAGACAATGCAAAAAGTGTTCAGAGGGGAATGATTAGATTATGGGGATTGATATATTGATAAGGATTAACGGGGTGGTAACTATAGGCAGGTAGGTTGTAGCTGGGGGAAGCAGGTCACTGGGGGTGTGCCTTGGGGTACATATCTGTCCTTGGTGAGATGAGCTCTCTCTGTGCTTCCTGGATACCATGTCCTAAGCTGCTTTCCTCTGCCACATCCTTCTACCTTGATGTTCTGCCTCTTCTTGGGCCCAGAGCTAGAGTTGGCCAACCATGGGCTCAACCTCTGAAACTGTGAGCCAATATAAACTTTTCTTCCTCTGAATTTTCCTTGTCAGATCTTTTGGTCACAGTGACTAAAAGCTGATTAAAACACCATCTTTTTAAGCAGGGGAGGAAACTGAAGCCCAGAGATCTGAAGTGACTTGCCCAAGGTCTCTGGCCCATTTATGGCAGCCATAGCTAGGAATTCCATAGAGCCGGCCTGCCTCCACATAGGGACCACAACACCCACCCTGGAAACCTAAACCACCTGCACTTGAATGCACCTGATGACCAAGAAATGGCTGTTAAGGGGTGCTTGGGGAGGAAGGGGATACTTCCACATGCTTATCTATTTCTTTCAATTCCCAACATGAAAGTGATCTGGGACTGGATGGAAATTTTGGGATCACCCAGCCAGAGTGAAAGAACATGCTAGACAAGGGGGCTTCCCATGACATAAGCCACACCCTCTGAGCTCCATGCAGAGGTACAACCTGAGCAAGAAGTCCGTGCTGCCTCAGGTCAGGCTGCCCCTCTTCTTGTCCACCCCCGCCACCTCCCTTCCTCTTAAAGATGAGGCCCAGGTAAAGGCCACAGGTCTGGCCAAGAGCCTGACTTTAAGGAAGATCAGACAACATCGTCTAGGCCAAAAAGACCATTTGCTGTTCCTGAAGAGAGAGGGATCTTCCAGAAACAAAACTGAGCCCCCGACGGATTAGACAAACTCACTCATCTGCATCTCAGGCAAGAGGCTGATGAATTTGTGAGTAAGTGAGTATTTTTGAAACTGCTGTGTACTAGATTCTATTCAACAAAACACTCCCCTGAATTCCAGCCAACACACACCCATATACACATACACACACTCCTCCTGTCTAAATGACGTGCCCTGACTGGTAGATTTTTAGTGGCTGAATGCCGGGGTCTTTCTCTCTAATGCACCCAGGCTGGATGGAGAAAAGGAATCTGCTCTGATGTCTCTCACCTAGTTATGTAGGTGAGGGGAGAACACGATTTCAACAACCACATGCTGAGACCCCTTTGGGACACACAGGTGGCTGAGGAGTGGACTTCAGGAGCTGTCTTCTGTGAACACAAAGCTAGCTCTGACAAGCCAGGCTGCCAGAGTTTTCTAGGCTGACACCTGCAGTCACCTAGGAAAAACCAAGGCAGATGACTGCACATTTACCCCAGATTTCCATCCAGCACCTGTAGAGTTAATAAGAAGGTCCTGCTGTCAGAGGCCAGGTATGTATCACTTGGTGGCTCTGCTGAGAGGTTAGGAGGACTCAAAGGGACAAAGGGCAAGACCATATCAGCTGCCTCTAGGTTAGAGAGTTGGCAGGCCAAGAGGAAAGAGCCCTCACAGATGGAGGGTCTCACAGATCCAGTTACAACCAGTGGTAAATTGAATATATTGCAAGAAGCAGGACTTGACTCTGGATAACTAAGATGAAAGTAGAACTTTATAAGGTTCTGGAGAATTCAGATTTAGATAGAGGACTGGGTTTTCCAGTCTCCACGCACATTTTGGATCACCAAGCACTCATTTCATGGTTAAATCCTTGGAAGGGAGCATCTAATTGACTCACTTTGAGTCATATGCCTAAGTCTTAGCTAGTTGAGGTCAGGGGACATTCAAAAAGAAGCAATCCCATAGAACAGCACAGACTTCCCCAAAAGGCAGTCAGAAGGTGGAGTGAATGGCAAGGAGCCCAAACAACAAATGTCATGTCACTCACTTGACAAAGGTGTGGCCTTAGGCAAGCCAACTGACCTCCTGAGCCCTTGGACTTTTTGCAAGTTCTGATTCTTCCCCTGGACCCCAAGCATTAGAAAACTGGGGGATGTGACTGGCCAGGTCTCCCGTTTCATTTGGTCAAAGCAACTGAGTCGGACACAAAAGAGACTCTGGAAGCCACACAGAGCGCGATTGCTCCTGGCCAGGAACAGCATGTACCCTGCGGAACACGGCTGCTCTGAATCGTAAGAGCTCCACCTTGCCCTTCCTGAGGCCTGGACACAACCCTGTCTCCAGGGATAGAGTGGCTCAGGATGGCACTGTGCTCCAGTGGGCGTGCACGCCTATGCCCATAGAAACACACCACCGTGCACATGATTTTGAAGTCGTCTTATCTGTGGCAATACCAAGAGTCTCGCAAAAGACCAGTGGTGCCACGGCAGCTGAGGGTCCCTCGGTGGGAGGTGTGAAATGGCCCGGCGTTGGCTCCCCTGGGTCCTGACTGCGCTGATCCCTACCTGGATCCATGATGCCTTCCGGGGAAAAGGCGACTGTGATCACAACTCAGGAGAAATAAGGAGGCGTCAGCTGCCCTTGCGCTCCTACCTTCATGCACTCGGGTCCCTGAAATCTCTTTGCAGCAGAGTCCCTTGCTTGAGTAACTGAAATCGGAAGCTTTACTTTCAACCAACCAGGACCCCAGAAAGCACAGGAACCTCCCTGTTCCACCAAGCTTGCACAGAGCTTGCTCTAAAGTCCTCAAAAAGCTCTCCAGGTCTTCTCTGGAAACATGTTTAGGATTCATTCATACACTGGTCTAATAGGTTTAGTATTTGGTTTCTAAAACCAAATCCAATTAGTTGTTTTGGTGGTACTGGGAACTGAACCCAGGGTGCTCTACCACTGAGCTACACCTCCAGCCCTTTTTATTTTTTATTTTGAGACAGGGTCTCGTTAAGTTGTTGAGGTTGACCTGGAACTTGCCATCCTCTTGCCTCAGCCTCCCAAGTTGCTGGGATTACAGGTGTGTGCCACCCAACCTGGCTCCAAATCAAATTAGAAAGGGCAGGGTAGTGGAGGTAGGCACAGGGATAGCATCCATAAAGGTGTGTGACTGATGAGACAAAAAACATCAGAGGGCCAGGAACTTGAAGAGCAACCATGTCCAGCCAAACTCCGGGACGTCCCAAGCACGTGGCAAGTAACATGTCCTCCCTTAGCACCACCCACAGAGAAGGGGCTGGGTGTGCAGGGACAGTCTGGAGAGCTCCAAGTTAGGTGATGTGTCAAAATAAACCGGCCAGTGAAGGAACAGGGGCTGAGGTCGTGGCTCAGTGGTGGAGCGCTTGCCTTGCTTGTGTGAGGCCCTGGGTTCGATTCTCAGCACTGCATGTAAATAAATAAAATTAAGATTCACTGACAACTAAAAATATATATATAGAAAAAGAAACACACGCACAGTATGAGCAGATTTATAATAAAACGATGACATATAAATATACACACATGTACACAAATGCTTATTCACTTGCACATGCATGTCTGCCTATGTATGAAGAGGAAGATTCCCACAGGTAGGCAGCATTTGGGGAGGTCTAGAATTCAGAAAGAGATATTTAAACGCAGACACCAGAAGCAACCAGGCTGCCTGGGCATAGGGAGGACACCAGCTGCAGTGGGGGGACACAGGGACCAGCTCAGATGGCTCAGCAAGTTCTTACAAATGTTATACGGTCCCTGGACATGACAAAGGGGACCCAGCTGGGATCTAAGCAGTTGGATGATGTTTAGGGCAACGGTTTAAGGAAAAGGAGCCAGTGAGGAGTTTGGCAAAACCTGAGGGGCTGCACAATCTAGGACAGACACGTCACCAGGGCCAGCTCCCCTCTGGCCACCCTACCTCTCCCTCAGGGTTCCCTGGGGCCAGCAAGAAGCATCACCCTGCACGTGGGGCTCACGGTCCACACTTGCTGAGTGTTCTGATGTGAAGCGTGGGCTCCTGAGCAGGGACCCTAGTACCAGGCTGGGGGTGCCTGGGGAGGGGCTGTGAACCGCTAGGAAAGGTCAACCCCACAGCCGCTCCCCTCGGGGCTTGCTCCTCATCCTCTCAGCCGATCCTCACAGCATGAGGTGCAGGACCTCTGAGACGGTGCAGCAGGCCCTGCCATGCATCACCGGCCGACACCTGGGCGGGGGAGCCACCCCCACTCTCAAGCGGTCGAGTGCCCAGGTCCTGAGGATGAGCCAAGATAGAGGTACAAGTCTCATCCTGACCCAGGTGCCCTCCCCTGGGTCACAGACGCTCCCCGGGCAAGGACCAGGAGTCTGTCGGCAAGTCAGTCTCTCGTCCATTTGGATGCTTTCCGTTTCCTAGAGCATCGCTACCCCCAGGGGAAGGGATCAGGCACAGCCTCGGGGGGCAGCCGTCAGGCCAGCCAGTGACTCCTGCTACTCCTCCCCGCTCACCTCTCTCCCCTTTCGCTCACCGAGGGGAAGGCTCACCATGCCGCCATGCCTTCAAAGGCTCCAGATCCTGGCTCCTATGTACGGGGAGTGCCTGGGGGGTTAGGGCCCCCAGGGCTGACCAAGTGACTTTGCAGGGGAGTTGGGTCAGTCCCAAGTCTGGTGCTCTTGTTGGTTCAGATCCTGGGCAAAGGGCAAAGCCATCCTAGGGTCCAGGGGAGACTAAAGGGATGGGTGATCTCAGAGCAGACTCTTCCAAAGGGCAGGCCTTGGGGGTTCGGCTCTGCGGAGGAAGGAGCAGCGCTGGCCCCAGGACCCAGCCCCAGCTCTTTCTTTCTAATGCGAGTGTGTCTGGCTGTCTCCCCGACCCCAGCCATCTTTGTATGTCTGTCTCTCCCTGCCCCTGCCGCCACCTCCCTAGATTTCCTGGGCTCTCACTTCCCGCTCCAGTCAGAAGGAGGCAGGGCACATTGGGAAGCTGTCCTGCACTTTCCATTGATAATTAAAGCCCATGTGTCTTGACTTTATAATCTGTCGTCTGTAATTACCACGAGTAACGGGGAGGATCCATGGGCTCTCACTGCAGGACAGCAATGTCCCTGCTCCATCTCCTCCTGGTGGTGTTTCACTCAGTGTGAACGCACAGGTCACTCTGAGGAGTCCTTAACACATACACACCTTGCATCCGCATTCCATGCAGGTGGCAAAAATTCCAGAGGCCCAGAAAGCCTACAGAGCTACCCTCCTGCTGGTCCAGGGTGGAGCTCCGCTGGCCTGCGTAGGAACACACTTCTAGAGTGGTTTTAAATGTGGTTTTGTTTGGCTGGGGTTTTTTTTGGTTTTTTTTTGGGGGGGGTGGTTACCAGGAATTGAACCCAGGGGTGCTCTACCACTGAGCCACATCCCCAACCCTTTTTATTTCTCATTTTGAGACAGGGTCTCACTAAGTCACTGAGGCTGGCCTGGAACTTGCTGCCATCCTGCCTCAGCCTCTTGAGTCGCTGGGATTACAGGCGTGTGCCTGTCTGCGTTTAGCTTTTGGTAAGTTTCACTTATCTGAAAACTGGTCATTCTGAGGACCTGTCAGCAGATGTTCAACAAACTCTCCCCACAGCAATTCCCCACTAGGCAGACAAATTCTCCAGAATGCCTCCTTCCCCCTCTGCTAAATAAACAGCAACCTGTGGTCTTGTGTGTCACAGAGTCTCAGTCACAATTTTGCACTGAAATAAAATGCACAAATTTGGACTGGAGGTGATGTGGCCAATATACTTTAGTAAGGGCCTGAAATTGAGAAGGTTTTAATAGCTCAATTTTTTACTACACTCTGCAAACCATGCCTGGGTACAATAAGGAGAGAGAGGAATTAAATCCTTTGTCCCTCCTTTCCAGATCTTCTTACCCGACAGAAAGGAAAAGAATGGCTTGCAAACACGGCTTGCAAACACGGCTTGCAGCCCTGAGTGTCCTCCTTGCCTGGGAAGGCACTCCCTCTAAGGCACTGCCTCTTGAGGAGGGTTTCCACACTATTCTCTCACACGTGATGCAGCAATGCCAACTCAGCCTTTGACCCACTTATTACAAATTCTGAACTGATGGAAGTCTAAATGAAGGCGCCTACTTTGCCTATAACACATGAATTATAAGATTCTGGTGACTTGAGCAGACAACAGAACAATACCCATCAAATAGAAAATTGAGCATCAACAGCTCTGGCTCCAACTTCATGCTCTGCCATCTGTAAGGTGAGCAACTCAGGACAGGTGCCTAGCAGCCCTGGGCCTCAGTGTCCTTGTCTGCACCATGGGCAGTTGGAGACAGAGAGGAAGGTGCCATGCACAGGGTGCTTTGGGAGCTGGGCCTGCATCTGTAGGGCACCTTGCACAAAGCCAAGCACTTGGAAAGCATTTACTCACCAGTCTTCAAAGTGTTAAAACTCTACCACTGCCAGGCACAGTGGTGCCCGCCTAAAATCCAGTGACCTAGGAGGCCCTAAGCAACTTAGGAAGACCCTGCCTCAAAAAAAAAAAAAAAAAAAAAAAAGGTGGGAGGTTGGAGTGTAGCTCAGTGGTTAGGTGCCCCTGGGTTCGATCCCCAGTGCCAGAAACGAAACAAAATCAACAACAAAGACCTCTACAGCGAAAATCACTGAGTCCTTCACTTTAACACATCAGAGAAACCTAAAAGCAATCATGCTCCTATTTTCTTTAAAGTCCTGTCGCTGGAAGACAGCTGTACCAATGATTCACGAGTTTACAGAGCAATGAAAAACGAATGTGATTTTTCTTGCTCTTCCCACACACTCAAAACATACACACACACACACACACACACACACACACATACACACAGTTAAAATGGCTGTGGTGAAGAGTTGTAAAATTAAGCAATAAATTTCACTCGAATATTTACTGAATTAATTCAGTCATTCTGAGAGAAACTGCAAACTGTTGGCTGTGGGCTCCAGGAAGCACTGGGGGTTCTCTCTCTTATGTTCCCAAGAATGGGGGCCCAAGGAAGCTGAGACGCGGAGAGTGCAGGAGCCAGTCATCACACAGCTGGGGAAGAAGGTTCCAGAGGGAACCAGGAGGCAGCGGGGCGGCTGGTGAGTGCAGAGGGGGTGGGTGTGGCTCAGTGGATGGGTCCTGCCAGCATGGGCCTGGGTTCGAGCCCCTGCACTTGGTAAAGTCCTGACAGAAAGGGCTTCGGGTCACCTGGGAGAACGAGCAGACAGGGAGGAGAAAGTCTACCTGAAGGTCTGAGCGGTGGCAGCAATGACAATGACCTTAGCTTTGCTGGGACACTTGGGGAGCTGGGACGCCACTGCAGGGCCTGACCCTGGGGAAGGTGGTTCTGAGGTCTGACCGCTGAGAGCAACAGCAGGGACAGGACAGGAAGGGTGGCCGCTGAGGAGGGCGGGAGTGCCAGGATTCGAGATAGCCCTGGGAGGCGCGGTGACAGGTGCCATGGAGACTGGCGATTTCAACTTGTGCTTCTGAAAAGTTTTGGCCAAAATCCACATTTATTTTTACTTGCACTATCATGAATACAGGGAAGAAAACCAGTTTTTCTCAACTCCAAGAAATTCTGAATCTCTCACGAATGGGTTGATTTAATAGCAGCAGAAACATCAGAGCCATAATCGTGGTTTAAATATGACAAGGCCGATAAGTAACCTTGGATTTCAATTACACACGACAAAGCCCCAACGAACAGATACGATTCCCACATCAAACAGGCATCGCTGTCTCAAGGTTGAGGGTTTTGTGGCAATGACCCAACCGAGTTAAAAATAGACTCGGAGCTGACCTCCCTGCCAACCGGTTACTCTATGAGAAAAGGCACAGAGGAATCTGAGGGCGGTTCCCGGGCCACTTCTCTTCCTCGTGCCTCCCGGTCTCTGATTTGCACAAAGGCTCCTCGCTTTACGTTGACCACAGACGTCAAAGGCCAGCCCTCAAGCCTGTCCCCTATCTCAAAGTGCCCGCTGTCTAAAAGCCGTCTCCTGGCTTCAGCAGGAAAGGTAGGGTGAGTGGAGCTACCTCATTAGGGACTCCCTAGCTAGGGGCTTCGGCTGAACCACACGATCAGGATTTGTCTTTTCCTCCTCGTTCATCACAGAATTGTTGACCAATCGTCAGAAATAAAAGGAAAGGACCAGGGATTCCGGGGGAAGGGCGCACACTCCCGCGTGAATGGGGAGCTGCATGTGCTGCTCAGCTGCTGAGGATCAAGAGGACCACCGTGAGGGAATGGCAGCTCCAGACCAGTCCGTAATGACACCACCGAGTCACCCTCCACGGCCTCCTGGAAACTTAACAGAAACCGTACAAAAGAGACTCGAGTGTCGGGAGGGAGAAAGCTTTTCCAGATAAAGGCAAATAAGTGTCATTTCAACACCAAGGTCCCACAAACCTGAGCTTCCTCTTTAGACACTGACTGCCACCCGAGGACTTAGAGGAGGACAGAGAGAGGAGAGGGGAGGAAAGAGAAGAAGGAGGGCATGTGACTCCAAGGAGACAGACACCTGACTCTTCACCGTGAAGGGATGCTCGAGTGCAGGACCCGCTGTCCCTCCTCCGCCAAATCCACGTGCTGGAATCCCAACCTCCAAGCTGACGCTACTAAGAGACAGAGCTGCTGAGGGATGGGTGATTAGTCCCAAGGGACTCAGGTCCTTAGGAAAGAGCCCCAGAGAGACCCCTCACTCCTGCGGCCATGCGAGGACAGGGCAAGAGGCCTCTATGACCCAGAAAGGAAGCCCTCACTAGACACCAAGTCTGCCTGGGGTATTAGACTTCTCAGCCTCCAGGACTGTGAGAAAGAAGTTTCTGTCCATAAGGCACAACACACCGTGAATATGTTGTTACGGCAGCCTGAACAGACGGAGGCAGGCTCCAGAGGTGAGCTCACGCATCCCACCCACATGTCCCCACGGCTGTCCACCTGAGACCTCTGCAGCCCTGTGTCCTCATCCCTGGACCCAAGCCAAGTGCCGGGCCTTCTCTCCTCCAGCTTCCTTCTCCTACTGCTCTGAAAACCTTTTGCCCCATCTGACTGAGACTTCCGAAGCTGTGAGCCAAATAAACTTTTCCTCCTCTAATTGTTCTTCTCAGGTCTTTTGTCACCGTAGCAAAATGGCCGCTAAGAGTCATAATTATATAAAGGCCCACAACCACCTCACAGCTTCTCCAGTCACATCTCCCAAACGCGGCTGCGGCCCTCGCTGCGGCTTCCTAAAGGAGGCTGTGCCTTATCGCAAGTTCTCAAACCCCACCTGCCCCTGGCTCACTAACTTGTGGGACTGACCTCACGGACGGGCTTTTTGGGGTCACTTCAGCGCTTCCGCACCTCCAATCCCATGACAGCTCACACAGCACACATCTCACAGGGAAGATCCGTCTGCATCCACACATACCAGGGGACATTCACTAACGCGATGTCACACATTCTCAGGCTGGGATGAGCTGGTCCCCACGTTCCCTGAAGAACAGCAGTCCAGCCTATCCCAGGCTCCCTGGTGAGGCAACCGCTTCCACCTGAACCCCTGCCCACCTAGGGGTGAGCGCTAAAGTTCTTTAGGACCCAGGAGGACCCCAGGGAGAAGTCCAGGAAAGCCGACCTCCAGATGATCCTGGAAGACACAGGCCTCAGCTCAGGAACCAGCACTGCACTGCCCCACCTCCTCCCCGACCAACCGCAGATGGAAGAAAGGCCACTCGGGGAGGACACTTGGCGAGATGAAGCTGGGACCTTTTCTCCCTTGAACACCCTCCCGAATCCGATCTGTTGACTCCCCTTTAACTCCATGAGTTCCACCAAGTCTCATCCCTGCCACTCCTTCCTGGTCCCACCTAGACTCCCATACCTTGGGGCAAGCCCAGCCTCTCTTTCCCAGTCCTCTAGGCCCACGGAGGCCTTGTCCTTGCCCCCTCTGCTGGCACACCCTTCCTGCCAGCTGAGATCCTGCCGGGCTCAGGGGAGGTGCCTTCCTCACGCAGCCCTCCTGTCCTGCTCTCCCATCTCCTGGAGCCGTGGAGTGCTCACGGTGCCCACCCCCCGTGTCTGGTGTCAGCCTCCCCTGGCAGCCTGTGAGCTCCCTTAAGGCCAGACTGTGCACCTGTGAGTCACCTTGCCCCAGCCCCAAGTTCACAGGGCCCCAACTCCATTCTTCACCCACAGCCACCGCCCTGCCACCTGGGTCCTTTCCACTGTACAACTCAACTGCTCCAATTTCCTCTTCTACTATTTTCGACCAATACTATGCTTCACCTGGGTGTGACGGAGGGATTTCCCAGGGCTCCTGAGTGGCAGGCAATTTAAACTTCCCCAGGGAGAGCTTGCATCCCGTCAGCTCCCCCACGCCCTTCACTTGTGACCTCGGGAAGGGTGGTCACATGGGGAGATTAAATGGCAGCCGGAAACTACAAGCAAGACTTCGTGCCTGGATCGGGAAATGCAATGTGGGAGCTCAGTGGGTGCACAAGAACAGAAAGTGCCTGGGGGTGCGTCCTGGGGGTCTGCGCAGGCTGGCTCTGAGGTCAGCCCCTTCCTCCCACCTCGCAGGCAGGAAGGGGTTTCCTCACACTAACAACTGTGCAGAAGAGTGAGACTAGTGTAGCCTTCCCATGAACTGTTGGCAATCCAGCGTTTTTCTCCACCAGGGATTATGATGTATTAAAAAAAAAAAAACCACAATGATCTCACATATGTAGAAGTTAAAGCCGAACTCACGGAAGCAGAGAGAAGGATGGTGGGTAAAGGGGGTGAAGCGGACTGTGGGCGGAAGATGTAGGTGAAAGGGTACAAAACTTGAGTCAGACCCGAGGAATAAGTTCAAGAGCTCTACTGGATGACTTGGTGACTAGTTAATAACAACATGCTGCACACCTGAAAATTCCAAGAGAGCCCATTTTAACTGTTCCCTTTTTTACAGAAGGTACGTGAGGGGATGCCTGCGTTAATCAGCCTCTTCCTAACGCACAGATTCCAAAATGTGATGCTGTTCGACACAAACATCTACGATTTTATTTGTCCAAAAAAATCCCACAAGCACAGTATTTCACAAACATGCCACGCTTCGTTTCTCCTCCAGGTCTCCAAACACACAAGCACGCTCAGACTCTCCTCCTCATCTGTGGGGTTCAGCAGCCGAGAGGGAGGGGGTGCTGACCATTGTACAGACATCATAACTGAGGTTCCAGAGGCAAATCGTCCCCAGCAAGCAGGTTCTGCCACGTTCCTGGGCGGCGAGGGAGGCAGGCGCTGACCGGCACCCTGGCCCACTGGCTGTTTTGGGGGTACCTGTCAAAACCTGGCAGCGCTCCCAGTGCAGGTGGCTGGGCACGCTCTGCCCCCCTATCTAGGGAGCAGCGGGTCAGTTTATCAGGCACACCCTCGCTCGGCACACCTGCCTTGTGACCCAGGGAGAACACCCGAGTCACAGATACGGATGGACAGGGGCACCAGTTGAAAAAAACAAAGAGGAAGTGAAAAAGCTCCAGTCAGAGGAAGGAAGACCCCTACTGCCCACTGTCCCGTGGGCATGACCCACCACTGCAAGGGACAGTCCCACACTGGGAGGGGGCCAAAGGATGAGGGGGCGGTGCTGGCCACGGCCGCTGCCCAGCCCGAGTCTGCCATCCAGAAAGCAGGAGGCTGGGGTCCAGGGCCTTGGAGTCTAGAGGCATGCGCACGCCCAGGCTCCTCTCCTGAGAGTTTGGCACGACCTCCTGTGTGCAGATGTTTTCCCTGAAGTGAAGGGGCAGCCCCCACCTTTTTCCTGGAGGGAAAATACGCGCAGATCACTCCAGGCACCTCCCTCTAACACAGAACAAGGAGCAATCAGCAAGCTTCACTAGGGCCCTGACAATGGCCAAAAGGAGCGCCTCTCCAGTGGGAGCCCCTCTGATGCGCTTGCTTCTGACAGAGACAGAGCTGACCCACAGGGCCCTTCCTCAGGCAGGACTGGACTGCCACAGAAAACACAGCTCCTCCAGGTAGCTGGCAGCGAACAGGAAGGCAACTCTTGTGACCTCCTCCCCAGCAATGGACAATGTAGCCCAGGCTTTTTCTAAATCAAACTTCAACCTAGAACTGATAAAACCATGGAGTTAAAACATGAAATTAAGACCCCAGGGAGTCTCTGGCGTGTCCCTGTGGCTTTGACTGCATTCTAGTTCATCTCTGGGCCTCCCTCGTTGGAGTTTGGGTCATTTTAACTCAGTCTCAACAGGTGCGGATACGGAAAGGCCATGATTTATCCCACCACCTCTGGGCTTGCTGGGCCTCAGGAGAAATCAACTTCCTCGTGAAATGTCTACGCCCGTCTCCCTTAGAACTGACCTGCCTAAGGAGACAGAGTCAGAAAGAAAAAGCTCCTTCAGGACAAGGACAAGAGCTGCCACTCAGGGAGGAGCTGGACCTAGGGCCAAGGTCAGTCACTTTTATCCCCAAATAAACTATCCACTACATTTCCTCCTGGGACAAAGCCTGTCTTAAGCTTGCTAAGTGACACATAGTCCATCTAAAAATATATACTCTTAGCAAACTGCAAGTTAAAGGGAAATGATTTGAAGAGACCACCTGACTCACTCTAATGACAGGAGGAGGGGCCTACGTGATATTCCCAAGGTGCCTGAGATTGAAGCAATTTTCACTTAAGGAAAGCCCTCAGTGCCTCCTAAGATCCTGATGCTTCAGTTCTAAAACCCTCAGACTTGGGCACTCCACAGCCCTGGGGACCACGTGAAGCCGACGTGTTGGCATAAACTGGGCCCAGCACCTGGCCTGCGCCCTCAGCCTGTGAGGACACAGAGGTGCCATCCGCTGCCTCTCTGTCCTGCCACCCCAGCCCCACTGCTTTGCCCAGAGCTAGAGGATCCTTAGGAAGAGCTGCATCCACGTCCATCTGAGGAGGAAGCAGCAACAGAGGAAGTAATCCCTTCTAAATAAGGTGGAACTCTGTGCGAAGTCCCCCACCCCTACAGGGGTCAGGCTGCACCGCCAAGGGGCAGGGCGGGACTGCAGCAGGCCACCTCCCTGGCCTGGGAGCACTCTCCCTCATCAGAGCCAGGAAGGCAGGAACAGAGGCGAGGAGCCACTCACAGGCCCACACCTCACAAGTCTCTGCAGGGCTGGTGACAGGCACCTGGTCCACCCAACCAGCAGATGGAGGAGGTGGGACAAACAGAAGAGGCCACAGAGGAGCCGAGCCCAGGGGTTTGGGAGAAAACAGACACCCAAGAAGAGCAAAACATGCAAGAGCAGAGAGAAGAGAGACGCACCAGGAGGGGAGGGGCTCCCGCTGTCCTGAGTGACCTGCCAGAGCTCCAGCCCAGGCTCCTGGGACACTCAGTGCGAGCGCGTTGAGGCAGGGACTCACTTCCTCTAACTGGGGGCACCAGGAAGACCCTCTGACGCCACACCATGAAGCCAGGCAGGTGGAGTGCTGAGCTCACTAATGTGGCAGCCAGGTCCCCAGAACTCCCAGATCCAAGGCACCCAGCCAAGGGCAGCTCCCACCAACCCGTGGACAGCAGGTGTGGCTGATCCTCCTCGCTAGTAAGACACCCATCCGTGTTCACCTAGGCATTCATTCCGCAAATATTTACTATCTACTAGGTGCCGGCACTTGCCAGGTGCTGGGGACAGAAGCATAAGCAAGTTCAGTGCCCTCACCTCGTTCTGGCGAGAGCAGTTAAATATATCAGATGAGTACACAAACGGTGCCATCCTAAAGAACCCCCACAGGGAACGATACAGAGTTGAGGTCTCCAGCATAACAGCCACTTGCCAAATGTCACTGTATTAACTTGGTTTAAATGTAACGAAGAATTTCGTTTCTGGGCTGCACTAGCTATCTTCTGAGGACTCAATAGCCACGTGTGTCCAGCAGCTACCGCATTGGACAGTGCCGATGTGAGTTCAGCAGCTACCGCACTGGACAGTGCCAATTACAGGGTCTTTCCATCATCACAGAGGCTCAACTGGACAGCACTGGAGAAGAATGGCAGGACAACCCAAGGAGAAGTGAGGTGGTGGAAGGAGCCGGCCACAGCAGCACAGGGTGGAAGGCTTTCTGGAGAGCAAAGGCCCTGAGGCAAGAAAGCACTGCACAAAGAGCTGACAGGTGACCCATGTTGGAGAACATCAGGCAAGGGAGGACTCTAGGCCCTGGAAGGGAGTTAGGGTTTTGACTAGACACGATGGGAAATGGACACAGGCTTTTAGGCAGGGAAGACCCACGACCTGGGCTGTCCTACAAAGAAGAGAAGTGAGGGAAAAGAAGAACCCGAGACCAGACCTTCGGGTTCTGCTTTGAGTGATCGGGTGGATGAGGTCCCATGTGCTGAGAGCGGGAGACGGGTGGGACTGGGTTAGCCGGAGTGTGCAATTTGGGGTTTTGGGTTTTGGCAAGCCAGGGATGGAAGCCAGGGCTTCGCACGTGCTAGGCAGGCACGCTAAGCTGCAGCCCGCATGGTTTTGTCTCTGAGAGAAGGAAGGTCATCAGAGGACTACCTGGGACCTGTTAAGGCTGAGCTACCCAGGAGAAGTCCAGAGGGGACATGAGGCTGGATGGGGAGGGGGCTCAGACACACAAGCACGGAGCTGTCTGAGAGCGGAAGGGAGCAGAGCAACAGGGGGGCTACCCAGGTCGACGGCAGGACTCCCACACTGACAGGCAGCCTGCGGTCCGCAGGGTCGGGCTGGGTCTGAGCCCTGCACCCACCGTCCACACGACCCACTCACCGTCCACTCCTGTGAATAAGGGGCTGTGGGAACACTGACTCATGCCACCCACGCTGCCCCTGCACTGTAACAGGAGAGCTGATGTCCACGAAAGCCCAGTGTCCACTGTCTGACCCTTTTCAGGAGTCTGCTGACCCCTTGATTTAAATCATCCAGAGGATGCAGTTTCTTTATCTGTAAAATTCACCCATCTGGCAGGGCTAATGGGTACAGTATTTCTATAATGAAAAAGCCTGGCACACAGAGACAGGCACAGGTCTCTACTGAGGCTGAGTCTACGCGGCACGGCCAAGCGGTACTGATGCTGCAGCATCAGCTCCGTGTCCATGTTGGCAACAGCACACGGCACCCAGGACCTGCCCTCCACAAACAACCAAGGACAGGAATTTGTAAATATAAACAAAACCAGCGTCTGCATCCAGTGCAGGACGGCTGCGAGCCAGTTCTGACTCCGTCAGTTCTCTGTTCTGGGTCTCCCCTGACCCCTTTCCCATCTGTAACAAAAGCCTGAGTCCATGGCCCGTTGACGTTCAGAGCAACTGCCTACAATGCCTAGGCCCACATGGTTGACCCTAAGGGGTGAGGACACAATTGTTCAGCATCATTTGCTCACCCCGACACTGCCCTCGCCTGGCTAATCCATCTGGCAAGAGCAGCCAATCGGCTATCAGGCTAAAGTTGTTTCCTAGGCAACCAACACTCTAGCCACAGAAACAGGCTGCAGACTGTGGAAAGAAACACCAGGACGTGGACCGGAGGGTCAATGGGAAAGAGTGACCCAGAGTCCCCTGATCTGGATGCAATGTCCTTCTGCAGATTCACATTCCATGGACACCCAGTTCTGGCGGCTGGCCCTACCAGCACAGTATACCCCAACCCAGGCCCGGCAGAAAGGGGTGGCATGACCCCCTGGACTCGCAGGAGCTACCTAGAAGGCCTCAGAATCTTCTTGCCTTCAGCCCCTTTATAGAGAAAGCCTCCAGGAAAAGCCCACAGAGAAGGTGGTGAAGGGTCAGAATCCGGTGGCCCTAGGCATTTGGCCACAGGGCCAGGTGAGAGCTATCTAAGATGGATGCTGGGGGTGGGGGACAGGGAGGTGGCCCTGAAGAGCCATGGGGCTCAAGCCTCCCCACCCCCTTCAACAGATAACATTGCAGCTCATTCAGTTTTAAGGGGAGGGGACCACTAATAGTTCCAATGATAATATCCAAAGTGAAATCTGCTTCCGGGAACTCAGAAACTGGTTGCAGTGCACATTTGGCACGCTGTCATTGGTGCTAAATGACTTGGCCAACAGTTGCCTCAAGAAATAAGGCTTTGGAACAGATCCAGTGAGGGCTGATGAAAGATTCCTGATGGAGCACCAGCAGCCTTTCTGGCCTCCTGAATGACCGGGAGGCTGGAGAGCTTCAGGCACAGGGTCCGCTTTTGCAGTTGTCAGGCGTTTTCCTCGTCTCGAATCCTGACAGACCCAGTGTCTTGCTTTGAGAAAGCCTGTGAGGCAGGTGGGCAAGATCATAACAATGGACCCTCTCAACAGCTCCCAGACTGAGACACAGAGGGTCAGGAGCTACACAAAGGTTGGAAGAAATGAGAAGCCCGCTTCTGCTCTGCAGCCACAGACGGATGGAGAGCTCCAAGACCCTGACCCAGTGCCTAAGAGCTGTCTCAGTTCAGCCGCCCTCCCAGCTACCCCTGATCCCAACCGCTTCTCAATCCCCAGCCCAAACCTATCAACTTCTCCCTGACTAGCTCCAGTTTTCATGGCCGGGCAAGGCCCTTCTTTCTCTCAGTCACTAGGCTGTGACTCCTTGGCTTCGGAACTACCACTCCCTGACCCTTTCTTCCCTCTGCCACTCCTCTGTCTCCACAGCCTTTTGCTTCATCCTCTCTTCCTTCTCTCCCACGCCTCCTGGCCCCTCCATTGGATCCTCCTGGCTCCAGGAGGAAGGGTCTTCCGCATCTGCAGTTTGCTTCTTGGAATCAAGGTGTATGTTCAGGGGAGAGTGGTGGACGCACCCGGAAGGCGGAACTCCTAAGAGAACTGGCTCTTTGGCACTCAGATGCTAACAGCCCTCTGTGGTTGGAAGGCTGGAACCTGGAGGAAGCTGGGAAAGACCCTGCAATGGAGTCACCAACTACCCGAAGGACAAAGTGCTTAATGCTGCTTCACTTGGCAGAAGCCGAGTCCCCTGGGGCTTGAGGAAAGCGGGGGGGGGGGGGGGGGGGGGGGGGGTGAGGGTAGGCTAATCACTCCGAGTTTCCTGTCCCTGCCCCATGCTCCTCCTCCCCGGGTGCTGAGAAACAGTTTCCCCATGGCATCGTCCCTCTCCCTGAGACCCGTTCTCAAAGTGGCAACGGATACTGCTGCCTTCAGGAGTTCCTTCCCGGGCAGGAAAGGAGCATCAGAAGTGGCCAGAGGTTTGCAGAGGACTGGACCGAGAGGAGATGTAACTAGCTCGGGGCATCGCAAACTCTTACCTGCCTAAAATCAACTGGCATCTTTACAAACTTAGGGTGAAAAGGGAAATTCGGATGCAGCTGGTCTGGGCGGGACCTGGGATGCTGCGGTTCTAACAGGCCCTGGGGAAGCTGATGCTGCTAGTTTGTGGGCCATCTGGGGAGGAGCCACCTTGAACCTTCATCTCCTGCCCCAACCCCCAAGCCCACGGGCCCTCCTTCCCCATGCCGCTGCTCTCCTGCACAGAAAGAAGCTGCCTGCTAGGGCTACAGAAGTTGCCCAAAGTTACCCAAATCTGTGGTCTGAAAGAAAGAATTCCTGGGGGTGGCGGGGGAACCCTTCCACATCCTCTTTTGGTCCCACTTTTATACATGGTCCTCTGTAGATCCATCTATCATTAGAGGGAAAAAAAATCGATTCTAGTTGTCACAGGCTGCAACTGGCAGGTGAGCACCCCAGGCTGCCTCCATTCCTGCATCCCTGACAGTATGATCTTACCACAGAAGCTCTTCTCTGCGTGGACCTGCGGTGCCGTCTCCTGTATTATTCATGCGCATGCATTTTTAGGTGCATGGAAATACACCTATCATGAAAGACTTGTGCCTGGGCAGGAAATACATTTTTTAAAACCCTCTGGACTGCAGTGGGCGCATCTGTAGTAGGAAGGCAAGTCCCAGTTACTCAACAGCAGAGACGGGTTTTAAAGAAAGAAAGATGCTAGGAATGGCCTTGTCCCAAACATTTCCTCTCTCATTTCTTTAGAACAAAAAGGTTAAAGGACAGTGTGGGATCTGGCGAAAGAGTAAATACACTATCTTCAAGATCATATTCGGAGAAATTTCAGAAGCCTCAGTTCCTGGGAGAAAAGCCTCAGGCAGGTCCATATGGACCAACTTGACCACGAAAATGTTTGATAAGCAACTCTGTCACAATGCAGCCATTCAAGCCGAAGTTTTACTTAAACACCCCTGTCCCCACAGTGCAGAACCTTAGAGGACTTAATCCAGAAAGGCAACATTTACCTAACAGAATCTCTCCAGACTCAGCCCTGGGCCAACAGAGCACAGGACATTTATTAATTTAACTGGGAAAGAGGGCGAGCTGAATTTCCAATGGCAGAGGAGCACATTTTCCCAAACACACGGTCACATTATCTCTGAAGTGCTTTGGTAGGTGTGAGCTGTGACAGCCAGCAAGCTGGTGCCCGTCACTGACCAGCTCATTTCCACTTCACAGACTTCTAATAAATGGGCTTGAATGGTTCTTTTCCGCCGAGGCGTGAGTCCTGCTCAGCAGCGTGTGTTTCCAAGCAAACAATACTGCACCAGAACGAGACACTGGGCAGCACAGAGCAAGGTTCGTGGCATAAAACAAAACAATCCTCCGACACCATGTGCCTCCATTGTCAGACGATGCCGTTTTAAGTTACAGGGAGGAAGACGGATGATGGGCACACACCTGCTCCTCAGAAGGACTCGCTGCTCCAGAGCTGGAGGCTGCAAAACCACGCGGCTCGGCCCAGCATTACATCACCACATGGGGCCAGTTCCCCTCAAGTCCAGGGGTGGGGTGGGGAGGAAGCCCCCATCCCCACTACAACACACAGACCACTCCCTGCTATCTCTAAATCTACACGGCCAAGGCTCCCAAGAACCCACTGCTTTGCACCCCCACCCTGCAAGTCTCCAGAAATATTCTTCTCTGAAACAGTCCTCTCTTTGGGAAAGGAAAGTGGACCTCGGAGTGGACTCAGGGGCCCACTTGGACGCCAGCCTGACTTGCTGAAATGTGACCCAGCAGGCAGACCTAGTCAATAAGCCCCATCCTCCAAGCACGCCTGGGCAGGCAACAGAGACGACCATAACAGAAAGGCGATTCTAATAAACACTCATCCAGGATAGGGGCCATTCTGGGCACATTAGCTCTGTGGTTTAGAGAAAAGATCAGATTCCTGGATCGATGCACAGTCAAGTACTGCCTCAACCAATGACAAGGCTGTTCGCTGTCTTTACTAATAATAGCAAGCGGCCTTGTCTTCCAGTGTGCACCAGAGTACACGGGTGATGCCTAAGCTAACTGCACTCCGCGTCCACCAGCGAGCTCCACACCATCTGCCAGTCAAGTGAGGGGCTGCCGGTATGTCAGTCTGTCTCCATGGGCACCGGGCTGCCACAATCGAGGGCTCTTCCTTAAGAGAAGGCCTTCCCGCACTCCCGGCTGTTCCCATGCAGGAAATACCACTGTGTGGGGGGTGCGAAGGAAAAGATGCTGATAGAGCAAGAAGCCCCCAACCATGCACCCTGCTGCTGAACAATCAAAATCCAATTCCAAATGGTCGTTTCTGCTCCCACTAGTATATTGGGATGCTCATTCCAGACAGGGCATGAATGCTACAAGAGGCAGCCACCCGAGGAAGCCTAACGAGGCTGCCGAGAACCCCAGCAAGCCTGGCTCCAGGCTGCACGGGTTAGGAGAGGCACGCCAACAAAGCGGGACAGTCTCTCCTCCTCCCCCCGGGGGCTCCAGGCGGGGGTCGGGCGCTGCACTTACATGGCCTCAGAAACCTCCTGGTTCAGGTCGCTGGCTGGGGCTAGCTGCAGGGACTGCGACCCTCCCATCCTCGCTGCGCCCGGGCGTGCAGGCTAGCCGCGAGCAGGGCCAGCGTCCTGGCGTGGTTCCTCCAGCCGGGAGCCCGGGGCGGGCCGGCCGGCGGCCGGGGCTGCTGCACTGCAGATGGCAGCAGCCGCTGGCATCCGTGGTGGCTGTGGCGGGGAGCTGCGGCTCGTGGCCGGAGCCGGGGCCCTGGGGGCGAGCGCCAAGGCAGGGTGTGCGCGAGTGTGGCCGGAGCGCGCCTAGGTGTGCGCGCAGGGGAGCCGGCGCGCACGGCTCTGCCCGGAGCGCGCGAGTGTGAGCGTGAGCGCCGGGGTGGTCCGAATAGATCTTCCCCTCTTAAAGCCCCCGGCAGCCCAGCTCCTGTGTGACGATGATGTCATCACCACCCAGCGGCCCGACGCCAGCATCTTCACAAAGCTCCATCGCTGGCTCCGGAAACGGGGCGGGGGAGAGGGTGAAGACCCTCCCTCCGCACGCACGCCAAGCCCCAGCCTCTCCAGCCTCGGGACCGCCCGCATTGTGTGGCTTTGAGATGTAAATATTCTGCGGGGTGGGAAGCCAGCGGCCCCAGGAGGGAGGGGCCCGGTGGTCCTGGCCGCTGACCACCGAGACTGGAAGGTCTCCAAGCGGCGGGCTCATTCCTCCAGGAAAAAGGAAATGGTCTCTCCCGCCTCAGGGCCAGGGCACAGCTGTAGGAACAGGTAAACAGGCTGCAGTGGGAACTGAGGACTACCCACCTCTTCCTCCTTCAGGCTGGCCGGGTTCTGGCCAGGCTAAGCCCTGTCGCAGGGGGAGCCTCCTGGCTTGATCCCTCCTACCGCCCACCGAAGCCTGACCTCCAAGGATACCACCTTTGTTCTGCAAAGTCTGCAGGGGTTGGGGCAAGCCTGAGAGAAAGAGGCTCAGGGCCAGCTCCAGGGGCTAGGTCTGCAGCCCCATCTTTGGCCACTAGATGAGTTTTCCACAAAGACAAGCCCTGTGCAAAAGCTCACCCTAAACAAACAGAGGGCAGGTGGGCTGCTCTGCAGAGTCAGGCCCCCTGTGCAAGCAGAGTATGGGGAAGAGGCAGCTCTGTGGTCTGACCTGCAATGGCAATATCCCTGACATCCAGGCACAACCCCATTGTCCGGCTGGGAAGTAGTCAGATCTTGGCCCCTGGTTCTGAAATCTGGAGGTGTGAGCTCCTAGGCCTCACGCTGGAGGCTAGCAGAGGACTCCACCTTCTCACAGGTGCAGGAAGCTTAGGGGTACCCCGGAATCAGACTGTCCCCTCTGCTTTGCATGCAAAGCAACCACTTTCTGAGCTCCAGACTCAACTAATTTCAAAGGGAATCACCCATGGGGAAGATGAAGGCTCTTTTACATTTTCCCACCATTACTTAACCCACAGGGCAGTCAGCCTAAAATGTGTGACCTAAAGTGTGACCAAAAGAAAATTAAAATTACACTAAAACTGTCCAGAGCATTTTAAAATTTCCCAATACACTGAATGCTTTCTAAACCTGTGCCCAAGGATGCTTGAATGGGCACATTTGGGATTGCCACTCATGGTGTCAGGGCGGTTGCAGAGGTTCCTGGTGAGCTAACTTGCCTCACCTGATATTTTATATCTATGTCAAACAAAACTCCAGACCATCAAAACTGCTTCCCAGGACTCAACACCGTGAAATTCCCAGGAAACATTGAGAAGGTTCACTTCTGCATTTACACGAAAATAACTAATGATTCTGTCAATCTCCAAGGGAAAGTAACTGTCAGAGGGTGGCATGATGAGGCCTGCTCTGGAAAGCACCACCCAGGGAGGTGCTTGTCACTCACTGTCAACCCTAGGTGTCATTTGGTGGCAAGGATCCTACAACCTGATTCATCCTACTGCCATTCTTAGCACTTGGGGGTTTGTTTCTCTATTAGTAAACCGGTCTCTTGGGCTCCAGCTGTAGTTGGGTGACTAAAGAACCTTACCATGTGGAGCTGAAAAGCTCATAAACAATAATCTAGACTGTTCGTATTTTGAGGAAAGTGACCCTTCTCCTGGGCACCTAGGGGATGACCTTCAGCCAAGTTTGGTATAAGGGACATGCATGAGGGAAAATGAGGAACCACAGTAAGAACCTGTCTGACAACTTTGTTTTGTGTGTGTGTGTGTGTGATATACAAAATGACAGAGCCATCAAAGTGTCCTTAACCTTAGTAGGTAGGGGTTTTGCTGCAATAACAAGAGAGGGCTTTGAAAGGAGACCAGAGTCCCAATCCTCATTACCTGTGTGGCCTCAAGCTTAATCATACTGAGCCTCTACCTCCTCAGATGGCCAAGGAGAAAGAACATCCACTTTGCAAGGGTTTTGGGAAAAATCAAACACCATCTATGAGAGCCCAGGACCAGGATCCTTTTCTGTAATAAAATTTTATTCTCTATGTATAAGAGTATAAAATAGTATAAAGGAAATAAGGCATTATCAAAGTCATAGTGCTTTTAGTTAGAATTCAACAACAACAAAACTATAATCCCAACAATCAAAAAGATTTGGCAGGGTGACACATTACTTAGTGGATCACTGATATTGAAAACATGGCCAAGAATCAGGGCTAAAACAAATGGAATGTGGGCACCTCTGAAGTTCATGCAATCCAGACCTACGTGTTACCAGTCTGTATGGTTTTCTTACAGAAAGCCTCTCATACCCTCCATTAGACTTTTTGATGCTTACTTTTCTCACATTTTGTGTGTTTGTTTGTTTGTTTGTTTTTGGTGCTAGGGATTTAACCCAGAGGTGCTTAACCATTAAGCCACATCCCTAGCACTTTTTATTTTTTATTTTGAGACAGGGTCTCATTAATTAGCTTAGGGCCTTGCTAAATTGCTGAGGCTGGCCTTAAACTTGTGATCCTCCTGCCTCGGCCTCCCGAGTCCATGGGATTATAGACATGCTCCACTGTGCCTGGCTTTTACACAATTTAAAACAAACATGGCTATTTAATAATTTAGCCTATAGAAAATGCAAAGCTGAAGAAAACAGGGAGGGAAAGGCTTGTACCATTATCTGAATGTTTGTGCCCCAACCCCACTTATCTGTTGAAGCCCTGATCCTCAATGGGATGTATTTGGAGTGGAGCCTTTGGGAGGTAATTGCGATTAAATGGGGTGATGAGGGTCTCCTCATGATGGGATTAATGCTCTTATAAAAAGAGAGACAGGGGATCCCCCCACACCCCCTGTTAAAATACAACACAAAGGTGGGCTCTTGCAGACCAGGAGGAGGGCCTTCCCCAGGAACCTGACTGGGCTGGCAACCTGATCTGGGACTTCCAGCCTCCTAAGCCATAGGACATAGCTCTTCGCTGTTTCAGCCACCCAGTCTATGGTCATTTTGTTACAGCAGTCCATACTAAGACACACTGCTTAGGATACATCACAGTTCCAAGAAAAATAGCTAACAAAATTGCAAAAGACGGAAAGCCGCCAAAACAGCAGCAGTTCAGGGCTTAGGCTCAACTTAGGCATCCAGGGGCCCTGCAGAGGCACAGCTGCCTGGGAGGCAGCTCCCACAACTGCACCACCATCCCTCTCCTGCCTGTTTTACTGCACCCTCATCCTCAAATTCATTCCATAGGGGTTAAATCAGCGATAAGTACAATAGGAAGCAATTAGCATTCCAAAAACTGATTCCCTTATTCAAACACGAACCAAGCCCCAACTTGGGCCAGTGCGGGGCCAGGGCCAACTGTGGTCATGGCCCTACGGAGTCAGAAGAGCGTTTATCTGGATAATCCACACAGGCGACTCTTTGCCCTCTGCTTCTCCCTGACCTTCACATGCTGCTGCTCCCCCCTCCCGCCACTCCCCACTCCCAGCTGGGCCTCTACCCTGGTTACTCTCTGAGGAATGGAGGCCATGTCCTCTCCAGATCCAACCGGAGTGCCCACCACTTCTAAGCATGGCCCTAATGAGACTGTCCTCAAACAGCCCCTCTGCAGGCCTTGGGACCACGGTACACATGGTTTAGGGCCTGAGGGTAGACCAGGTTCAGGGGCAACCCTCCTCTTATGTCCCAAGACAGTTGGAAACCTTGCTAAACCGAGGAATGCCTCCCTCCTTTCTGAAGCAATTAGCTGTTCAAGGTCTACACCTACTGTGTGCCTGGCCTGTACGTGAGTGTGTTCTGTTACTTACTGGCACATCCAGAAACAGCAGCAAGCCCGACAGGTTACCCCTTAACCATGAGATGAGGTTCGAGGGACAGACTCCTAATCCCCTGGACTGCAAGGGACTGAGACCCAGTGGAGAAATGCTTTTTGTGAAGCACCTGACACTCCAAGGGAAACAAACTTGTAGGGCTCCACTCAGGTGAGATTCCCGTTGCCATGACAGCAAGACTCTCCTAACAGTACCAGGGGCCCCCTGAGCCGCTAATTAGCCCAAGATCATGCTGAAGGAAAGTAGGTCAGATGCAGACCCATCTGGAGGACGCGGAGGGCGTAAGTGCGGCTGGGGAGCGGGACTGGGCACAGTTCCGTTCCTTCGAGCCCCAGGCCTCCAGCACAGCAAGGCAGGCAGTGTAGTGCAGCTGGACAGAAGCCTTTAGACAGGGTGCAGGCCCGGTGACGGTGACGCGAAGGCTGCCCCCTTCCAATTCCTTCCAGCCCATGGCTCACCACTGTGCCCAAAGAGCCACGCACTGCACTCTGCACTCACCAAACTCCAAGAGCCAGGAAGCTGTGTGGCCAGAGGACAGCACCCACATGGACGTGAGCAGGAGACCAGCAGAGCTGAGCAGCCAACAGGGGGAGCACCAGGCTGCCATGCCCAGGGCGAGCAGCTGGGCTTTCCCGCCCAGGTTTTGCAGACCTGGGGGTCTCTCCTGGCCTTCAACAGAATGCTTTCCTGTCACTCAGCCTTGCTCCAAAAGATCAGAGCCAGTTCTGCCTCCTGGCTCTGATCCGTCACTTGCTCCTCTTGTGCTCCAGCAAGGCCAAGGTCCTCCCTGCTCCTCACTTTGAGGAGACACCTTCCGGGCTCCTCATCCTTCTCGGCTCCTCCCCAGCCTGGTGGCCCAGCTCCTGGCCTGCAGACTTCTTTCCCCCACTCTGAGGCTGCCCTGTATTTACGCCCTGGGGTTTCCTTGCCTTATTAGTCTCATTATCTGGGTGTCTGTCCAGTCCCTTCCCTCTGCAGCCACACAGGCTGCCGTCGCACAACCACAGCCCTGTGGCTACACACTGCAGAGGGCGGGGCCGAGTCCTCAGTCCTACCATGAGCAGAGAAGAGGCCCAGTGAGTTGCTCCATGTCCAGGGCCACTGGTATTCTCTTAATCTCTCACATGCCTCCATGACACTTCACACCACCCCAGGGAGGCTCAGTGGAAGCTGAACACAAGCTCAGGTGAAACTCATCTTTTCCAGAAGGTTCTCTGGTATCCTCCTTAAAAGGGTTGATCTACCATCTGCCTGCCTTACCACCTGCTCTAGACTCCCACTGGAGACCTTCAGAGTCCTTCACAGGCAAGGATGGGAGGGCTCCTGAATTAGAAACATCCTCTAATTCAGTTTTGATAGAGGCTGAGCCCTGAGGATTTTAGTGCTGGACCCAGGGAGGTAATCCAAAATGTGCCAGGAAAGAAATCGGCAGAGGTGAGACTCACTTTCACTTTAAAATTAAGATTGTGTTCAGGACATAATCTTTGATAGCTCTAGTTAGGAAGAGAGAAGGAAAGAGAGGGAGAGAGGAAGGAAGGTTGACTGGCTCTGAAAATCCCAGGGCTATGCAAAAACTAGTGGAGAAATTGAATCACAAGAAAAGAAAGCAGCAACAGACACCAAATATGATCCTCAGAACCCTTCTTTGTTACTCAGCTTTTTTGAGATGGAAATGGGAGGTGACACTCTGAGATAACTTTGTAGAAGATATATCCTATCTAATGTCAAAAAGGATATAAACTTGCCATCCAAGACACCAAAAGGAAATGGGGGTAGAAAAGGGGTGAGGCTAGCCCAGAAGGGCTTACCTGAGTCCTTATTGGAGTAGTCTACAAGTCTGAGTTTCCCAATAGCCAAAGCAAAAAGCAAAAAGGGCAAGAATCATGATCAGTTATGCTATCCATAAAATCCAACCGGTTTAAAAAAAAAGAAAGAGAAAAACGAAGGAAACTTCTACTGGTAGCAGCTTTTCTTGTCATTGACATTCTTAACATGCTCTGTTCAATAGGTCCTGTCAGGGGACTTTGTGCATGCGTGGATGATGCCTTCAACAATATCCTCCTGCCAATCCAGTACTTGATTTCATATGGATACATCAGAGTGCACAGCAGAAGCTCTCGGCTCCCCCAGCATCAACATCAGAAAACTAGGAAGTTACTGGGGACACACATGTAGCTGCTGTCCTGCACTGAGGGTCCCCGCCATGCATGTCTCCATGGTAACAAGGTTATAGGTGAGGAAGCAAAGGGCAGCCTGAGGACTACATTTGTCAACAAACCGCCTGCTGACCAGGCCATCCTCGAATCCTCCCCTGAGCTCCGGAAGTCTTTCCAGTCATTCTCTGGCCCACTGTCAGGCAAATATTCTATGCCACCAATCACAAGGCCAAGTCACCAGACTGACAGAAGATGCAGGAGATCATGAGGCCAATGAGAGCCATCCCCACTGATGGCTCGAAACCCACCTGGACCCTGGAGAGATGGCCACCAGCTGAGTCAGATCGGGAGCAACCGAGGAAGATAGGCCTGGTCCAGACGTGGCCTGCAGGTGGCCTCAAAGAGCGGAGCGAACACCAAAGGGTGGATGAAGCCTCTGCGTGAGCCGCCAAGTTGGGTATGAAGTGAGGCGTGCACAACCCTGAGACTCGGGCAGAAAAGCAGGGCCAGGTCCTCGTCCCCCAAGCACAACAGTAGCACTGACAGACACATGGGTTCTTCACATTTGTGGAACATAAAACAACATCCCTTCCGTTTCCCTAACGCAGTAAAGTCTCATTTTCTCCACAATTAACTGTAAAATGTTCGCCCACTGAGTGGGCTCATTTTACACCATAGTTCTCAGGTACCAGTTTTCTGTGGGTTTTGTCAGCCCTCCCTCCACCTTTCCATCACTAACTTCGTAAACCAGGTTTAAGATCATAGGCAGAAACAAACAGGGTGGCCCACAGCAGGCCTTGGCCCAGCAACACCGCCACCTCCGAGTCAGGCTTCTGCTTGAAATAAAGGCAAGTTCCATTCTTTTTTTTTTTTTTTTTTTGTGGTACTGGGGATCGAACTTAGGGCCTTGTGCTTGCAAGGCAAGCACTCCACCAGCTGAGCTATCTCCCCAGCCCTGCAAGTTCCATTCTAAACCTATGAAGAGAGAACCAGTGGACTCACCTGCGCCAGGTAAGTGCTTCTGTCTAGGATCAAAAACATAACCAGTCTGAGCCATCGTTCTTCTTGGGCACTATTTCCAGGCAGAATGACAAATAATTCCATAAGCCATATGAAAAAAGGTTCTGGTTCTTGTTAAAAGAGCTTTAATACTGTATTTGAATTGAAATGAATGTTGATGTGTTAGTCGACCTCATTTTCCTCTAGAGCTTAAATCGACTGGTTTTAGAGGCTACTTTGTACTAGGAATAAAAGACCTTTCAAGGAGGACATTTGGGGTGTAAACAGAGATGGGCTCTCCCAGCTGCCAAAATGGATGGCAAACTCGTTTCTCCAGCTGGACTGGAGAGACAGGTCGAGAGCACCAGCCTGCCATCTGTTGGAACCGGTGTTTTCAGTGGTACCCCACGTAGTACCACAGAGGCCGGAAATGCTTCCCACGAGAATATGTGACACAGCAAATCCAGGAGCTCTGAACATCCTGGTCTCCCCTGTTGCAAGCGGCCAGCAGGACAGTGTGTCCTTGCAGCTGCCCCTGCCCAGGGTGGCAGTCTGCTCATTGAGGCCACCCCTGTCAGCTGCTTTGGCGCCAATTTCTTTCCAGGTCTGATGAGGTACCATCACCAGCTGCCCTACTTGTGAGCAGGCCCACGAAAACCAGGCACTGAGGCCCAGAACTGCTGACTCAAGGCTTCACGAAGGAACACAAATCCAGAACACCAGGCTGGAAATAGCAGCGTGAGCATCTATTGATAGCGTACCGTCTGCGGGCACAGTGAGTGAATGAGTTGTCAGCATGGGGGGGGGGGCGGTACACGCATGCGTGTGCCTGCACGTGTTTGCAACCAAGCCCCAAAATATCTCCCTCTTTCCATAACTACCCCAGAGGTCCTGTCTGTGATCCCCTCTGCACCCTGCCCACCCACGACTGGGTGCAACTAGCCTCTAGCTGCCTGAGAACAAGGGATTTTTCCCTCAATACCTGGATCTCTGCACACGGACTTGGACACATGAAGACAACCTTTGTGTCTTCAGTGCAACCCAAGTCCCCCTTCACCTTGCTCATCTAAGGGAACGTTGCGAGAAACACCCGAATACAGGCAAAGCCAGGTTGCTAGCAGCTTGCTGGGGCTGCTCTGTACAGAAGTTTGACCAAAACAAAATGCATAGTACATTTATGTCACGATTAATCCAGAAAGACAAGAGGCGCTCCTGCTTAAGTGAACTTTCCACCAGGCAGAGGCTGCTGTCAGGGAACAGATCCCAGCATGATGTGGTCCTTCATCCTCCAGAAGGAAGTGTGGCCTGCAGGGGGCACATGGGAAGCCTTCAGGAACTAAGTGCATGTGTGGATGGACAGACGGACAGACAGACCTGTACTGAGACACACAGGAAAGGAAGAGAGCAAAACTATCTCCAACTCCATGAAGAAATGCCTAGGATGAGGCCTGGCCCAGCTTCCAGAACTCTAAGGAGATGCCCGTCATCACACCAAGCCCAGACCCACACTCTCCAGTCCCTGACCTCCACGCCCCCAGGGGCAGGTCTTGGTTTTGTTTTGTGACGTGGGGGGAGGAAGGTAGACTGGACCCTCAGTCTGCGTTAAACTCTCTTCTTCAGACACCCAAGTCAAACAGATGAATAGACGACAGGGGAAATGCTGCACTCGCTCAGACCCTTGACTGACTCCAGGAAGGTCCCTGGGCCCTTTGGGCCTGGGTGTTCTCATCTGTGCAAGACAGCTGATAATAACCATGGCAGCTCCTCCACCATGGAGGGGCGGCAAAGCTTAAATGAGATAACACACGAACAAGTTTTAGCACAGCAGGGCCAGACGGACAGCAAGTGCTCAGTACACGCTAGCTGCTGCTGCTTTGTGAAGAAGCAGGAAATCACGTTGGTCTGGGGAGGACACCGTGTCCCTGCTTTGCTGACTCTTGTGGCATCTCTGGGACACCAAGCCCCGAGCTCCTCAGTCAGGCAGGAGTTAAAGACTGGAGGCTTCCTGGTGGAGTTGCTGAGTGACCCAACCCAGAAGTTTTTGCCCCAGCTGTGCCCTCAGAGCTTGTGAGCTCAGCCAAAGGACTGACCTCACTGGACCTCAGTTTTCCCACCTATAAAATGGATACAATAGAAGACCTGCCTGTCAGTGCTGTTAATGGAATTAAGAGAGTGAAGCATACAGCCAAAGCATTTCTCTCACTGTCACGGAATACAGATGGTCTTCCATGAAGGAAGGACACTGTCAGAAGTAAGAGAGTTATCGATGCACCCTGATGCTCCAGGGACCAGATACCCACTCCCAGTCAGAGCCTGGGAAGCCACCCCTGGTCCTTTCCTTCTCCACCCTTTTCTCCTAAAGGGCTACAGTTCCCATCCCAAGTCCCACCAAATAGCACTGCAACGACCAGTGTTCTGATCAGAGAGAGGCCAGAGGGCGGTCCAGCCCGCGTACCCACATCCACCTGGACAGAGGTCTCAGCCTCTGCTGGTCGAGGTCCTGCAGGTATCAGTGCCAACCCAGGGACAAGCCTGTCCTGGAGATGAAGCAGCCCAGTGCACTCGGGAATGCTGCCATGGGTTTAGTGGATGTCATTGCAGAATAGACTAGAGCAGCACCGGACACAATGGAAAGGTCACCGTCCCTCCTAGAAAGAAGTGGCCAGCTGATCGCATGCACGTGTGAGCAGCCCACGTGGACTGGCCACAGAACAGAACACCCGAGCTTGAGCAGAGCACCCCGGGCAGCTGTGGGTCCTCCAAACCCAAAGACTTCCCTTTCATTCTTGTCCTGTTGGCTTGTGTCTCTGTTGTTTTAATGCCTCAAGGTCAAAGCTGGGGTCTTCCATGCTTTTTTTAAAAAATCACTCTGCTTTTGTTCCCTGGCTTTCAGTCCTCTTGTCTTCTGAGAAAGGCAGGCAGGCCAGGAGGTTCTGCCAAGCCCCAGGCAATGATGCTGGGTGAAATGCCGGGTGGATTTAGACAAGGAGTGCAGGGCTCTGAGGGGGTCACAAGGCGGGCGTGAGGTGGACAGGTCTTCCCCAAAGAGCATCCTTTGCCTCAACCCTGAAGAATGCACCAGGGTCCCCGTGCTGGTGGAACACTTGGCGAATCCACCCGAGGCCCTGAGCCTCCGTCCTGGGCAGCAAGGGGAGGCGATGCTGGTGCCGAGCCCGAGGCTGGTGACCTGTGCCAGCCCATCACAGCCCAACCTGGTAGTCGCTGTCCCTGCAGAGTCTCTCTGAGAGGGAGTGCAGCCCACATCTGCAGTGTCACCCCTGCCTCAGGGCACCTGGCTTCAGGCCTGCGCAGGGCAGGTGCTCCGTGACCGTGACCCTGACAATGGATGAGTGAAGGAGCCACAGACAGACCCAGATCCGCTCCATCCCATGACCACTGCCCTGGATCACAGTGACCAACAACCTCCACACGGCCCTCTGTCCTCCAGCCTCCTCTCTCCATCCACTGTACTCCTTGCCACCAGAAATATTCCCCCAAGACTAAATTCCATGCTGCTTGAAAAGTACAGAAGAGTTTCCTTCCATTTCTTGGGGCCCAGCAAATCCCCCAGTCTGGCTCAAAACCCCTCCAAAGCTGAAGAACACCTGCCACTCTGGTGCTAGGCTGCTGCTCTGCCCATGACCTCAGTGCCTGCTGCCAGTCCCCCCAGCTTGCCCCTGGCCTGTTGCATCTGTGGGGCACTCTATCACCCTAAGACTTGGCATGGGCAGCTCCCTCCTTAATGAACTTTGCCCTTCTCTCTCTATTCATGCTGCAAAACCCCGGGGAGATGCTGCCCTCTGGCCTTCCCAGCACCTCCAGGCAGCGCCAGGTGCTCCCTAACTTGGCTCTTTGTTTTCAACTCTGTTGGAGAGTGCATTAGGTCAACTTATGCTCCCTTCTCAAAAGAGCCGTCTTTGTCTCGTTCCCCCAGTCTGGAGCAAATGTCTCCTTGTCCAGCCAGGAGCTGCTTGCTCCTACTCTTCACAGTGACCCCGAGGAGATGGCTACTACTGGCCTCATTTTAAAGATGGGTTCACTAAGGCTCAGAGTGATCAAGTAAGCTCGGGAGGCTGAGGCAGGGGATCTCAAGATCAAGGCCAGCTTCAGCAATTTAGTGAGGCTTTTGGCAATTTAGTGAAACCCTGTCTCAAAATAAAGTCTATAAAAGGGGCTGGGGATGTGGCTCCGTGGTTAGGACCCCTGGGTTCAATACCTGGCATCAAAAATAAATCCACCTGCATGTTCCTTCCCCTCACCACCACCAGCACAGGGGAGGCACAAGATCAGCCAGGATGAATCTACCAAGCGGGTGGATGGATGGGCGGACAAAGAGATGCAAACACAGCAGGGAGAGCGCCAGGGAGCACTGAAGGACGCACTCAGGTGCCAGCCTCACCCCTGCCTGCTCAGCAGCACCCCTGGCTTTGCCTCCCAAACCAGCAAAAGGCAGCGGCATTCAGGCCAGGAGGGCTGAGCGGAGACTCTGGCCAGAACACGCTGCGCTCCCACCCCCAGGCCGCCTCTGTTCAGCCTCCTTCAGTGTGAGGGTCTGCTTCCCCACTCCCTTTGGGCCGTCTGTGAGGGGCCTTCTCCCGGCAGCCCTCTCTTCTGCACCTCCAGTCGGGTCTGAGGGCGGGAACACATGCACTGGACTTGGAAGAAAAGCATCTCCCAAGGTGCATATCATGGGCCCAGAGCTAACCCTGGGCAGCTGTGCAGGGCACTGGGGGCTTCTAGCCAAGGCAAAGGGACCCTGCCCTGCCCACACTCCCAGCCGTACCCTCCTGGACTCCCTCAAGCCCCATCACACCATCTGCTTCCCACTCGGCCCGCTTAGCCAGCTTCACTTCCAGGCTGTCCCAGCACCTTGGGACTCCACGAAGTGCTGCCAGCCCCGATTCCAGTCCCCTCCTGGGAGAGGGAAGAGTTGCAGGCTGGGATCCTGAGGCCTGCTCTCTCCCTTGCCTGTTCCCACACCTTCTATTTCACTCCTTTGGAGAGTGAGGCAAAGCCTCCCTCTGCTCTGAGCCTCCAGCTCAGTGGCTCTCAGTGCAGGGGACAACTGGAACCTGGATTACATAACACCATTAGACCCCAGTCTGGCAGGTGCAGGATTCAATCCAGAGACCCTCAGCCCAGCAACCCAACCCCCTTTCTCTGTCAAGACAGGGAGAATCACCCAGGCCTACGAAGATTTGACTAGGGCTTGCCCTCTCCAAACTCATGCAGGAGTTTAATTCCCAAAGCCATGTATCAGTGACACCAAGATGGGGGCCACTTAATACTACTATGACATTTAGAGCTGGGGCCTTTGAGGAGTGATGGGATTTAGATAACATCTCCAGAGCAGAGCCCCATGATTGAATCCTAGTGGCTTTATAAAAAGAGGGACAGAGAGCAGACACAGACAGGGCCACGCACCTCCCTGACTCCTGCCAGATAACGCACTGTGGCTAGCTGCCATGAAGTGACGCAGCCGGGGGACCCTTGCCAGAACATGCACCAGTGCTGTTTGTACATCCAGTCTCCAAAACTGTAAGCTAAACAAACCTGTTTACAAAGTTAGTCTGCCTAAGATAAGACCCCCACCTGAGAAACGAACTGCGGAGGAGGGGGACCAGCAGAAGACTCAGTGAGGGGGCGTGCGTGTCTTTCGAGAGGTTCGCGTCTCTGCTTTCCCTCTCCTAGCTGGGAAGAGCCCTCAGATCCCGGAGGGATGGGAGCAAAGTGCGGCAGGCTGCTCCAGGCAGGCAGGGACACCTGCCAGGAAGGCTGGCCAGCCAACCCCACCCCACCCTGCAGTCCAGGCAGCATTTCTCAAGGGGTTCCACTCCCTGGGCCCCCACATCAGCAGCAGGGAGCTGGCTTCCCCCTGCAAGGAGCTCGGCTGCCTCTCCTGACTCATTTCTTCCTGACCAGGTTTCCAATTCCTAAGGGACTCTCTCTGACCCCCAGCAGGGAGAGTGGGAGGTCAGCTCTGAGCCAGGATGTTTTCTTGGGTCACGAGCCACCTGGCCCATGTGCCAGCACAGCAGGCTCTCTGCCACAAGCCCCTGAGGTCAGCTGTGGCGTCTTGGCGTGAGCAAAGGCTTTTGACTTGCATTCCTGGAAGTTCTTAAGATCATCAGACTCTGCCTGGCCTCAGCCTCTCGCACCCCCAAACAGCACTGGGTCGGCATGGGAGGTGACAGGACGCCTGTTGGAAGCTCAGTCCCAGTGATCAAGGCTCTCCTTCCAGGACAAGCTCCTTGCTTCAAGCAGGCTTGGGCAGCAGGAAGCTTCACATACTACGGTCACATCTGTTGTCCCCAAGGCATGGGGCCTAGTGACCACCAATGGGCATGAGGAAGGGGTGTGAGACTCCTGGAGAAAAGCCCTTTGCTCTGGGTCGCGTCAGCATTTCCAAGGCAGCCATGAGAAGCAGGGGCTGCAGGAAGTGGCCCAGCAAGAACCAAGCATCTGTCAGTCAGTAATAAGACGTGCCCGGGCGTTCCTCGTCAAGACACCAGGTCCTACAGTCATGCTGCTCCCCTCCAAGTCCAAGAGGGACGGCAAAGCCACAGCTGTGGGGGCACTGCAGCTGCCTGCATGTGGTGAAGGAGAAGCCTCTTTGGAAACGGGAACCGGGGGATGGATTGCCACATCACGCAACCGAGGACCTCTGACTGGTCCAGGTGAATAGCAACTTCCACCTCAGTGAAGGGAGATGGTCACCTGTGCGCTGCTGAAAATGGTGCTGAAAACCTCCAGGGACGGGTCAGCGGGGAAGGGACATGATTTACTTGGACCCCTGAATCCAGGCCACAGTCCCATGACTAAAATCAGCGCCAAGTGAATTTGGAGGGTGTGCTTTACTTGAGGTGATAGAAACACAGCTGTCCCATGTCCTCTCCAGCCAGGCCACGGTGTGGAGCCTCAGGGCACCGGGCCTGTCGATCCTGCAACCTCTCCAGCCTTGGCAGGCAGCTTGTGAAGCTTTTAAAAATGCAAATCTGATCACATCACTGTCCTGCCTGGGGCTTCTAGTCACTCAAAAGAAAGTCAAAGAAGCCCATGGCCAAAGCTGCAGCCAGCTGCACAATAAAAGATGACAGTATTGGATTACAGCCCAAAGTATTAAATAAATACCCATGAGTCCACACTGATAAATAAATTATTGAATAAATTAATAAATGGGAGAGAAGAGGCAAATCCGTGCAGAAGAATTCTGAATAATTCATGTAAATGCCCCTAACAGAGGCGGAGTGTAACTGAAGCCCCAGGCCGAGGATGGAAGAGAAGCAGGTGGAGAAGCTCCAACGCCACAGCCCAGCCGACAGTCAAGGTCAGAGTCCTGTGATGGCAGGGTCCCCCCACGTGATGGGAGAAAATGGCAGTTTGTCTCTATAGTCTCTCCCTCCCAAAATCCACATGCCCAGTCTGATCATGAGAAAAACATCAACCAGTCCAGGGGCATCCTACCAAACGCCTGACCGGAACACCTCAAAACTACCAAGGTCACCAGAAACAAGGGAGTCTTGGGGGTGGGGGGGAACGTGCGATCCTAGAACAGAAAAAGGACATGGGGGTAAAAACTAAAAAATAAAATAAAATAAAACCTTAATAAACTAAGGAATTTAGTTAAAAATAATGTCTCAATATTGGTTCATAAATTACACCAAGTTACCATATACTACCATTACAATGTTATCAGAGGAAACTATACCTGTATAAATGAGAGCTTTCTATACTGTCCTCTCAACTTTTCTGTAAGTTTAAATTATACTTTTAAAAAAATTTTATTAACAAAATATTCTACCAAAGGAAAAGATAGACCCTGATCCTCACCATGACCCTCTGCCTTGGCCCTGGGAACCCGCCTTCCAGACTGCCCTGCTCCCTCCTGTCCAGTGCAGTTCCCCTGGCCTGTCTTCTGTGTTCTCACGGCCCTCACACGTGCTCCTCACCTGCCAATCTCTGTTCTCTCCCTGTGTCCTCAGCCCATGTGTAGTTAAACCCACTCGGCTGTCATGTCCCCCCAGGCCCTCCCCAGCCGCATGGACCAAGCGCAGAGCCAGGTTCCGTCTGTCCTGTGGCACGCTGCACCTGTGCATCCCCCTCCAGCTGCACCCCATTCCTGTCCTCTCCAGTGGGTCGGGTGCCGCACCAAGGGCAGGGTGGCACATGCCTTCCAGATCTGTGTCCTGTCCCAAGCAGTGTCTGGCCCACAGTAACTCAAGTGCATGCTGCTAAGCCCTCAGATGTATAAACGAACAAGACGCAGAAGCAGTCCAGGCAGAGTGAACTCCAGCAAACCAACAACCTAGGTGTGATCACCAGGTCACCCTGTGTGAGAGGTCGGGTGCCTCAGTCAGGTGGCCTCAGCAAAGGAGGACCTGGAGCAAGCAGGTACCACTCACATCAACTGGCTCCAGGGTTGCTCTCTGCCCCAACAGACTGTGTGCATCAAGGAAAGGTCTGGAGAGTAGAGTTCTTATAGATTTCACCAAAAATCTACTCTGGCCCATGGATAAGCATTCTTTCTTTCTTTCTTTTTTTAAATTGAAGTTACAACTTCTGGTAAAATAGTAAGTCACTCTTTTTAGGTATATAGTTGTCTGAATTTTGACAGTCATATAACCACCCCCACAACCAAGAGAGGGTATTTCCATCACCCTGAAATCCCTCTTCCAAGCCCCACCCTGGCCACCACTGATGGGGTTTCCATTTCTCAGAGGTTGGCCTTTTCCAGAATATGGTATAAACAGAATTCTATAGAAGGAACACACACACACACACACACACACACACACAACTGGTTCTGCCTCTGTGCAGTGCCCGGACTCAAACGTAACTCTCGCTGTTACATGAAGAGCGAGCCTTAGATCAGCTGCAGCCCAGAAGTCCAGAGGCGTGGTCTCAGGGGGCCAAACCACTGCTCTTGCTGACATGGCTCGCCCCATGGCCCAGGGCCGAGCTCCAGGACCCTAGCCTCTGGGACAGCTGCTGCGGAGGGGTTTGCACAGTACCTGCTTATGTCCTTGGCCAGATCCTGGCAGGAGGAAACGTCTACTCCGTGGCCAGCTGAGGTAGAAGGCAAAGCTGCATGGTCTGAGGCCGGGGCAGCAAGACCCGTGTGGGCAGCAGCTGGGGAGGTGCTGGGGACACAATGGAAGAATTATTCCAAATGGAACTCGGCTCATTAATGGCACATTCATCAGGCCCCACTCACCCCACCCAACCCACCCCATACACGGCATGGACTATTTAAAGACCCAGTGCACTGCATCCCTGGGCTCCCCACCCGGGCCATGGTGGAGGCTGTGACATCCAGAGCCAGGCCAGACCCCCAGGTTCCTCCCTCCTCAGGCTCCTGGAGAACTGGGGCTTCCTTAACAGCTCAGGTGTTCAGACACTCTGTGTAAGTTTTCTTGTTTGATTTTTCTTTGGAGGAAAGGACTTTGGGTGATGATTTCTCATAATTGCGTATAGGCAAAAAAACTGAATTGAGAACTAAAACACAACTTTGCATACTCTCCAGGATTTGCCAGAAAAATCTGAAACTGAGAAAAGTCCAGCTGAAAAGGCTGATGGGCAGCCAAGGAACGTGCATAGGGACTCGGTGGGCCTCCCTCTGGCTCCCCAGCGGAGATGGCCATAGACCAGGCTCTGTGTGTTGGGTCAGCGCCCCCTCCTGGACATCCAAGGGAACTTCAGCATGCAGGGGCCCCCTCAGGAAGCTCTGGGAACGCAATCCCAAAAGCCAAGAGGCACACAGTCTTGAAGCTCAAAAGAGGTTCTGATCTTCCCCTTTGGCAAAAAGCAAGAGTGGCAATGCCATCTGCAGCCTGGGAACAGACTTCGGGGGAGCCTCCCTAGCCTCTGCAGACATCCACAGCTCTGTCCCAAGAGAGCTGGCCTGCACAGGGCCTCTCAGCGGGGGCCAGGCTGAAATTATGTGACTCAGCTCTGAGGGTTTGAAACCCAGCCTGAGGTGGCAGCTGGGGTTTGAGGTTTCACAGCCCTCGTGGTGCAGGATCATTTCTTCCCTCAGGGGTAAATACCCACAGGAGCGTGGGTTTCTGTGTCACCATGTCCTGCTCACTCCCAGCTTCTCAGGCTCCACCTAGGTTGGCACCTTGGCCTGGAGGACAGCCACCACAGGCGCCTACCCCACACACCCTGGAAGGAGACGTCTCAGTCTTGCCCAATCCCTGCCAGGCTCAGCTGGTTCTGCAGGATCAGCCCCTTGCTCCTCTCCCCTGCTCCGCCCCGACCAGCCCACCCTCCTTAGCTGGAAGCCCCCTGCCCTCCCCTCCTAGGTGTGTGTGACAGTGGGCCCAGTCACCTCATGTCCAACAGGCCCACTTTCTGAGAGAGTGCCTGGTCATAAGCCCACACTCCCCCGCAGGGACAGGCACTTATCTCCTGTGTCTTGCCCTAGGGAGACCAACCTGTGAGCTCCCTGCACACAAAGGCCGAGTCTGTCTCCTCCTCCCCAAATCCAGCTGGGCCACCCACAGGAAGCAGCAACATGGACAGCCCAAGAGCATCCCACTGGCTGTGGCCAGACCGAGCTGGAATCTACATTGTTGGCTCCCAGGGCCCAAGGAAAGGGGGAGAAAAACAAGAGCCAGAGAACAGTGCTCCCTGGAGGCCCAGAGTGCCCATCCACAGTGAAGGGAAGTGACAGGCAGCGCCCTGGCGGAAGCGTCACGTGGGTTTACAGGTGGAACAACACCTGGGTTATCAAATCCCTATTTGTCCATAAGGTAGACAGGGACTGAAATTGTTTTGTTAAAAAAAAAATGACTCAGAATGAATAATACAAACTCCTGGAGCTGTTTAAGCTCCTTAAGAGAAACACCTTGACCCTCGGGAAGGCCCCCACCCCGTATCACATTCCCTCGACCCACATTCCTAGTCGGTGAACAGACCACTTACAAACGCAAACTGTGTCTGAGACACAATGCTCTCGAGGACATGTGGGTGCTTCCTCGGCTCACACCCATCCCACTACAAGGCAGTCTAATACACACTGAGGAAGGGTATATTGCTTGCAGGTCTGTTATTAAAAGCCGTGTGTGCGTGTGGCGTGGGGGGTACTGGGATCGAACCCCGGGCGCTCTATCACTGAGCTACACCTCCAGCCCTCTGAATTTTTGAGAGAGGGCCTAAGTTGCCCAGCCGGCCTGGGTTTGCAGCCCTCCTGCTCAGCCTCCCGAGTCTCTGGGATTGCAGGTGTGCATCGCAGCTCCTGGTTATCAGACGACAAGGAAAGATCTATTTTGGAAATGCTGGCAGCAGAAGGGAGGGACCACTCCAGATGGGTGACCCCAGAACAGTCAACAGCCTGGGACCCGTGAGGAGGCCCCCAAAGCATCCACCGCAGCTAACCTGAGAAGGCCCTGGGGCAGCACCGAGGGCTCCCTCAGCCACAAGCTCCCAGCTCAGCGGCCTGGAGATCCTGGCGGCCCTTAAAGCCAGTTCTGTTCCCCAGGCCACCCCATGCTCACTCCTCTCTTCCCTCTGTTGGCTCTGAACCACCAGGCCACACCCTTCCTGGTCTGGCCACGTCCCATTAGCCAAAGGCACCAATGACTCAACAGCCCGATTAAGAATGGCGCCTCCCTCCCTCCACCGCCTGCTCCCAGCCCATCCCCAGTAGCCAAGGAGCTTGGGCCCCATTAGGGAAATGGTGTGACTCACCACCAGGCCTAGCACACGGACACCCATGCCACCTCCAGGTCCCAACAGGGACCCACCTCCTCCAATTTTCCCATTTTGATGGTGGCCCCCCTCCAGCGGGCCACACAGCACCTGGAAGCCAGGATTGTCGGCCTCTTCCGGTTCTCTTGCCCCAGGCCCCTTCATCGCCCCTTCCTGCTGAGTCACCTCCTTCTTCCGGCATCTGGCCGGTCACCTCTGGAGCCCCAGGTCCTCACCCTCTGGAAGCAGAGCTCCTGGGATATCCTGCTGTGCCTGCTCCAGTCCTGTCCGGTCAGGTCCAAGTCCCACAGCACAGAATGACCCAACTCAAGCTCTTGTCAGGTCCTTTCCTTGCATAAAACCTTCCCCCAAAGTCAAGGCCTGTGGACTGCAGAAGAAGCCCCTAGCCTGCAGGCGGCTCTGACCGCCCCAGGCCCAGATCCATCACTCCCTGCTCCAACCTAGCAAAGCAGTCAAGCCCCTGGACACCGAGCAGGGCCTTCGCTCCAAGGGCCCTCTACCTCGAAGGCCCCTGCCTCCCTCCTCAGGCACAGAAGCCCTCCCCTGAGCTGGGTAATAGCGTACACCAGGCACACCAGGCTGGGCTGGCCCCCAACCTCTGGGCATCCCGTCATGCCCCACGAGCGTGTCCTTTCTCCTGCTCCACCAGGAGCAGGAACAGGCAGACCTCTGCCCATGGGTCTCCAGCGCCCAGCAGGGAGCCTGGCCCTGGTGGCAGTGCTCTTCCACAACCTGAAGCCCTCCTCCCTCCCGGGCTCCCCAGCGTGGGCGTGACAGCCCACAGGAGGACTGTCCGCTGGGAATGCCAGAGTCCAAGTGCCGAGGCTGCACCAGCATGCTTTCCAGGCAAAATGGACACAGATGAAAGCCAAGGGAAAATGTCCACCCACAATCCAAAAGGGCCGGGATTTCCAAAGACAAACGGCAGAGCTGAACCAGGAGCAGGGCCCTTCTGAGCGTGGTAGGTTGGGTCACCCCAGGCTGCACATCCAGGAAGCCAGCCTGAACCTGGACCAAAGGAAGAGAGTAAATAGGTCCCTCCAGCTCCCCTTGAGCTGCCAGAGGGTTCGGCTCCTCTGCAGAGAAAGGAAGGTGGGAATGTTCTGGTCATGGATTCCTGTCAGCTCCTGTCTCTGCCCTTGTCCCCATGACCCATGGTGGCTGTCTTAGAGACACTGTTCTCAGGAAGGCGAGACCTTTACATCTTAAAGACGATGCCCTCCGAGGACCCGGACCTTGGCCAAATCCAGCACAGAGCACGGGTCCTCACCCTCTGCATCCCATGTCACCTCTACAAGTTGTCCTCCTGTCCTCTGAAAATGAACCCAAGACTGAGGTACGCAAAGGCCCTTCTAGCCGTGAGTGTCCTGATCCCTTCTCCTATTCGAAGGTCTCTTCCAGTCCTCCTGGAAGGACGACGAAGCTGAATTCAAATTTGTATAGAATGTTTATATGTTTGGAAGGTGAGGGGAATGCTGAGCTCATTCCAACTTTTTCCGTTTTTTCCAGGATGGAGTTGACAAACGGAGAACACCCAAAGCAGACAGACATGATCTGCCCATCAGGGTACTCTTTACGGTTAAGTCCAGCTGGACAGGACCTGAGTCCCTCTCAACATGGATGGCTAGAGAACCACTGTGCTCTTCCTGAGTTACGCCTTGTCATGGTCCTCACAAACAAGGGCTGGTTCCAATAGCCATTCGGCCAGAGTCCCTCCCACATAAAGCAGAGACTGTCTTCCAGGGCTTGTGCTGGAAGCTGTCGTGAGATGCTGTCAGCGACGCTTGTCCTCTGCTTCCCCGTTCAGGGTTTGAGAGTCCTTGGCCGAGTGCCCACTGAACTGATAGCAAATTTCATTTCAAAGATCAGCTGGAGTTGCCAAATTAAGCCCCTGTCCAAGAACAAACACCAGAGTGCCCCAGGCTGTCACGGGAGGGTGATAACTGCCCCCAAGGAGCAAGCTGAGCATATCACGTCCTGCCAGGCCAGGCCAGATGGGCGCGGTGTCTTATCTCCCGGCTCAGCACCATCTGGAAGGCGTTGAGCCCTCTTGACTGTTTCTTCTTAAATCCCCACATGTGCAGATCACGATCACACAACAGGGCAGGCGTTAGCGCCCAAGACAGCACAGAATGCAAGCAAGAGCAGGCTGGAGAGGGACGTGCTCTGGAATTGCTGTTTTGGAAAGCACTGGACAGACACTCTGAGGCCTGAGATTGGATAAAACAAGCCGCAGGAGACCGGGCAAGCACCTCTGAGACACACCTACCAGAATGCTCCAAAGCCCAACTCAGAGGGTGCTGAGAGAGGCTTGTAAATTGGCTGGACGCTCAGAGGCAAAGCACACCCAGATATTTCCAGCTGCCAGCTAGATGCACCAGCATGTGAACACCAGCAGCCCCAGGAGGGTGGAAACAGCCCCAAATAAGCTGAACTACTAATCTCCAGCCTGCCCACGGGGGCGTGGCTCCTGCACAGTTAACCCTGAACTAGCTAGTCAGTTCTTCCCTGGCACCTTCCTATCCTCTTTCCCTTCCCAGACTGAGTCTGTGTCCAGAGGACAGAAATCATTTTTTAAGTTTGGCCCAAGTAGGACTTTAGCAGGAAGGAAAATATTAACTAGGGGAAGAGTCATAAACACCATCCCAAAACTATAGGAGAGGCCTTGGTCTGCAGGGTTGGAACATCTGGCTCATGAATTCCCACCTTCCCCTCATCACTAGCAGCTCCAGAGGCTCTGAGCCCAGGTGCAAGATCTCCTCATGTGCCCTGAGCACCCCAGGGACAGAGGATGGAGGAATGAGATAAAGAGAACAAAAGGAAGCTGAGCTCAGAGATCCAAGGCCCAGCCATGTTTTCACAGAGCCAAAATCCACCTACGCAGATAAAGCAGCCAAGAACCAGGAAAAGCTAAACAAGAACAAAACCCTCTGTTCATCTGAACGTTATGAAACTGTCAATATCTGACAATTGCCAATATGGCCATTCATGTGGTTCCACCTGACAGTCGCCAAACGCTGGAAACACAAAGGTTCTGAATGAGTCTACAGGGCACCCCACTTACTAGGTACACAGGGCACTGCTTGCATAGACCTGACTCACAAACCTCAAAGTAGCTTTAAAACGGTTCAAAGGAGCCTGCCCAGTGGTGCACACCTGTAATCCCAGCGGCAGCTCAGGAGGCTGAGGCTGGAGGATCAAGAGTTCCAAGCCAGCCTCAGCAATTTAGCAAGGCCCTAAGCAACTCAGCAAGACCCTGTCTCCAAATAAAATATTAAAAAAGGACTGGGGGTGTGGCTCAGTGGTTGAGCATCCCTGGGTTCAATCCCGGGTACCAAAAAAAAAAGGTACAAGGAATTCCGTCCTTCAGAATTGGGTAATCCCTCTTCTATATTAAAAAAACAAAGAACTTCTCCATTTTATTATTCAGTTTTCAATCTAGTGTCTGCTTAAATAAAGGATCAACACAGCTTCGTGAGGTAGTGGAGTCTCCTTAGGCATAGCTACGCTTGCTGGGGATGTGGCTTAGCACTGGAGTACCTAGCATGCACAAGGCTATAGCTCAAGACAAAAAAATCTTGTGCAAACAGAGAAAAATGATTTAGGAACAAAAGGAAAAAACAGAAGCTTTAAGTCTTGCACCTTCTGGAAGTGTGACGTTCAGCTTCTGCATTTGGAAATGCTCTAGTAAGTCTAGGATGCTGGGCAGGAGCTCCAGATTCCCCTGGCTTGTGGCTGTTTTGTTTGAAATCAGAGATCAGGAGCATCTGCCACCAACTGCTGGGCCAGCCACCTGGGGTCCTGCCAGCTATGAACAGGATGAGGTTGCTTCCACCCAGTGGTGCTGTGCTGGTGGGTGAATAGGCAAATAGCCTTTCCAGCTGTGTCAGTGGGAATCCTCGAGGTCACCTGGGTCCCTGACAATGAGGAGAACACAGGAGACTCCTGGATGTGACCAGAGCTCCCTTTTCAATCTGTCTGATCGACAGTGGTACAGCTGGAAGGCTTCATTTAGAAAATCATTCTGGTTTTTCTTTTTTGTTGTTTAACAAATGAAAATTCTTAACAGATGAAGAGTACAAATGCCCATGGGCAAACTAGGTGTTAGTAGAATGCTCTAGAACACCTGGGCCCCAGGGATGCCAAAGCAAAATGGAAGGATGACTAGCCCAAGCAGCCTCAGGGACTCTTCCCAGAGGAGCAAGCAGGTTCAACTCCTCCAGAGACTTTAAGAAAAGATGGGGGCCCAGTCCCTCTCCTTTCATCTGAGACACACCCCAGACGGGGGTGCCTTCTCCCTTTTCCACTACTGAGGAAGAAGAGCTGTAGAAATGTAAGGATTCGGCACCAAAGAATGAGCAGGGTGTGGAAGGCAGGGCAGAGGCCTGCTCTGTGTTGGTCTTAGTTGACTTAAAGCAAAAGCTTCTGCCCCATCTTTTCCATAACTTTAAAAACACACATTTAAAAGTTTTTAATTAGCCAGGTGGGGTGGTGCACACCTGTAATCCCAGCAGCTCAGGAAGCTGAGGCAGGAGGATCATGGGTTCAAAGCCAGCCTCAGCAACTTAGCAAGGCCTTAAGCAACTCAGTGAGATCCTGTCTCTAAATAAAATACAAAAAAGGGCTGGGGTATGGCTCAGTGATTAAGTGCCCCTAGGTTAAAAAAAAGATTTTAATTACACTCTTGAATTTGAAGTACCAACCCTGCTTCCAGGTGAAGGCAGAGGACTGTGGCTGCCCAGTTTTCCTCCCCTCCCCATCCTGTCCTCTCCCCTGTCCTACTCTCAGCAGAAGAGGGAGAAGGGGTCCTTGGTGGGAGAGACGGGGTCACCATTGCACCCCCAGAAGGTCCCCCTTAGCCACTTGGACAGACCCGCAGAGGAGTCCATGGCTGCAAGCAGTAATGCTCCATGAAGTCGGTGACCTTAATCTGCTGACACTAAAGCTTGGCTCCGGGGGCTCCTGGAGGAGGAGGACGGGGTTAGGTCCCCGTGAGCCTCTGACACAACACGTTCTTCAGCCAATCTACCAACAATAAGCTCGTATGTGTCCGTCTCAAGGTGTCCTAGTGTCCAGCAACGCCCAGCTCACACCGGCTGCACCGCGACTCGGCCAGAGTGAAGCTGCTCGGTCAAGGGTCTTTTCTCCCGTGAGCTCCCACCCACGGCTTCCTTGCACTCAGGCCAGCACTGTGGCCCTGCACGTGGGGTTGCTTCAGCAGCAACACCACCAGCAAAAGCACAGACATGGTCAGAGGTCTGTGAAAAGGACTCCTGCTGGCAGAGAGCCTAACGCGGAGAGGACCCAGTGGCCTTGACGGACCTGGGAGCATGTGGGCGGGGCCACCCGATTTTCACCCGAGGCAGGGGTCCGCCCAGGGCTGAGGAGGAGCGTGGGGTTAGCAGAGCCTCTCAGCGAGCAACTTCACACGTGTGCAATCAGAAGAGTGAGGATCGACGGCATTTTGTGACCAGAGCCAGACGGGCCAATCCCGGCTCCTGTGGGAACTGCCCCTCTCCCACCAACCCAGTGAGGACAGCCAGAGGATCAACAACGTTCATTCCTCTGTCACGCCCCCTCCCCAGTTTCTGGCCGTGGCCTCCTGAGCCTCCCCTCTGGGAGCACCGGTGCTGTCACCTGCTTCCTCCGCACTCTGTGGTCACCCCTGACAGGGCTGACCTGCCGGGGAGGGGTCGACCCCACCCCCAGCTTCAACCCCGCTCTGCCAAGTGACCTCAGGCTGCAAGTGGAGTCTGCACACGTGTGACATGCAGTGGAAACCCCCCCCCACGCTGCTGAGGGGACCCACGGAGACCTCGGGGGCACACCTAGCACAGGAGCGAGTGTCCGACCGAGGGGCCTGGGACACCGGTTAAAACACAGTCCCAGGGGACACGAGGGACTTCAGAAGCGCCTGTCATACCCCTCGCTGGACTTGGTTCTCCTGAGACCCATCCAGCCAGGTCCTCCTCCATCCTCTGCTCGGGGTCCTTGAGCCCCTGTGTCCCTGACTGTAAGATGAAGTATGGAGGGAGCTCAGTTCCCTTCCAGGTTCACCAAGCCTCCCCCTCAGCTTCGCCCTGGGACCCCAGGTTTCCTAAACGCTGGGAGTTAATTGGGGACACCACGGGAGGAAGGGGAGGGCGAGGGATAGCGGATCCCCGACTTCCAGCTTCCTATGCTCTCTGACTGCCGTGAGCCCCAGTGTCTGGCTCTGATCTCTCCTTTAAAAACTTAACCTCACACTCAGCTAAGAACTATGGCTGGCCTCTGCAGGGCACATTCAGAATTCCATGTCAACCTAATGCTGCCTTGGGACCTGTTTCTGGCCGGCACTTCCCACCTCCTGTCCCTTCCACCCGGCATGCGCCCCAGCGAATGAAGAGGTCATTCCATGCTGTCGGCAGGTTAGCAGGGGGCCCTTCCTGTGCTCCCCTCTAATCTGGTTCAACTCACAACATTCCTGGACTCTGGGTCACATTTTAGGCACAGAGTTTTTTTTGTTTTTTTGGTTTTTTTTGGTGCCAGCGATTGAACTCAGGGGTACTGGACCACTGAGCTACATCCCCAGCCCTTTTTTATATTTTATTAAAGACAGGGTCTGGCTGCATTGCTCAGGGCCTCAATAAGTTGCTGAGGCTGGGTGATGCTCCTGCCTCAGCCTCCCGAGTCACTGGGATTACAGGCACATGCCACTGCCAGGCTAAGGACAGTTCTGAGCAAGCCTGGTTTTAGTACAGACAGGGCGGGTGGGGTCGGATCCAGGGTAAGCACAGTACAGACCGAGAACTGTGGTCTGTGTGGCTCTGGCAGGAGGTGATGCAGCAGAAGCACAGGGTGGGACTCCAGGCACCTGCACAGGTAAAGACACCAGGACCTAGGTCCTCTCCCCACATGCAGCCAACTCCTCCTTTCTCTGAGTGCCACCAAAAGGCCAAAGAAAACAAGCAGCTGACTCCATCGCGTTCCGGAGGCCAGAAGGCAGTGACCCAAGCCATACCTAAAGTAGGGTCAATGGCAGCTCTCTGTCCTGGAGGCCTGTTTAAATAGAGACCCCTGCATGTTACGAGGGAACAAACCTCTAAAATGGCCTCTGCATGTGTGTGGAGGCAGGGGGTCTCCCCAGTGTCCCCTCAGCTCATCCCTAAGGCCATGAGAAGAGGCCAAGCCCTGGCGTGCACCTGCGGAGGACAGGTGCGCAAACCCTGCATGGGGGCAGGGAACGGAACTGCAGATAGAGGGGAGGCAGGGAGGCGGCCTCAGGGCGTGGTCCCAGGGTCCCAGCACCAGCCCCACCGCCGTCCCCACCGTACCTCTGGGCTGTCAGACCCGTGGAAACCTGGTGGATGGTGTCATCATGGCGGGAAGAGGCCACTAGGGGCGGGTTTCCCAGGTCTGGGAGTGCAGCTGGCCGGGTGACCTCAGCTGCTGCAGGCGTGCTGGGGAGAGAAGAGAGGCCAGGCTCAGAAATGTTCCCTGAAGGTTCACCTGTGTGTTGACAGCACATTTTACCTGACCCTACGCTGCCTCGGTTTCCCTCTCCAGGAACCTGGCGTCCGTGCTGCTCACGGGATGGGCCAAGCCTGGTGCAGGTCCCCGAGGGGTCTGCCATTGGCCTGTGACAAGGCACGTACAGAGACCCAGGGGAAGGGTCTAGAAACCTCGACAGCCACCTGAGAGAGGAAGTGGACGTCTGTGTGTCAATCTAGTCCCAAAGCATCGGGCGTGTGTTCTGCAAGTCGTGATTACTGGCTCTCAGTCGGGGAGACGTCTGCCTCCAGGGGACACAGCCATGTCTGGAGACGTTTCAGGCCGTCACAGCTTGGGGTCAGGATGCTACCAGCAACTGGCGGGCAGAGGCCGAGGCTGCCAGGCATCCTAGAACACGGGGACAGACCTCCAGGTCAGAGGATCACCCAGCCCCAAACCCGAGTGTCCGTGCTGGGAAGCCCCGGGCTGGTTCCACTCTTGAGTAGTTGATTTCATTGTATTTGCAAAAGCTTTGACCTGGGACGAGGCGAAATTTAAAAACTGCACTGGTCCCTCGCTGGCTGAGAAAGGCTGGCTGGAGGAGCCCGGGAGCAGGCCGGCCTGCGAAGGAGGCCCGACGGGTGGGATCCTGCAGGAGGCCCTCTGGCCATTGCGGTCCTGAGCAGCTTGCTCTTCACGAGGGATGGCTGCTGCGCCGCAGGCACACAATGGGACTGTCACTATCGCTCCTGGGGCGGGTGCTTGCTGAACCCCGGCCCTGTGCCATGAGCTGGAGACAGGGTCCCTGGGGCAGCTCATAGTCTCAGCAACAGGCAGACAGTTTCAAAATGCTTCTGCACTTAGTAACGATTGCTCTCACTGCTAAAAAGGAAGGTACAGACGGCGCGAGAGCATAAATAGGCGCTCCTGGTCCAGAGTGGGGTCAGGGAAATCTTCCTTGCGAGCAGTGAGTAAGCCGAGGCCAGCTGGCCGGCTCTGGACAGCACGTGTTTACTGATCTCTTCCACGTGCTTACACACATATGGCCATATTTGGTCTTCAAACAACCCCATGAGGAAGTTACTATTATCATCCCCCTTACTAAGGTACAGAGAAGCTGGGTAATTTGTCCAAGGTTGCACAGCTGCTAAATGGCAGAACCAGGATACAAACCCCAGCCTGACCCCAGGAGCCCTGTGCTTTGTCACCATGCTTGGCTATGTCCCAAAGGTGGAAGAGTAAGAAAAAGGTTAAGCGTCCACCAGCACAGGGAGCCACGCACTATACAAAAAATTCAAGACCAGGAAGGAGTTTGGCATTGTAGAGGATCAGCTAAAGGTCATGGAATTGGAGTATAGCTAGAGAAGGGAAGACTACGAAGGGAGAGGTGGACAGCAGCCAGATCACAGGGACAGGTGGACTAGGTCTTAAGCCAAAGGATCAGCCAGAAGCATCTGAGGAATGTTCAGCCACGAAGTGCAGCCCTTGGTATCGAGAGCTGGGGAGGCCCAGGGTGATTTCCCAGCTACGCCCTAGGTACAGCTGGACCCACTGTGTGCGCCCACACATCACTGCTGACTCTCCATGGTTCTTACCACCATGCTGTTCCCCTGAGACAAGGCCCTGGAGCCCAGAGCCCATGCAGTCAGACAGAGGTCTGTGCGAGGAGAAGGGAGGAAGGTGGAGCCCAGGTAGGGGTACAGCAGGAATTCGGGGTGTCTCCCAGATGTCACAATTTGGAGAATCCTCATCTACAGGCAATATGGACTTTCCAACATCATAAAGTCAGAGTGGAAAATCAGTCCAGGAGTTTTGGCAACACACTCTGAACACCAGAGAAGACTTTGTTTCCTCTGCCACAGCCACACACGTCCAAGAGTTTATTTAAGGAGATGATGGTGGGGGAGGTGGATCCCGGTCACAATCACAACAGCAAAAGAACTGTCACAACCAAAACGCCCGACGGCAGGGGACAGCTAGCCAAATTAAGGCACAATCACAGAACAGACTTGTATGTGACAGTTTAACCAGGCACAATGGCACGTGCGTGAAATCCCAGGCACTCAGGAGGCTGAGACAGGAGGACCGAAACTTTGAGGTCAGCCTCAGAATCTTAGCAAGATCTTATCTCAAAATAAAGAGGGCCAGGGATGTAGTTTAGTGGTAAAGTGTTCCTGGCTTCAATCCCCAGAATCACAAAAATAAATAAGGTAGATCTTCATGCATCTAAAGATAAACATGATCGTCATCAACAAAGTACAGTAAATACTATTTAAGCACAATCAGATCTTACATGCCATGTGTACCAAAGCATATGTTCCACAAATACACACAGAGAAAGTATCAGCCTGGGTGTGCCAGCAAGCGACACAGAATCAGTGCCACGGTGTTGACAGCAATTCTCTCTCAGAAGTGAAACAATGAGTGTTTTTCTTTCTTCATAGAGTTTATCTCCATTTTCTGGTTCTAGGCTGAGTACATATTGCCTTTGCCATCAAAATAAATAAGAAAACAGAGTTAAGAAAATCTTGAAGCGTCAGGGAACACATCCATGCATAGCTCAGGGAGAGCGGCACATGACGGAGACCATCAGAACCATGGCGTCCCCCCAACTCAGGGGCTCAGACTTTCCCTGGGGGAGGACCCAGCCTCGCCCAGCCTCATTCCAGGGCAGAAGCACACCCACGCCTCACTCACGAGGCCTCGCTGGGAAAAGTGACGGAGAACTTTTCAGAGAACAGAGGTCTGCCCACGTGGGCTACGGGATGGTATTTCTGTCGTGACTCTTCGGGATGAAATTATTTTTCGAAGCCTGTTGGACGCTTCCCTGATTTCTTCTGAATGGAGATTCTTGAATGTAATTAAATAGTTTCTCGATGACATCTGATCAGCGTCCTGCCCAGCCGGGGTGGACGTGAGCAGCACGCCAGGGCACTAAAACAGCACTGCGTGTGAAGTCAGGAGCTGGCTCCCAGGGCAGCCCGCCCGGGCTCTCTGCCAGGTACCTTCCCTGAGCTCCGGGCTCTCCATCCATGAGAGTGAAGGCGCTGGGCCACACGACCACCAGGGACTCCTGATCCAGACTCCAGTCCCTCCTGCTTACCGACCCTCCTCCCTCTCCTGCCTGAGCCTCCCAGCTCTCTGCTCCTGACTCCACAGACCGCGAAACACTGCCCGGGTGTTAGGACAGTGCACGGATGGAGAGCGAGTAGGCTCCGAGTCAAGGGCCGGCCACCTCCCATAGGAAGGACGGAGACTAACACATCCACGGCTGCACGCGCGTGTCCAGCCAGCTGAGCCTCAGGACATACAGGCCCTCAGAGTCCCCAGACCATCCGCTCCGGGGCTTCTCTGCCTTATTTCCTGTTGCTCCAGGTGTGTCAGCCGGCAGCGGATAGGGACACGGGGAGATTCTCAGAAGACGGCTCTTCTCCGACCACCTGTCAGAGCTATGAAAGGAATCCAAGCTCCACGTGGTGGCACGAGGTCCGGAGCCTCAGAAACGGTTTCAGAGTTTGACCACCAGCTGCTGGGCTGGCCCACAGTGACTGGTGGCCGCGTGCCGGCTGCTCTGCCGCTGGGATGTCAGGGAGGGAAGCTCTGATCACCGAGAGCCTTCCCGCAGGCCCCGAGGCTTTCCTCCAGAGCCCGGGGCAGAGGGTTCTGCTCAGAGGGGAAGCCATTCGTCCCTCCGGTTCTGCATGTGCCATCTGGGCCCCAGGAAGAGCTCGTGCAGGGACCAGCATGAGTGACATGGGACAGCACACTCCAGGGCTGACAGACCCATTCAGAGCAAGGCAAGTTCAACATCTAGAGCGGGAACTGTGAGGTGAGGGGTCCGAGTCCCTCGGCACTGCTGCCGCAAAATCCCAGAGGCCAGGTCCTCATGAGCCACATGCTCATTTCCCACCATTCTGGAAGCTGAGAGGCCTGAGACCAGGCCCGCAGACCTGGCATCTGGCGAAGGCTCAAGATGGCATCTTCACGTGCTGGAGGAGGCCAGGAGCCATCACCCCCAGGGTTAGGGTTCCATATGAATGTTGGGGGGACTCAGACCACACCAGGTGATGACAAGCGCAGAGGGACAAGCTGCCACGGAAACAGGACTCTTCCAGGCCAGGGGAGGCTGTGTGAAGGCTGAAGGGAGCAGGAGCTGATGCCCTTCCAAGCCTAGTAACTGCCTCTCCTGTTGGAGGAGTAGCTCGGGGATTGAGCGCTTGCCTCGCATGTGTGAGGCCCTGGTTTTCTCGCCAGCACCACAAAATAAAACAAGCTTCTCCCTCCCCGTGGACTGGCCACTAGGCTTCCCTTCCCTCCCATGGAGGGCAGGGAATGGGTGGGTGCAGCCCTGGCCCGGAGGAGGACACAGCGTCCTGAGGAAGTCATTACCCAAAGGCAGAGTAGCCAAAATACCATGACCATATCCAGGATAATGGGAGCCAGGTTCTCAGGGTCAGAGGATTTGCATGTACGAAATGTAACAGGCTAGGCTATTCCTGGCTGGCTGCAATCGGGGAGAGCTGATAAGTGCAGGAACGAGAGGGGGTGTGTGCCCGTGTGCGTACACATGTGTCTGCACATACACACGCCCCTTTCCCAGCTCTGCCCCAAGAAAAGGGCCAAAAGGACACAAGAACCACATCACAAAAAGGCTGCCACTGGCCAAATCTGGGACTGTTTGGACCTCAAAAATATAAACATGGACAGGGATGGATCTTAACCTATTGAATAAAATAATAATCCATGAGATCAAACAGATAAATAAAGACATGACCAAATGGGGAGGAGGGAAGGACCCTCCCCTTGCAGTACAGAGCAAAGACCTACAGGCGACCACACCTCAGCACCCACCCAACTCAGTGGCTCTGGAGGACAGTGTGGCCTGTGCCTAGAGCATCGGGCAGTGGCCATGGAGCTGCACCTGGACAGCTGGGGCCAGGGCCAGCTTGGAGAGGCCCCAGAACCTGAGAAGGTCAGGCCGGGAACCTGCAGTGCCAGGGACGACTGGGAGCATCAGAGAGCTTATGAGTGGGGGGCAGCAGAAACCAACGCTCGCTGGTGTCCCCTGTCACCACGGAGGAGAGGGACCCACAGGTGGGTTCTGAAGCAGTTCAGGTACCAAGCAACACTGCGGGTCTCAGGCCACTGCAGAATGGGGGTCAGTCATGGAGAGCTGTGATGTCCACCTGGGTGGAGGGAGGGGACACCAGGAGCCACCAGAGATGACTTGGGTTTTGAGCAGCTAAGGGGTCAGGAGACCACGTTATTAACTGCATGCTTTGCACAGAAAATCCAAGACTTCCTGTATTCTTATCTACTCTTCTTTAACAAGGCTTAAAGATTATTTTCTTACTCTTAAAGGAAGTCAGTGTTCAATTTAACAAGTTTACATGGCTCTGAGTAATGACACGGATGAGCCCCTGGTTGTGAGTGTCCCTTCTCCTGTTTTTCTAGCACATGTGATAAACTGATTGATACACAGGCTTTTGGGTTGTCATTTTCAGACAGTCTCACTAGGCTGCCGCAGCCTCCTGAGTACCTAGGACTACAGGGGTGCGCTACCACATCTGGCTAATACATGACTTTTCAAATGACCAAGGTGCCCCAAACTTGGGGCCGAGCGCCCCAGAAACTGCATGCCACACGGTAGAAATCATGGGTAGTTCTCGCCCTCGCAGCAGACAGAGCCAGGGCTGCTCACGTCAGGTGCTGGGGCTGGAACCCAGGATCTTGCATTGCTGGGCAGGGGCTCCACTCCAGAGCTGTGTCCCAGCCCCTTGTCGCCTCCTTTCTTGAAAGCAGATCATAAATCAGCAAAACTAAGCTTTCTGGAGTGTCAGACCCGGGTGAGCTGTCGGCAGGTTCTGGGCTGGGCAGGACCCAACAGCAAAGGCTGAGGTCGGAGCCCAGGCCCGGTCACCCACGGAGCACACGGGGCGGTGATGGTCTCCTCAGGGCCCCCATCGGCATCCTGACACTACACCTGAGGCTTCCGGGGTGCAACGGCAGCCGGGCTCTGCTCTGCTTCTACAGGTGTGTCCCCAGGTGCGCAGCTCTGTGGATGAGCAACGCTGCTCACGATTAGCCACGATGGAGAACAACTGGGCTTCTCTGATCTGGCAGATGAGGTGGGACGAGTGTGGCCTGGCATCCCTGTGGGCCAGGTAGGGGGGCTGCTGGGTGATAGGGATATTCCTGGGACCAGAGCAGGTCAAGGCTCCCAGGCACAGAGGGCTCTCCAGATCCTGAGGTTGAGGGGCCCGGCCAAGGTGTGAGTGTGCTGGTTTTCTTGCTGACGACAATATCAGCATACACACCAAACACTGTTCCAAGTGTTAGTAACCATAAGAAGGCATGCATCACAGCAGCAACGAGAAGAGCAGCTCACACAGCCGAGCTCGCGCATCTGCCGGGCCTGCGGGAAGCACTGCACAGCCCTCTCCGCTGAGCCCCTCTCCTGGGAAAGGGTGAGGAACAGAATCAGGATTTGGAGCCAGGCCCAAGGGTGCAGAGGCCAGGAAATCCCGCAGCAGGCTTGGAGCCTGGCTGGAGCTAGGGAACAGGAAGGCGTCTCCTGCAGGACTCGGGAAAGCAGCTCTTGGACGTGACCCGGAGCCCAGGTCAGGGAGAACAGAGATATTTTCCACTCCCAAATAAGAAAGTCCAGCAATTTAAAGACGTAGCCTGTAGTTTAAAAAAAGGATTCTTTAAAATAGAGAGCTACTTAAATTTGTGTGGTGTCTTCGAGCTTTGTCAGAAGCTGTGTCTTGTGATTCCCAGGACCCCTGTGAAGGACGCAAACCAGTTACTTCACAGAACAGGAGACGGAGACTCAGGAATTAGACTTGGCAAACAAGTACCTGGCCCACTCCCCCTTGAGAGGCTGGAGAGGGCAGGTGACAGGAGACCAGGTCCAGACTGTCCAAGCTGGGACCCTCTCCAGCAAGGCTGAGCTGTGCAGCCTTGGGGCAGGTCCACTCAGAGCCTCGGTTTCTCCATCTGTCAACGAGCCAGCAGCAGGCCCTGCCTGGAAAGGGAGTGGAGAGCTCTGTAGGACTAAGCGTGCAAATGTTCCCCCAGCAAAGCGCCTGGTGCACGGGAGGCACTCCAGAGATGAAAAGTCCAAGAGCCGCTCTCCTCTGCCTCTCCTGCCCAGGTGCAAACCTCAGGTGCTCACTGTTCCTTCACAACCCCGGCTCTACATGAACCAGCAAGGCGTGGACTAAGGATGAGTGCAGAAGCCAGGCACGGTGGTGCACACCTGTAATCCCAGCAGCTCGGGAGGCTGAGGCAGGAGGATTGTGAATTCAAAGACAGCCTCAGCAACTTAGTGAGGCCCTCAGCAGCTTAGTGAGATCCTGTCTCTAAATAAACTATTTTTTTTTTAAAGGGCTGGAGATGTGGCTCAGAGGTTAAAACACCTCTGGGTTCAATTCCCGGTACCAAAATAAAAAAGAGAGAATACAGGTGAACAGGTGACAGGTGAGGGGAAGCAACGTTCACGAGCACCTCGTATGTGCCAGGTCCTTCCTGAGCAAGTAGACAGTGATTCACAAAAAACAAAGGCAGCCTCCCAGCTATGGCTCGAGTGTGGTTAGCCTGCACCCCCCCCCAAAAAAAATCTCACATGGAAACTCAATCCCTATTATGAGATGCTAAGAGGCGGGACCAGGTGGGCTGCGGAGGTGATCAGGCTCTGCCTGCGCGAGCAGATTCATTCATTCGTGGGATTCCTGGATCAGTGGGCTGTCTCAGTACTGGTCCAAAACAAAAGCCTGTCTGGCCAGGTCCCTCATGCTCCCCGACCCCCAGCACGAGGCCTAAGCTGCCTCAGGACTCTGCCAGCGAGGCCTCCACCAGATGCAGCCCCTCCATCTTGGATAAGAACTACGAGTCAAAATAAATCTCTTTCGTTCTACCTTGTCCAGCCTTGTGGCAGCCTGTTACTGGCGACAGAAAATGGACTGAGACATCCGTCCAGGCCCCGGGTGGCTGAGCCCCAGTCAGGCTGCTCCGACTCCAGATCTCAGACCAACAGGACCTGCCGGCCTCCCTGGAGTGGCATCTTCCCCAAGGACGTTCAGTGGAAAGAGACTGACGTGCCCGGCAGCCGAGTGGGGGTGCGGAAAGGCATGAGCAGCCAGTCAGGGCCCGGGCAGGAGCTCTGACTACTGGGGTGCCCTTCCCCTCTCAGGTGCCTCCACAACATGAGGGTTTGGACTATTGGTCTTTTAGGGCCCCTTTTGACCTGAAGATATGTTTATCTGGTACTGTCCCCTGGCCTGGCTGGAAAAGACAGCTTGGGGAGGCTACAGGCAGGGCCCACTTGGTCCAACCTCAGGGGTTCAGACATGAGGCTGAGCTGGGCACAGTGGCCCATGCCTATACTCCCAATGGCTCAGGAGGCTGAGGCAGGAGGCTCACAAGTTCAAAGCCAGCCTCAGCAAAAGCGAGGCCCTAAGCAACTCAGTGAGATCCTGTCTCTAAAATACAAAAAGGGCGGGGGATGTGGCTAAGGGGTGGAGTGCCCCCGAGTTCAATCCCCAGAACTTCCTGGGCCCAGAAAATAAAAGAGAGGACGTCGCTGGGCAGCAGGAGGGAAGGGAACCTTCTCCTCACATACGACTTAGTCATGGCTTGATGCTGGGCTACTGTTGCCCCCTTACCCATCAGGGTTAATGAGTCCAAGAACAAGAACAGGGTCTTACTACAATCTCAGGAGAGGAAGTTACTTTAGGAAGACAAGCCCCAAGGTGGCAGCCGGTGTTCTTCTCAAAAGACCAAAAAATAAGCCCTTCCAGGTGCTGGCAGAAGCCACAGGGTCAGGTGAGTGACAGTATAGTTGTGGTCCTGATCAAAGCCACACAAAGCCAAGGGACACTGCTGAGTGGACCAGCGCTGCAGATCAAGTCCCAGGTGAGGATCCTCCCGCCCCTAAGCATCGAGTCCACACCTGTGGCCAGAACGTGGCACAGAAATCAAACTGAGGAGTCCAGGGGCAGGACGGGGGTGGGGCGGGGGCTGGGCGGCAAGTACCACACTCAGAGCACAGGCCCTGGACACAGGAGGGGGCCCGAATCCAGCTCTGCCACTAACTAGCCACTGAAAAGCCCTAGCCAAGTTCACTGAGCCCTCAGTTTCTGAACCTATAAAATGGGAATAAAATGTTATTTGAAGAATTATTAAAAGAAATAAGAGCAGAAAATGTGTAAAACTCGGAGAAATAACTTCGGAGAATGGTTGGTACCAGGCCTGGGCAAGGCGGGAAAGGACTTGTGGTGAGGTGGATTCGGAGCTTGGGACTGAGGAGATGAACACGTTCTGGAGAGTTCACTTAGCACTACTGAACTCCACACTGACAGTGGTTCAGATGGTAAGTTTTATGTTACATGGTTTGTTGAATCACAGTGTTTTCAATGTAGGTAAAGCACAGTGTCCCCCTCACTGTGGGTCCTCAATGAACAGCAGGTGTTCAATAAATACTGATTGGTTACAAGGAAAGTAACAATAACAGGATGATACTAATAGCTGCTGCCACTAGGTCTGTCTGGCTGCCACTTCATTCAGGCCAGAGCCAGCTTCCCCTCGAACTTTCCAAGCTGAGAACAGGCTCCCAGCTAGTCAATAAGCCAAAGCCTCAACAAATACCTCTAGGGTTTTCACATGGACAAAGCAAAATTTAAAAACAAAACAAAAGCCTCATCCGTCCTCAGTGTCTTATCAGTCACAGATTTTCCCTGACTCCAAAACCACACAAGCCGCAAAATTACCTCCACATGTCCTTCCCACCAGGCCCAGGTCTTGACCTTGAACAGGAGCAAAGCCCAGGGTCTCAGAGTCCAAGAGAGGAGACATTCATTTGCTGGTCCAACAAGAAACTGCTGGAAAGATGTTCTGCTCAGCACAGCCCTGGACGCTGAGGGTGTGGACAGAAACGAGCAGGGTCTTGCAGCCCTCGTGGAGAGAGACCCTGGCACTGGCTGACAACAGAACACCTGGGGACTGTAGACAGAAGAGGTGACAGCTGACCTTTTCCTGCTCTTTTGAACAGGGAGCCGCCAGCAGGAGTCTCCAGAAAGCCCCAGGGTTGGAAGGCGTGGATGGGAAAAGATGCCACCAAGGCTGGTGGATGCCATCCCGCCATCCCTTCCTAAGTTGGCACACCTCCCACGGAGGGAACAGTCACCATGTGAAACCAGGTCTATGCCCTCAAGGGGCTTAAAAGTCTCCATATTCTTTTATTTTTACATGCTTTTCAGGGAATGGAGAAGGGAAGCTGGGTAGGGAGGAGGGGCCCAAAGGGGGACCAGTTAACCAGCCCCCAGGCAGCAGGGTCAAGAAGTCACTTGGAAATAAAAGAGAACTACATTGACTAGTACTGGTCCCTTGTTTATGTTGGCCAAGAAAAATAACACAAATGGACCCCAGGAGGTGTCAGGAAATCCAGTCCCTAAATTACAACAAGGTGGAAAACCTCAACACCACTCATCTTTCCTTTGCCAGGTACTTAACACTTTACCAAGTACTTTCCCGCTGACTTCACCAACCTCAGCTCTGCTCTGGGCATGCGAGGGATTGGGGGGGGGGGGGGCTGTCACTATCCTTCCACTAATGAGAAGTGACTCAGATGGTTCACGACTTGTTCAAGGTCACACAGCTGGTAAGGGGTGGGGCAGGGCCTCTTTGGAGAATCTCTGTCTCTAAATTCCAAGCTTTCTCTACGCTGCCCCTCCCCAGCCCAGGGGAAATGAGTCTTGGGAACTTTGCTCTCTCTGCACTGGCAGCCCTGGATGCATAGCTAAGTGAGAGGCTGAAACCCTGTAAGGGTGGAGAGGGGAGGGGAGGGGCGGAGAGCTGATCCTTCACAGCCTGAAACGCAACCTCGCTGTGGCCCACGGTCTCGGTCTCCTGCCCGGAGGAGTCCTCTGCCCGCTGCCCTATTTTTAGAGGCATGGCCCTGCAGACGTTGGTTCCCCAGGTCTTTGTTTTCATGCCTCTTGTTTCTCTTGAATGATTTCATAATCCTCAGGATGTTTTGTCATTGGAGGGAGTTGCTGTGGAAATGAGTGTGGAGGTTGTAAACCAAGGACTGTGACCTCAGTGGGGCAAGAGACAGAGAAAACTCAGCCACCAGGATGGATTTCACAGACTTTGTTCACCAGGAGAGAGAGGGGACCCAGCCTCTGGCCTTCTCTTCCTTGGACTTGCTCCTCTTGCCAAGCATTGGTCACTGGCTCTAGCACCGACGTCCCACACCTCCTCTGGATTATCTGTGCAGAGGGGCAAGGCTCTGCCACACCCAAGCCACAATGATCTAAGGACCATTTGCTTTGGGCTGTGGAACCAAGTCCCAGGGGAACACAGACCATGTGCACACACACACTCCACCAAGCCTTCATTCTGCTAGCCTCAGCCACGACAACCTGGGGACGGGGAGGCCAGAGACCCCTTTATCTCATCCTCCCAACTACATCTCTCCTGATTCCTCAAACTTTGCTATTGGCATCTGGGGTGAGGCCATTCCTGATTGTGCAGGACTGTCCAGGGTATTGCATCCCTGACTCTCGGCCATGAGATGACCTTCATACGCTCCTGGTTACCTGGGGTGTACCCCTGCCACAGGCTGCCCAACACGAGCATGCCTAGGCAGCCCTCTCTCTCTCACACACGTAAGCACACCTCCTTGGAGGTAGGGCCCGTGTCTTATTCAATTCAACTACCATCTACTGCCCAGGCCCCATGTCACTGGTACAGTGCCACTGTGAGCAGACGTGTCCTCCCTCAAGCAGTGTCTGTCTCCGTAGAAGCAACAAACAAATAACTGTGATGTGAAATGAATAAAACCAAAGAGCTGGACCCAGCACAGAGAAGCAGACCCGGTGTCTGGGGTCCTGGCTTGGAGTCCACCTCGAAGAGTGGTCCTGGCCGAGCCCTGGATTTCTTCCGGTCTCCCTTTTCATATCTTTAATGAAACAAGCTTCCTAACAGTTAAACTATTCTAAGGGCTGAAGCGTGAGGGAGACAATGGGATGAGGGACAGGAGGCTAACTCCATCTAGGTTTCAGAGAAGGGTGACACCTGATAGGCAGATTTCCATAAGCAGTCATGCCTGTGTGTGAATAAGTGTAACTCAAAGCAGACCATCCTTCATGGTCCCACCCCGAGGCTGGAGATGACGCTTCTGATGAGGGACCCGTGACACTGCAAGAGTCCAGGAAGAGGCACAGGTGGCTGAGCCACCTGCCTCTGCACAAGGAGGGTGGTGGCTGGCCTATTTCCTGTTCCAACTCTCCTCAAAGGAAAACGCCCCAGGAGGACGGGCTGTGAGATGCAGTCCCCTGGGAATCCCTCCTTTCCACTGCAGCCAGTACAACCAGCCTGATCTCAGGAGGCCCTCCCACCTGGCCTGGGAGCAGGTCAGACACCCTAGGAGGCAACTCTCTAAGTCTCCCGGCCTACCCGTGGGATGCCCAACAAAACCCTTGTTATGACTTCACCAACTGTCAACCCTGAAAGCAATGGCAAAGAGCCACCATGGAAATCTACAAGTGGATCTGAGTAGATGAAACCACAGATGAAACACGCCCTCCGGTCAGAACCTCAGTCAGTCCTTTCCAAATATAATGGCACCAGCTTTTGAAATGTGACTTCACTAGGGCATTAGTGAAATAGGCTTGGAGAGGGTTCTCTGCCTGATAACAGCAACTTTACTCTGGCAGAAGACTGATAGGAGACAGCCCCAGGGACCTTGATTTTCCACATACTGTGACAGACCGGCTGGGTCTATCACAGGTGTACATGCTGGGGCAGCAAATAAGTTCCTGCTCCCTCTCCTCCTCCCTCCACAGGCTCCTTCTACTTCCTCCCCACAATGTATTTTCATTTGTATTTCAACCAACTACCACATAGTCCTGTCTTTGCATCTGACGGATCCAGAAGACAACAACAATAATGATAATGATGATAAAGCCATTTTAAGACAAGCATAGAGAACAGCAAAGTTGCAGGGACAGCATGTAAACGGATGGTGCATTGAGCGCTCTGGGCCTGCGCAGCCAATCACAGCACTTCTGAGGCTGCATTTGCAGAACGCCCAAAGTCAGAGGAACACCAGGCAGTGGGAGCCAAGGACGCCAAGGGGAAGCTCGGCCGGGTCACGTGCTGCGCCAGAGCCTCGAAGTGCGCTCGGCCCGCTGACGTAACTATTGGAGAATTTAAAAGTCCCAAACTCGGAGGAAACCCAGTGCAGAGTTTTACAGCTAATCCACGCGCCGCTGTGGCCAGCGGAGGTGCCCCCACGAGAACTGACGGACCACACGAAGTGGGAAGGAGCCCAGGGGGATGGCGTGGACGCCGCCCATGGGTGGGGATCCCAACCCGGGCGGGACCCCAAAACTAGGCAGGGATTCCAGCCACGGGCAGGGATCCCAGCCACTGGTGCGCATCCCATCCACAGCGCAGACCCTGCGCGGACCCACCGGAGGAGACCAGCCCCTAGGACAAACGCTCCGGCCTGCAGGTCCCCCTCCCCACCACCACCACCCTGCAGACACGCTCCTCTGCCAGCAGGAGACACAAATGTGTATTTAGATACTTTTCCATCCTTTACCAATTCCGGTTGGGGAAAGCCAAAATGAGCTTCGCTACCACTTCTAGCACGCCTTTGTCTGGCGGCCAAGGTCCTGGGGACGCCTGTCTCCTCCCTGACCCCGGGCGCCCGCCCGCCCGCCTCCCTGTGGCCGCGGCGCACTTACCCGCCCGGGGCGATCGGGGATGGCCCTCACCGAGCTGCCTTCCTTCGGGCACGCAGCTGCTGAAGAACCGCGGAGCAGCTGAGTTTTTCCAGCAAAGCTGCAGCCTTGCGCGTGGGGTCTCCAAGGCCGGGTCCGGCCAGGGACGCAAACTTTCCCGGGGCAACGGCGCTGGAACTGCGCGGCTCCGCCAAGGGCTCGGGGAAAGTTGCAGCACAAAAGGCCAATGAGTGGGAGCGCGGCGGCGGCCGGGCCAGGCTCCTCCCCCAGCTCTGGCGCTCCGAGCCCGGCCAGCGCGCAGCCAGCTGCTCGCGAGGGCGCCCGCCGCGCTCTCCTCCCCGGCCAGGAATGCGCGGGGCCGGCCGCGGCGCGCCCAGACGCACGGAGCACCCACTCGCCCCGCCGCAGAGCCAGAGGCCGAGACGGACGCACAGGCACGCTTGCCACCCGCCCGTCGCTCCTCAGGGCCCTGCACACTTCTTCCAGGAGGTTTTGAGTCATGATAACTTGTTACAGTTCTTAGTGTCTCCACGGAGCTTTCCACTACGGGGCAAAGCGGGGAAGGCTTCAGCGTGTGACATGACCGCCAAGGCCAAGGACAGGCCAGGTAGTCCAACTTAGCAGTCCAGCTTCCCGCGAGGAGGGAGCCGCGGTTTGCCTGCATGCTAAGCGGGGAAACCTCAAAAAGAGGTTGGGTGAGATGGAACCCGGCGATCCTAGTCCTTGTCTCCACCTGGGTGTCCTGAAGGTACTTAGCCACAGATTCAAAGCCAGATTGGGCTATAGTTTGCACAACTGTTAACCTGCTTCTCTTTGGCTGTGGCACTCCCTGAAGTAGACACAGGCTAAATCCACACCACTTCCGGCCTCCTTATTCTAGGGAACACGTGTGTTTCCATTGGTTTGTGAGTACCTCCCCTCATAGAGTCAGAAGTTAACCCCTTCCTTCACTAACATCTACTGCATCCAGAAGTGGTGCTTACCTGCCCACACCATTGCAGATCACCTTTTCTCTGGAAATTTCCGCAGCTATACCCCAGCTGAGAAGAGAGGGTAACTATGTGTGTGCCAGGCTTCCTGTTAAGTTCAGTGTCAAAGAAAGCATGGCTATATTTCATTCACTCAGGGATCAAAGGGCAAGACACTCACAAGTGACTCAGTGCTTCCCTTCCTTCTCTTAAAGAAACAGATGCCCAAGGATTGAGGGCCCCCAAAGGAGAATTCTCTGTAGAGTTCATGGAATTTATTTCCACAAAAATATTGGGTGTGTATTTTTTTTTTAACTTTCTGCTTCTAAGGGTCACATCTCTAAGGGAAATGTAAACAGATTCTTTGTTCACAAGTTTAGCATGAGCTTACTGGAATATATTATTGTGCCCATTTCACAAATGTAAAAACTAAAACCCAAATAGGTTAAGTTGTTCAAAAGTATACCATCAGCCATCAGTGAGTGAGGCCTGGAAGGCCCATTGGGTCTGGAGCGTTCCTGTGCCCCACTTCCAAGGTCAGACCCATTTATGGCAAAAACATACCCACTGGCCCCCTCATAAGCCCAAGACTCCAACTGAGCCAAATGCTAAGGTGAACTTGAGGTGCCACCCTGTCAGGCCAAACAGCCCCTCCCCGTTGACAGCTGCACAAGCTTCATGGCATAGGAAGGAACAGCTGTGCTTTGAAAGCTACGGGTCAATGTGGCCAGCAGCAGCAGCCCCCACGGATGTCAACGTCTTAGTCCCAGGAGTCTGTGAATATGTCAAGTGAATCTGGCGAAAGGGAACTAAGGGTCTGGGTGGAATTAGAGTTGCCAATCATCTGATCTTAAAATAGGGACATTATCCTGGATTATCTGGTGGACCCTGAGTAATCCCAAAGGTCCCTCTAAGTACAAGAGGGAGCGGGGAAGGAGAGAAAAAGGAGAAAGACAGAAAGAGAGAAGTGGGGAGAGAGAGAGATGGGATGGCAGAAGCAGACTCAGGGTTGAAGATGGAGAAAGGAAACCATGAGCCAAGGAAAGTGGGCAGGCTCTGGAAGCTGGAGAAGCAAGGAAATAGATTTTTTCCTAGAGCTTCCAGAAAGTAACACAGCCCTGCTCGATCTTAGCCCACTGAGACCCATGTTAGATGGTTCACCTACAGAGCTGTAAGAAAATAAATCTGTGCTGTCTTAAGCCATAATTTTGTGGCGACTTATTACAGCAATAATAGGAAATTAATACAGTAGGAAACAGGTTATTACTATGATGTCCTTTTTGAAGGATTTTAAGAAGGCATCCAGGAATTCATGAATGTCTCTGGAGCCTCACACAACTCAAGTGCAAGAGAAACACTCTGGTTGAGGAAGGTTGACCCAGTACCTCTCTGAGGTGTCCCCAAGCCCAGGCAGTACAGTGCCATGGACAGCCAGCATCAGTATGTACCATGTAGGGCATACTCATCAAAAGATGGATTCAAGGACTCCCAACATCACAGGGGACTGAGATTGGAATCCTGCTGAGTGTCAGAGATGCATCTACACCAGAGCCTCACTGCCAGCCCACACAGCCCTGCTCTAACTTGAGCCAAGAATGTGTCCCGGTGACACCTGAAGCTGTGGTAAGGGTGTCCTGCTGTCTCCTCCAGCTCCTGGCCAGGGCCACAGCACAATGCTAATTTATAAGAGAGAGGTGAATGTTTGTGACCCCCATCTTGGATGCCTGGAATTTATAGAAGACTGAGTCACAGGCAGCAGGGATGTGCCTTAGAAACTGCATCCATGACTCAGTCCTTACTGTTCTAAGGATTCCCTAAGTCTGCACACAGGGCTGTGGCCTCTGCAGCCATGTGGCCTGTACAGGTATGTACAGTTGCCCTCACGTGGTAGGCATTGGGCTATCTTCTCCAGAGTCCTGGGGTTTCTGGAGATTGTGGTTCTGGGGATTGAACCCATGGTCACTATCAGTGAGCACCACTCCCAGACCTTTTAATTTTTTATTTCAAGACAGGGTCTCAGGGGCTGGGGCTGTAGCTTACTGTAGAGAGCTTGCCTCGCATATGTGAGGCACTGGGTTTGACCCTTAGCACTGTGAAAAAATAAATAAAATTATTACTAAAAAAAAAAAAAAAAAGTCAGGGTCTCACTAAGTTGTCCAGGCTGATCTAGAACTTGCCATCCTCCTGCCTCAGCCTGCAGAGTCACTGGGATCACAGGTGTGCACCACCATGCCCAGCTTCTAGGGTTATTTTAAGGGCTGGCTGGGAGGCACTCACTGCACCTGGAGTTTGTCCACGTTTATCTGTCATTTCTTTGGGTTCTGCATAAGATTTTGCTTAGAGAAAAGCTTCATTGGGAGGAAAGGAAAAAAGAATTAAAAGAGGAAATATGAAAATACCAAATTATAGAGAACTTTTGCTGTTACAATCCTAAAATCCCAGGGGATACCTGAAGAAAGAGAATGACTTACCAAGGGTCAAGGCAGCCCAGCAACAGAGCAGGTGTCTTGATTGTGGACTTTAAAAACATAAGTGGAGAGAATATAATGAAGCCCACGTAGCTTACCCAGCCCCAAGATTATCAAATCCTAGCAAACTCTGTTTTACCCCTGTGCCCACTACCCACCCCCACCTCCCAGATTATTTTGAAGCAAATGCCAGGTAGCATTATTGCATCCATTAACATTTCTGTTTGAATCTTTAAAAGACAAGGACTAGGAAGGGGATTTCTATAGGCTAAATCTTTATTTATTCTGCTCCTCTCTAAAGAACCAGCCCTGCCAAACCAGAAAATATGAGTAGGAGATAACCACAGATTTCAGGTCCATGGACTGAAACTTCCTGAAAACCTAGTGCAAATAACGACCAGGTTATTGTTCAAATGCAGATTCCTGGATCCAGACCCCAGATATTCTGGTTCAGGAAGTTGGGGAAGGGGCTCAGGAGTGTGCACTTTAACAGGAACATTCTGGATAATCCTGATGGAGATGCTTTTCAGTTCCCGCTTGCAGAAACGCTGAATTGGAACCTCTGTGGCAGGTGGCACTGGTGCCCCTAAAACCTGGGTTCCCCTCCTTGTCTACTTCCTACCTTGTTCAAATGGCTGGTTGAGGCTGGTCCTGCAACACAGCCTGGGTCAGTGAATACAAAGGTGCCAGAGCTCCTGCTCTGCAGGCCTTCTGCCTGTCACATTGTCATGGGAAGACACAATGCCTTGGAGCAGCCACAACCCGCCTGGAATGATGCAGGGGACATGAACCCACACGCTAAATGTGGGTGGCAGGGAGAGGAAAAAGGGGTGGGTGCTCAAAGCCACCACTGAGCTCATAAACCCCTCAACTTCAAGTGCCCTGCCTCTGCACTTCCTGCTGGGTGAGGCATGAGCCTCCCAGTGTGGAGGTTTTCTGGAATTTTGTCTGTTATTTGCAGCCAAAAACACCTTCAAAGAACCACCGACTGTGATGCCAAGAAGCACTTGTTTGGTAGAGAACAGACGTCAGGCACAGAGAGGGATGACAAACCACAAAGCGAACGGTCGCGTGCTGAGACAGTCTTCCGTAATATAAAAGGCAAACCAGTGCCTGAACCAGACTCCTGCCTGTCCACCGCCCAGCCCCCTGATCAGCACCGGCAGCTCCCTGAAGATGAAGCTGTGGCAGGCTTTCGCTCTGGCTGAGAAGCGACAAGCCACGTGAGCACAAGAAACCAGGGACCCATGTGGGTATAAGAATGCATAAGACAGGACCCTGCCTAGAAAGACAGGCTCGTGTTAGAGACAAGCAGCAGGAACATGGAGCCAAGAAGCCCAGCAACACTGGCGAAGTCGGCACCAGGAGCAGAAGAGCCTGAGGCATGAGGAGCAGCAGGAGAACCCTTGCCGCCACCACCGCCTAGGATGGGCGATGCCACAGTTTCAGGCAAACATGTGATTGCGAAGGTGAGCAGGGAACTTGCGATGCCGAGGCGCAGAGGCCAAACCTCCCTGGATGAAGGACTTACTAGCTCCTCGCTGGGAGTCTAAACCCAAGTTCCTTTCGTGTGATTTGTTGACATGCACCCAGGTGAAACTTGGGAATACAGGGTCCTGAATTGCAGCACGTTAGTCTCAGAGAATCACAGGGCCTCCGGTTAGGGCACCCACACCTGCCGGACAGCACAAGCCTCCCTGGACTAACGGGGCTTCGATCAGTTATTCAGATCACTCATGGAGAACCACACGATCTCAGCCTCGTGCAAAGCACCAGGGTTAAAACATCAGATGCGAACGGCCCCTGTGCTCACTCCTACAGTCAGTCTCTACATGGCAGAGACCAAAATGAGCCCTTCGGTCAGCCTTGCGAGAGGCATGGGGAGGTTTTCCACAGAGGAATAAAACTTAGGCCGGGTTTCAGGGGATGAGAGGGTGTTACTAGTCAGGCTTTCTCAGGTTAGAGAAACTTTAACAGCTATGCATTTAAAGCATGTTAGGGAAGAAAGACAATTGGCATACCAACCCCCAACTTCACAGATAGAGCTTGGGACAAAAATACAATAATACACTGAAATGAAGAGGAAGCAATTTGAAAAAAAGATAGTAAGTAGATACTCATGAAGTGGTTACAAGAATGGCGAGCACCAGGAAGGTGCTGGTTACGCACTGACGGAGAAAGAAAGGGCTGTGGACTGGGAGGGACAGAACATTCTAGGCAGTGGGAGTTAAATCTCCTAAATGAACCTCGTGACTTTGAGATGGGGTGAAGGACAGGTGGTCAGGGTAGAGAGTAAATGATGGGGTTGGAAAGATGAGGGCTAATTGGTTAATTATCAAAGAAAAGGAAACGGATTGCCAACACTCCCTGGGGAATCTCTCCTCCCCACACAAGGAGTGGCTAATGACCACCCAGGGCTGCTCTTGTCCTGCCCTTAGACACTTAGCAGGTGGGGAGGGAGAAGAGTCCCGGGATCTATAAAGAGGCAAGACACACCCACTCCCTCAGATAACCAACCCTGGTCCCCTTCTCTGTCTCTCTTTAAATAAAACTTGCTTTCTACACTTGCCTCCGTGTTTCTTGGGTGTTTAGTCTTCAACCCCAGGGGAACGAGGACGCGATCCAGATTTCTAAGATAGGTATCAACTGGGGATAAGGCAGTATATCATTAGTCATCCCACAAAGACTTTCTGAGCACCCACAGTTTGGTAGGTACTTCCAGGTCCTGGAGAGGTGGCGGAAAGAGAAGAGAGAAATCCCTGCCCTTGGGAGAAAAAGGCTTCCAGAGAGTACTCATGGCGACCCCCTCAAGTACCAAATGAGGGGTGTTTTAGGCAGATTTTTCATTTCTGAGACCAAAAGACCTGAGAAGAACAATTTTAGAGAAGAAAAACTTATTGGGGGCTCAGTCCAGAGATGGCCAGCTGCATTGCTCTGAGCCTAAGGTGGGCAGAACATCATGGTGGAAGGTGTGGCAGAGGAAAGCAGCTCAGATACGGCGCCCACCGAGAAGCAGAGAGACATCTCAGCAAGGACAAAATATAAACCCAAAGGGCACATCCCAGGGACCCATCTCCTCCAGCCACACCCTGCCTGCCTACAGCTACCACCCAGTTAATCCCTATCAGGAGATTAATGCACTGGTTAGGTTAATCATTTCACCTCTAAAGCTTCTTGCGTTGTCTCACACATGAGGTTTTGGGGGACACCTCATATCTAAACCATAACAAGGGCACAGACTGTGAGGACCATGAGCTGATTATCTTCTCATGCCTCTGTCCCATCCCATGAGGTCTCCTTGAGGGCAGGACACCAGGCCTTCCCAAGGTGCCCACCAGGCTGTTGTGTGGCCCGGGCCTCTGCTGGGTTGACTCCCAATACTCATCGTCCTCTCCTGGGAGAGGTGTCCCCTCCTCCAGTGCCAGCTCCCCCAGCCCTTCTCCCTGAGCCTCCTGTCCATGGAGATCCTTCTCCTCCAGCAGGGCCGCATCTCAGAGCCTCGCCCAACACCAAGAACTCAAATTGCAGGGCACTTTGTGCCCAGAAGATCTTCCCATCATCTACCAGCTCTGTGGAGTGGCAAGCACCATCCACGTGACAATTTGCATTGTGCCTTTCCTATTAATAATCAGACAAAGAAAACCAAAAAGGCAGTGGACATAGTTCTGTAAAAATATACTCTATAATATTAGGGCACCTTTGTGAGTGGCGACTATGTCGCCAGCACTCTTGGAGGTAGCTTCGCCTCTTCTCCTCTGTTGCTCATAGTGAGCCCACGTGGTAGACACTGCCATCACCCTCTGTTGACAATGGGGGAAACAGGCGTGGAGTGGTGGCATCACAAGGCCACACAGAGCAGGGTTGGGGTTCCCACATAGGCTGTGTGTCTGCAGAACCCAAACTCCTAACCAGAGCCCAGGGACAAAGGGCCACAACTGATTCTTTCTACCTAGCCTGGTGTGTCCAGAGAAGAGGTGCCATGAGGAGACCAGGACCTGGGTCATTATAACACAGGAGCTCACCCTCCACACCAATTGCAAGAGACCCGTCCACCGATGAACTCTGAGGAGCTTTTTTTTCTAGAAAGAATAACTGTTTTGGGCTTCTGAGCTAAGCCCTTCCGTTCCATTAAGGGCCAGTCAGCAGCAAGACATGTTCCTGAACAGCCACCCAGCAGCACTGGCTGTAGGGCAAGAGAAATATTTGCAGGCGGGATTCAGATGTTCTAAAAATTCAGCCACTGCCTCCACCCATGCTGGGTTGTCAGCTTTGAGCCCAAAATACACACAAGGAAACGCGTGGGGACAGCTTCCACATGGCTCCTCAGGCTCACCCAGAACTTTCAGGTGCAGCTTTGGGGTTCTCCTTGAGGGCGTGCAAAGCCCACGCCACGCCTCGCTCTGCATCGCTCGGGTGTGTGCTCAGAACCAACGTGCTGGACCACTGTGGCAGGCCGAGGGCGCCCAGCCCAGCTCCTCCAGGGCCACGGTGTTCCTACACTTAACCTTGATCTAGTCTATATTTTAAATACAATCAGGCTAAATAGGAAGCGAAGTTCTGCCTGCTGTACCATCCTCCTTAGCAGAAAACTCACTTTCTCCAGGAGACAGAGTCAGATGTCTGCGTGACATCAGGACAAAGATGAAAAATACAACATTTGATGAGCAGCCACAGTGGTGTGGGGGTCTCTCAGGGATAGGGCATGGGGTTCGGTCTACACAGTGGTAATGATTGCGTAGGTGTCTCATCTCCCACCAGACCAATCCGCATCTAAAAGAAGAGTCTTTATGTGATTTGCTTCTGCAGGCCCTAGGCTAGCCGTTTTCTGTTGTGCAGAAGCACCCAGGGAACTTTTAAAGTCACCTACTTTTAAAGTCCCCCAGGCTGCACCCCACATATAAGTTAAGTCAGAAACCCTGGGAGTGGTAGTTTGGCATCTATATTTTTTAATGCTCCCTGGGAGCAGTCAGTGGGCAGGCAAGTTTGAGAACAGTGTCCTAGATCCTTGTTTCTGAAGTAACCCTTCTCAAACTCTGGTGAGTGAAGAGTCACTGAGAACCTTGTAAAATCCAGATGCCTACTCAGCAGGCCTGGGGTGGCACCTGACATTTTGCTTTTCTAACAAGCTCCCTGGTGGTATCAAAGCTGCTGGTCATGTTGAGCACCAGGGCCATGAGCTGGGGCTCTCCAGGAGCTGTTCTGCCCCGCTCAGGGACACTTGACAGCACCTGGAGACATTTCTAACCCTTGGGACAGGGGACACTGCTAACCATCCTCCTCTACACAGGTCAAATCCTACAACAACTAGCCAGCTGATATGTCCCCAAGGCTGAGGACGAGAAACCCTGTGCAAAGGACCCAGCCCAGGACCTGTACCTAGGAGGCCCTCAGTTTGAGAGGCTGAAGGAATGATGTATAACCACAATGCTGGTGTTGTTGTGCTGTTTGTTGAACTAACCTAGCCAACAGATTCTTATTTCTCTCTTTGAGGAAGTACCCAGTAGAAACACCCTCTGTCTGCTGGGCAAGACACGATCATTCCATCAACAGTTGCTGAAGGCCTACTATGTGCAGCCCATTGCTCTAAGCACTAGGAATCAGGATAGACCCTTCCTGCAGAGAATTCACTCTCCAACAGTGGCAGACATCCACTGAAACCTGAGCAAGCGCCTCCCACGCACCATCACACAGAATCCTCATGAGGTAGGTCCTAATTTTATACCCATTTTACCCATAAGGAAACTGAGGCTTCAAGATACTAAGTAACTTGACCACTGTCCTATAGTGAAAATGTGACAGATTTGAACCCGTATCTGTCCAACTCAAAATATCCAAGTTCTTCTGCAAAGGATGAAGTCCCATTTAATAAACCTAAGAGATTTGTCCCTGTCTTAAAACTGTGGTCAGACTACAGAAAGAACTCTCACTATTTGGGCAAGCGATCTGGGCGGACTCAGGGAGCTGAAGAGTTGGGAAGCCTTTATAGGCACTATGTCTGGCCCCTGTTGCTTCCTGTGGTCCCCTCCAGGGTCACCAGTAGGGGGAGGGGCAAGGCTCTGGCCTGCATCTCTCAGTCCTGCAGAAGCTTCTGCCTCCAGGGCCTTAAAGTCTTCTCCCCATTACACATTTTCCTCATTGTTACGCCAGTGGAAAAGGGATTTAGAAGAGAAGACATAAAATGACTTTTGTTAGACTTTAGAACCAGTGGTCAGCAGGGAAGAGAAAGGGTTTTCCCATTTGCATCAGTTTTCATTCCCAAACACAAATGCAAAGGGAGTTTCTGAAAGCAAAGATTTCTCCCCACTGCAGGCTATTTCTATGTCCCATTTTTACAGAATCCTTGTCACCAAAGACAAAACATGAACCAAACAAGAGGTATAAAGATCAGTCCCACAGGGAACTTAGTGGTTTCTAACAGACTTTTCACCTTCGGGCAAAACAAAACTAAATTCTGCAATGACCATTAGGAACATTTTGTCAGGTGCCCAAAACTAACACTGGAGAAGAGGCAAATGGTATCGTGAAAACTAAATGTCCATATGTAAAAAGATTGGAAATAGATGTCTAGCTGGCCGCAGTGGTGTGTGCCTGTAATCCCAGTTACTTGGGAGGCTGAGGTAGAAGGATTGCAAGTTTGAGGTCAGCCTCCCAACTTAAGAGGCCATAGCAACTTGGCAAGATCCTTTCTCAAAATAAAAAGTAAAGAGGGCAGGAATGTAGCTCAGTGGTTAAGCACCCCTGGGTTCAATCCCCAGTACCAAAAGAAAACAGATCCCTATCTCTCACCCTACACAAAAGTCAACTTGAAATGGATTAAAGACCTTGGAATAGGACCAGAAACTTTGCAACTGCTAGAAGAGAACACAGGGAAATGCCCCAACACTTTGGCTCAGGCAGTGAGTTCCTAATAGGACTCTCTAGTTCAGGAAATAATGCCAAGAATCAATAAATGGGATGGCATCAAACCGAGACTCTCCCGCACAGCAAACAGCTAAGAGTGTGAAGAGAGAACCTACAGAATGGGAAAAAATCTTTGTCGGCCACTTTTCTAACAGAGAACTAAGATCTAGAATATATAAAGATTTAAAAAACTCAACACCAAAAAAAAATCCATTCAACAAATGGACAAAAGAATTAAACATACTTCCCAAAAAAAGAAAGACACATGGCTAACTATTACATGAAAAAATGGAATTTGCTCAACATCACGGCCCCAGGAAAGTGCAAATCAAACCCACACAGAGGCTCAGCCTCTCTCCAGTTAGAATGGCAATCACCAAAAACACAAATAATAATAAACACTGGTGAGGATGGGCGCCGGGGCCCACACGCTGTTGGTGGGATTATAAATTGGTACGGCCACTGTGAAACTGGTATGGAGGTTCCTCAAAACACTAGAATGGGACCCACTGCGCCACCCAGTTACTTAGCCAGAAGAATGAAAGGCCGCACACCACAGCCATACATGTGTGTTCATGTATGTTCATGTTTATAGCAGCACAAGTCACAATAGCCAAGTTATGGAACCAGCCTAGGTCTGTCAAAATTCACATGGAAATAGAAAATGTGGTGTGTGTCCACGAGGGAGTTTTATTCAGCCACAAGGAGAATGAAACTCAGCTGTTTGCAGGAAAAAAATGGAAGTGGAGAACGTCATGATACGTGGAATAAGCCAGACTCAGAAAGCCAAGGGTCATGCACTTTCCCGCACATGTGGACACTAGGAAGGAGAAAGGGGCAAAGGGATCTCACGGAAACAGAAGGGAGACCACTAGGGCAGAGACGGGACCAGGTGCAGGGAGGACAAAGGGAGACACGGGGGAGTGGAACTGAGCACAGTGCATCGTATGCAGGACAGCCACAGTGAGACCTCACTCTCTGTGATTACTATGCACCAATAAAAAGAAAAAGCAGGCTGGGGAGATAGCTCAGTTAGTAGAGCACTTGCCTTGCAAGCACAAGGCCCTGGGTTCAATCCCCAGCACCGCAAAAAAAAAAAAAAAAAAAAAAAAGAAAAGAAAAAGCATCTCCTCTCCCAAGGATTCATGACCCAACTGCTTGCAAAGACACTTGAACCAGACCGTGGTGCCCTCTGAGGGTTTTCTCAGTAGATGACTCCCACGGATACTTGGGCAGAAGCAGGCCGAGCTGCAGCTTCCACAGAACCTTCTGGGGGAAAAAGCCCAGGCAGTGCTCCCGCTCAGCACCCTTGCCTCCCTGTATCCCAGCCAGTCGGAGAACCTGTGGGCACTTTTTGTGGTGGTTTCCTGCAATCCTCCCACAAGGCTCTCAGACACAGCAAAGAAAAGCCAGCCACACAACACACAGGCTGCAGCCTGCCTTGATTTGCAAAAAAAGCAGGAGCAAGCCTACCTCTGACACCCAGCTCAAGACTATCTTAAACCACCACCGTTCCCAGAAAACAACCTAGAACGTCAACTCCTATGGGCTCACCCTGGGCACGTTTCCTGAAACTGGCAAAAGTGTCACTTGTGCACCGGAGCATCAGTGGGGTTGAGAAAAAGAGCTCTGACCTTGAAACCAGAGAACTGCACTCAATATGAGTTGGACCGGCAGTCCCCTGACGGGCTGGGTGGCTTCGAGGAAGTCACACACCCTCTCTGGGTCTCAGGTCCCTCATTCGTAAAATGAGGAGGCTGAAGATCCCGAAGTTCCTTCTGGTTCTAACATTTCATGACTGTGATGTGGCTCCAGTTTCCAGGGCCAGCACCCTTGCTACCCAGCCTCAGGAGCCAGAGGCACATCTGCCCACACGTCCTGCCTACATGGCCCCGAAAGGCAGCCCAGGCTTGGCACTCCCACCCTTCCCGGATTCTCTGTCTGCCAACTCTGGCCATGTGCTGTGAAATACCAGCTGCTTGGTCACTTACCAGGAAGGGTCTCTTCCTCCAGGATTGTGCTGTGGCATCCGACAGGCAGGCAGGGCCAGGCAGCTCTCCATGCGGCCCCTCCCTCTAGGAGGCTTAGGATGGGCTGGCAGCTCCAAACTTCATGGCCAGACAGTCGAGGCGGTCTGTCCCAGGAGATGTGCTCAGTGCTTGCTTCCCAAATGGTGTGCCCGGCTCACCCGCGTGGGTGCTTCCTCGCTCCCGCTAATGTTAGCTTTCAGCCTTTGGCAGCCACTCTTGGCAAGGGGCTAAACCCAAAGCCCTAGATTCCACAAGAAAGAGACTGCGTTCCCCGCCAGTGCCAGACGGTTCGACCTTGCATCCAATACAATTTTGCAACACTGAGGCCACCCCTGTTGGAGGCGGCCACAGGATGGGAGGGCAGTAGAGGGCACTGGGACATTCCAAAGAAACCAGAGCAGAGCACGTGAACTTCAGCAAGTTCCAATTAGCTACCATGTAAAAACAGGCATCTACTTTAATAATAGTATTATCAAGCAAATGGTGATGATAATGATAGTAATGATAAAAACAACAAGCCCCGATATTTAAGTGCTTACCACAGGCCAGGAGGCAATCTGATAAGTTTTCACACGTGTTATTTTTATAGAAACTCCTTAGTAATTCTATGGGGTGGACCATAGCATTCCATTTTTCATGTGACTTTGAGTAGCTGAAGAATTTGCTTGAGGTTGCAGAGTCTAAGAGCAGAACCGGAAGTCAGACTCAAAGTCCTGTCTGACCTCATTTTCCAGGACGGGAATCTTCAAACGCATCTGATAGCTGACTGCATTTAATTATTCAACGGACACTTATGGAGTGCCTACTTGCGTCATACAGAGTATCAGGTGCTGGCTAACCAAGAGCGGTGCTCTGTGAGTCTAATGTTCCCCAAGAAAGAAGAGCATAGTTTATCCTCCTGGCCAGAGGCTGAGACGGCTCTATATCCAAGTGACCACAAACACTTCTAGACCAAGAACTCAGACCCTGCTGTCCATCCTCCTGACCCTATGTTGGAGGTGCCGAGATCCAGGCAGGTGAAGGGTGTGCAGTGCCTTGAAGTGGGCACAGGGGAGTAGCAGGCACCCTGAACGCCCGCCTCCTTGGGAGCAAGCTGAGCCCTGGTGTGGTGTAACAGCCCCTGGTCACTCTGCGCAGCATGTCAACCTGCCTGCCCCAACCGCTCACCCCAGAGGAGGAGCCAGTGCCCTGCCCAGCCAGAGTGCCGTCCCAGCCCTTCCTTCAGGGGACAGACCCCAGCTTCCCCTTCTGAGCACCTGGCCTGGAGCACATTCGCTGGGTGACTGCTGAGTCTGCTGTGGGATGAGCTGCCTAGGAGTTGCCCGCAGCCCAGAGCCCCGTCCAGGGAGCCTCCAAGCTTCTCTGTAACGGTCACAGTCAAGGCCTGCTGTCCTGCCTGTCTGCTCCTGTTTCTACCCTCCTTCACCCCAGGACCCATCAGCCAGTTCACCTGCCTCCCGCCAGGCTTGGTGCAGCCCCGTGACTCCCGGACAGGGTGGAGCAGGACTTGCGCCTCGGCCTGGAGCCTGATCTCCTCAGCCTCGTGCTGGGCCCTCCTCCCCCAGACTCCCCACTCACCTGGGGCAGCTTCAGGGGCGCCCTGCTCTCCTCCCACCAAGGTGGCTCCTGGCCTGAGCTGAGCCTCTGCACACTGGGGTCCTCTCTTGGGCCATCCGCCCCTTTTGGGAGATCTGGATGTGTCCTTGCCCTGAGGTTTTGATTTCCTAACCCCTTGGTGCCAGCCTTACAGAAGGAGAGGGCACTACGGGTATCAGTAATCAGGCCTGTTGTGGGGTCCTCTCTGGAAACAAAGCCTTCCACACTCTACATCAGAATCACAGGCTGCTAAAATATTTGCCTTCACAGGCATCACTTCACAGGCATTAGGAAAGAAGAAAGCAAAGTCAGGCCCAGGCGCTGTGAGCTGGGGCCTACTGACACCGCAGGCTAAGCCTCCTTCTCACCCTACCAGTTCCTTGGGACAAGAGTAGTGCAGAGACGTCAACCGGAAGACGGCATCTCTGTCTGACTTGGCTCCCTCCCAGGTATCCTAGTAGCTGGGGCCACTGGGGGGTGTGCAGGCAGGTAGGTAGGGGTCCCCAGCTGCTGGGAGCCAGCTGACCTTACAATGCCACCTGCTCAGGGGCATGCAGGTCTGCAGGCCCGGGAGCAAGGTCGCCGGCTAAGCAGGCTGCTGGTGGGTCCAGGGATGTGCCTCCTTAGCTCAGTGCCTCCTGCTGGCTCTGCAGGTGGTGCCTCCTGCTGGTCCTTATTCCTGCACAGTTGTGCCATGAATACACCTCAGAATCTACCACTCTAAGGACACAATCAGCTAGGGACTGGGGTGTGGCTCAGTGGTAAAAGGTTTGCCTGGCATACAGGAGGCCCTGGGTTCCATCCCTAGCACCACAAGACTCGACCACCTGATTTTCCCAGGCACAGAGCCAGGCAGCTGAGGGGAAGGAATCTAATGCTCTCTGAGCACCAGCAGGTGCCCAAGGAACTTCCAGGGCTTCACACACAGAGCCTTCAGAGGTGTTGAGGGCTACTCTCCTCTGTTTCCGGGCAGCCTGTCTCATACCAAAGCCTCTAGTCCCATGTGCCTAATTCACTTTCAACTTTATCCAGTTAAAACCAAAGCAAATCAACTACTCAGTTCCTCGGTGGCACTAGCCTCACTTTAAGTGCTCAGTAGCCACCAGAGGCTAGTGTCCACCATATTGGACAGTGGAGATAGAACATTTTCATGACTGTAGAAAGCTTCCGTGGACAGTGCTGTTTCTGAGGACAACCTCCCCAAGAGTCTGCCTGGCAGGCAGTTAATGATCAGGTTCTAAACACAGCCTTGAAGTCCAAGGAGCTTTCCAGAAGAGAGGGTCCAGTCCTCCCTCTGACTCTCGTTAGCTCTGTAACCATGCCACCTGTTAGAAGCATCATTTTATCATCTGCAAAAAGGGGACACAAACAGAATATCCCTAAGGGTTGAGGCAAAGCTGCATATAAAAGAACTTTGGCCCCAAGAGAAGACTAAGTGAAGAGGAACTTCTACCAAGTACTTGTGCTAGGTGCTCTTAATAAAGTGGCTCATTTAATCCTAACCACACTGTGTACGTGGCACCCTGGGAACCCATTTTGCAGGAGAGCAAACAGGTTCAGAGAGGGCGGTAGCAGCTCTCAGATCACAGAGCTGGACCCTGAGTTGGAACTTGAGCTCTGCCAATATCCAGGCTTGGATTTGTCCTCAGAGTTGAGCTGTCTTCTTTTGAAAGCCCAGAAGCACCGTTGGGGTGGCTGGCATTGGCAGGAGAAGCAGCCCCCCTCTGCTGTGGGCTCAGTGCCGACATGCAGGGGAAGCGTGATGTCAAGTGCCAAAGGGCCAGAGACTGTCCTAACTCTGCAGCCACTTGGTCCCCTAAGTCTTCCCTATTGAAGCCTCAGTTTCCTCCTCTGTAAAGTGTGGGGCCCAACAAGAATGCCAAGTTTCTTCCTGGCTCTAATCAGGAAGACTGTCAAAAGTTCATTTTTCAAACATTGCTGCTGGAACAAGCCCCAACCCACGTCTGATGCCGTTGCTCCCACCAGCGAGCCTAATGACAGGCTGCAGAACGGAGAGCCGGGTCAGTCTGGACACAAGCAATTTGGAAAATCATCACCTTGCCCTAACTGGTCCTGGATTTCCCAGGGGCAGGAGTGGCTCTTTGCTCCCCTGGGTCCAGGTGCACTGTGAACAGGGGCCACAGGGCAGAGGAGCCCAAGAACCAAGGTGGTGGCTATCCTATCCCAGCCACCTGCAGAGAATCTGGCCCCCTGCCTCCAAGGAGATGGGCACCTTCCATGTGGGCACCTCATAAACTGACTTTCCCAGGAGACTTGGCACTTTCCCAAACGCCAGATCCACCTCCCAGGAAATTTGTTTTAATTATAAAACACAAAAGCTTCAGGACTTAAGGGCTACATGTCAAAGGACCCTTTGACTTTTAAACAAGATGCTCACCATGATTGAAGTTGTGCGCAATTACGCAACTCCGCCTCCAGCCTTCAGTTGGCTAAGCACTTCTGAGTCTGTGATCTCACGCCTTCCAAGAGCTCCCTGTGGGCCACGCTGGGTAAGCAGAAGGAACCCCCATTGGACAGGCAGCAACCAAGGCACAAAGAGACAGAACGGCTGGAGACAGACCTCAGTTCCCGGGGCTCCCTACTTCAATACACAGGGGCAGTAGCAGCGACCATCTTTATCACGTTGCGACTGCACACTAGGCATTAGGCTGAGGCTTTGGAAACACTGCAGTTGTCTTGTCACCAACCCACCAGAGAGATGCTGTTTCCCACCTTGTAGATACAAAAGCTGAGGATTGAAACGTTAGGCAGCTTATCCAAGGCAGTCGGTGACAACTGGTGAGTCGCACGTGGACCTGTCTTCCTCCCCAGCCCCCAGAAGGGAAGAACGTTGCTATCAGATCAGACCCGAGGACTGAGATCTGCTGTCCCGGCTTTAGCTAAGGGGACTGCGATGGGAGAGACTGTTTTCCTTTTGCTTAATTTACCCAGTTGCAGTCATCCTCCAGTCTTATTCTTAAACTTGAAAACACGGTGTCACAGCTGGTAATTTTAGAAGGGACTGACGAGCAAAGGAAGAAACAAGGACCAAGTGGGAAGGCGGCGTGGGAGGAAGGGAGAGGAGCTGATCCAATGTGGCTTTCAGGTCCTGCCAGGGCTTCCTCGGCAAGAGGCCAACTGTCCCTCTCTGTTCTTTCCTCAACTTTTCAACTCATCTGCCCTTCGTGATTTAGCCTAGGTCTGTACGAAGATGCTAAGCAATCCGGGAACAATTTAATTCTCTTAAAATGCATGAATAATTGAACGTGACGCCTTTCCAACCATTTCCCCAAGTGGGAAAAAAAGACCCCCTTTAAATAAATACTCAGCAAACACAGCATGGTGGAGTCCAAGATTGATCCAGAAATACATATCTGAACATTAGTGATATGTAGTCCAAATGCCAAATTCTAACCGACCTTTCCATCAACATAGAAGGTGGTCTATAAAGATGAAATCAGTTCAAGCACTTTCAACATAAAGTGAAGCCATCTCTAGGTCCCAGGGTCCTCCATGGGGAGGACCACACAATGTACAGACATGCACCCTAAGCCTTCTGTCCATCTGTGCCCGTTTGTGAGGCAGTGGCTGCTGGGACTTAAAGCCACAGGCTACCCCTGGCACATCACCAGCAGCACCTACTGCACTAGCTAAGCTGGGAACAGGAAACGTCTTTACGCTGCCTGTGCGTATGATATCGGGTCATCCAGCCATCCTCTCGCCAGGATGACCAAAGAGACCCCTAGACGCTGAATTGGACACATACTGTCAGTTCTGACACGTACTATGGGTTCTACTCAAGTCAGCAGGATCTTCAAAATTCAAAAGCTCCTCCCATAGGAAGGAGTCACCTGGTAACTAATAAGAGGGTAGAAATTTGGGGTGGGATTTGCTTTGCCCCTCTCCTGGTGCCTTAAAACATTATTTCCATGGCGAAACACAATACACAATACAACAGGGTACACAAAGAAAAGACACACGTCTCACAGTAAAAGCAATCTTGAAAATGTTTAACTTGCAGCAGATCATTGTGGGCTCCACTGTAGGAGAGATGAAAGCTTCTCTCCTTAGAAAGCAAGATATTTCAGCAGGTAAGAATTCTGTGCCAGAAAAGAAAAAGAGCCAGGTGTGCTCTTCAGTCTCAGGAACATAGAATGAGCTCCTCAAAACTGTTCCACAATGGAGACATGGTCACTGAACTCTCCGAACTAGGAAAATGACAGGGAACCTAACACTCACTGAGTACCAGAAACTGCCACTATGACACGTTAACTGATAATCTCTCTTAACTTCATGGCAATTTGATGAGGCAGGTCTTTGTGCTGTCAAACCCATTCTACAGGTGAACAAACTGAGGTTGGGCATGTAATCAGTATGGAGCAGAGCTGGGTTAAGAATTCAGGGCCGTGGCCTTGAACTTCATCACACCCCCCGTTCCTGGCAGCGTCCACTGAAGCCTGACCATTCAACCTCCCCTGGACTGCTGCTGGATTTGACCTTCATGTGCAACACCTGCTCCTAGCCCCTGTACCTTCTGGCCTTGGCAGGGCTTTTTCTGAAACCTGCTCAGGTTCACAGGCAGAGCTCCTTTGTGGTGAGTGGGTTCATTAGAAAGAAGTACTGAGTCTCCTCCCCAAGGAAAAGAAACATCTCTACCATTTGTGTTAAACCAGTAGGAACCAGTTCACTGGGCAGATAGGGGTCCTGTGGGAAGATCTGGCCTTCTGGATCAAGTGTCAAAGCCCTTAGATCTCCCAATCTTGAGTATCCAAGAGAGGAGCCATTGGCTGCACTTGGCTGTTGAATGCTAGGAATGTGGTCAGTCCAAATGCAGACATGCTGTGAGCATAATATATGCAGGTTTTAAAGTCGTAGTATAAAAAAAAAATAAGAAGGCAGCTTATTGCCTTAATAACTTTTACATTAATTTTACATTGACGTGGTAATATTTTTTGCATACCAGGTTCAGTAAGATATATTGAAGTTAATGTTCCCTGCTTCTGTTTAGTTTTTTAGTATGGTTGCTAGAAGATTCAAGAGTACCTCTGTGAGTGCATCACATACTGGACAGAGCTGGTCTGTGCATTTCCAGAGACCTTCGATTGCCTCCTAAGGATAAGAGGGGATCCCACTGCCTGTTTTCTCAGGGTTTACCTCCTCTGTCACCCCACCTGGCAGATTAGAGGAGAGAGACCTATCAGAATTCTTTCCAGAAGGCCTCAACCAGTAGGAGACGGACAAAGAGGCCTCTTCCCCAAGAGCCCCAAGCACAGGGAAGCCTGAACTTCTACCACGCCCAGGTCTCCAAAGACCGGGAAAAAGTAGGTCCTGGAGCCAAAGGAGCTACATAAAATTCAAGTTATGTATGCAAAGGCCATGTGTAATTTTAAAAATTTAGGGAGCTACATTAAAAACACAAAAAGGAAATAAGTGAATTTCAATGATACATTTTAACCCAGTATATCCAAAACATATCATTTCACATATAGTCAGTGTAAAAATAACCAATAATGAATTTGGTATATTCCTGTCTTCATACTAAGTCTTCAACACCTGGTGTGTATGTCACACTCGCCGCTCACACTTCCCCACGCCTGCTTGACCAGTGGCTGCCCTATTGAACCCTGTGGCTCCAGAGGGTGTTAAAGTCTCACCAGGAGCAACGTGAACAGAAACGCTGCAGAACCTAAGAATCCATGTACCTGGCGAAGGAGACCGTGACCAGCCTTACAAGCTAGGCCACTAAGACGGATCTGTACAGTTTGAGGACAGAGATGAAAAAATGACTATAAATAGTGAAGCTGGAAAACCAGGGTGAAATGACACAGAGACACAGAGCAGATTAAGGACAGTAATCGTCAGGAGGCTCTGAGAACCTAGGGTTTTCTCTTTTCCTTTATACTTTTCCGCATCTTCCAATATGCCAGAAAATCTACAATGTCTAATGTTCATTGAGAAATAATAATTTAAGATTTTTAAAGTGATAAAAACAATGAGCCATGAAATTTTTATGGGCTGCTCTTCCTCTGGCTAGTTCTCCAAGAAGGTGATAAAATGCCCAGTCTTTGAACCCAAAGGCAGCGATGGCGTCCTTTGTCAGTGGGGAGGCTTCCCTAGCTAGTGGGACATTCTCCCTAACCCTTAACGGGGAATGCAAAACACACATACCAGCAAGGGCTGCAGGAAATTGCTAGGTCAGCAGCAGAAACTGGCATCAAGTGCAACTTAGCCTGCATTTGTCTGGGCGGCACAGGCCTCTGCGCCGGCCCAGAGTCCTGCGAGTCGCTATTGTGGGCAGCAGAGGCAGCTGGGAATCGGAGGAAGCGCTCAGACTTGAAAAACAGGTGACCACGCATTCTTTCCGCATGTGCAAAATATGAATCAAATCATTTATAAAATGCCCGCAGCTGTTGGTAGGAGACGTAGGTACTAATTTAGACTCTGACCCTACCCCACACGTGTTTTCAAGTGTGCGTGTGCATGCGCACACATGCACACGCCAGCCCAAGTTCTGGGGATGCTGCAAAGCTCATCCAGAGTGTGCACCTCCACATGTTCCTTATCCCCCAGAGGATGAAACGTAAGCAGCAGCTTCTGCAGGACCACAGGTGGCATTTCGCTTAGGAAAGAACAGGCAGCTCCCTGCAAGTGTGAACGTCACACACGTCGCCCACATCTGCCACCCGTGCTCCTAATGTCAGGTCTCTGTGCAACATAGGCTGCTGTTGCTGTGAGCCACGTCTGCTTCAAAGAGTAAACCAGTGCCCACCCATTTGCCGCCAAAGGCAGTGAGCTAGATTAGTGGGTGCCTATGGCTGAGAGCAGGAGAGGTCAGAGGGTGTGTGCAGGTGGGGGTGAAAATGTTCTGACGTTGACCAGAGCCAGGCTGCACAGCTCCAAGTACACTCAGTCACTGAACTGTGCACTTTATATTCTTCTCTTCCTTTCTCTTTGCTTCTCTGTTTGCAGTGCTGGAGATGGAACCCAGGGTTTCGTGCATGCTAGACAAGCGCTCTACCATTGAGCCGTGTCTCCAGCCTCATTGGTACACTTTAAATGAGTGGATTATATGGTATGTGAGTAGTATCTCAATAAAGTCATTCTGATTTTTAAAGGTATTAAGCACGAGTATGAAAGGAACTCATCTCATCTCACAATAGTGGCGCTTTGAATCACTGCTTTACCTGCATGCAGGAGGGGGCTGACTTTGCCTCTCCTGTGTGAGGACTCGTGTGTAAAGACCACCGTCCTTTGTGAAACATCCAGCGTATCTGTGCCTAAGGAAAGCAATGTGGGCTCTCAAAGTATGGTGAACTTCACTGACCTTTCTGGTCCTCCCACACAGCTGGTCTCATCTGAAGGGAATCTTGAAGCATCCTTCTCAGGAACCGTAGGCAAGGTAGCTGGGCCAGGCCTGGGGCTCTTTCTGGAACAATGAAGAAAGCAATAGATAAGATAATGTCGACGGTAGGAGAAGAACCCTTCCCTGTCATTTTGGAAAAACATATTTCCCAATGAAAGCTTTAAGTGGCTCCTACACCAAAATCCCTTGGGTGGGGGTTAGAGAGAACAAACTTCAGACAACTCATGGCTTGCAGATGCTTCCAAATCATCTAAGCCCCCTCTGCCTAAACGAATCTAGACTCAAAAGCAGATAGAGCTGCACCCCAGAAAAACGTATGACCAGCTCCAGTCTGACCCACTCACACACGGCCAGCTATGGACACTTCACGCCTTTGCAGCGGTTTAGGTTAGATGAGTTAAAGACCACCAAGAAACAAGCGGGGCACGCTCAGCAGAGGCCTCCCTCCCCCAACCACTGCTCACTTATTTCAGAATCTCAGCACATCCAGAGAGAGTAAGTGGGTATATCAAAGCCATCAGATATGGAAAACTTAACCTTTGGAAAACCACCTATTTGATTGACTTTAAAAAATCAGGCTGGGATTCACCCTTGACGCTGAACCCACAAGAATTTAATCTCAGTACCTGTCAGCAGGTTGCTCTTCTGGAGCCAAGTGTTGTGGCTTCGGGTCTCCAGTGTCATCAGGCTCCGGGGATGAGATGCGCACCTCCTTGTGCCCAGCAGGAGCAGGGAGCTCAGGCCCCAACTGCTCCTTGGCCAGCTGGTGCCCAGTTGGGCTGTCCCCTCGCAGGGCAGCTGTGTCCTCCATCGCCTGACAGCTCCCTGGCAGCACTGAGTCATGAGCTACGCCAGAGAGCATCCTTGTAGTACCTGTTTCTGGCAGGTCACCAGATGCATGTGCCCGTGTCTCAGCTGCACTCAACATGATGTCACCCTTCTCTTCCCCAGCAGCTCCTGCCACCTTGCTGGGCTCCTGGGGAGTGTCCAGCACCTCTCCAGCCAGTGGCTCAGGAATGCTCTGGTGGCCAGAGCCATTCTGCATTTCCAGGATGCTGGCAGCAGCTTCAGACTTCCTTTCACCCTCAAGCAGGTCACTTTTAGCTTCAGGCACAATCAAAACATCCCCACAAGGAGAAGAGGCTTCCAGAGCACAGGTAGATCCCGGAACGTCACCTGAACCTACTGTGTGAGCAAAGTCCTCCGTACCACCTTCTCTACGGTGACTGTCAGAGACCAGTGTTTCCTGGTGCTGTTTTCCAGAAGGAATCCTGTCGTCTTGAATGGCGGCCTCTTCTCCATGGTGCTGGGAAGCCACCTGGAAATCAGCAGCTCTCTCTAAAGATGTCCCCTGAGCAGCTCCTGGTGAGGAAAGGCCTGAAGCTAGTGCCTGCCCACCCCTCCCCAGGTGTGAGTGAACCTGGGCTCCCGGGTCTGGCCAGGCCTCTCCAGGCCCCTCTGGCCTCTCACTTCTTGCTGTGAGTGGTACACGGGCCACCTCAACTCTGGCAGCTGGCTGATTTTGCTCCAAGGCTGTCCCCACCAGACCCAGCGACTTGTCTGGAGCTATATCCTGGGACACCAGATGAGAAATCTCAGCCTCGACAGCCAACTCTGACTTCTTCTCCACCTGGAGTCCAGCAGGAGGTGCAGGGAGAGTGGTTGCAGCCATTCCTTGAGTTCCACCTAGAAGCTTCTCTAGGCTTAGTAGTACAGTGAGGTCCTTGCCCACCACACTCCTCCCAACTCCCGCCTTCTCACTGGGTGCATTCTGGGGCTGGGCAGCCGTCAGGGCTCCAAGCATGAACTGTTCAAAGATCCTGGAGATGGGCTCCCTGAAGTCGGGGAGCCCCGCGATGGCGCTGGGCTGCTTGGAGCTCGCCTCTGCACCGCCTGGTGCACCCCTCCTCAGACTTGGAGGCGTCTCCACTGTCTGCTCCCTGTTGCCCTCTGTCTCTCTTGCTGCACCACCCACCATGCTGTCCTCCCTGGCAGAACAGGCTGGAATCCCACAGGGCCTGGTGTCTGGAGCTGCGGCCACTTTCTCCTCCCCTGTCACCTGCTTGCCCTTGGTCAGAAGAAGCGCCCTGTCCAGGTAGGGCATGGAGTCCATGGGTTCCCCCATGTTTCCCGCTTTGGGGCTTCCAGAGCTGGCAGGGCCTTCCCTACCTGCAGCTTCCGGTTGCAAGAGGGAGCCAGCTGGCAGCTTCACAGAGGCAGCCTTTTCCAGGGCAGGCAGGGGCTCCTCCGTGGGGCCCTCAGAGGAAACAGCTTTCGGGCCACTGCCTTCTGCTCCTTTCCTGGCAGCACCATCGATATGCAGGTAAGGGGCGTCAGGAGCAGCGTCTTTCCCGGGGGGCAGGAGACTCTCTGGGTCAGGGCCAGCATGGTGGGCAGAAGTGCCCTCTGCGCCTCTGGGCATCCCAGTCTGCTCTCCAGCTGGTGGCAGGACATCCTGGCTGCTGGGCGTGAGCTGCTCAGTCGGGCAGGGCTCCCCGGGGATGGAGGTAGATGCTCCGTTCCTGGAGGTAAGGCAGGGCTCAGTGTGGGCGAAGCCGCCCCCTGGAGCGGTGAGTGGCTCCTCTGGAGCTGGCTGCATTGCTGGGTCTCCTTCACCGGCACCCCCACCAGTTTCAGCAGCCCTGCCTTCACCTGCTTGCTCCCCGGCTGACGGGCAGCTCTCGAGAAGCTCGTGGGTCTCTGCATCTGTGGTGGCCGAGGTGTCCGGGCACTCCATTTCCAGCTGTGGGGCCGGCGCTGGTTGCTGCCTGTCTTCCTGGGCTTTATCACAGGTCCCTCTCTCTGGAGCATCCTGGGTGGGTGTGACTCTGGGGCTGGCCAGCGCCGGGGCTGCCAGACAGAGCGCTGCATCCAGGAGGGCCACTGAGTCAGGTGGCTGAGGCGGGGCCCCCGCCGTGTCTCTACTTGCCATCTCTGCCTCACGCAGGCCGGAGGGAGGGGGCCGTGCGTCAGCTACCTCGGCAACCCCCGCATCCCAGCAGCATGCCCCTTCATGCTGGCTGCCTGCTTCCACAGCATCGCCCAGCTCCTGTTGGGACTTGTTCAGCCCCTGCCCAGCACAGCAGCTTCCCTCCCCACCCAAGTTCCCTGCAAGAGAAGAGTCTTTTAAAGTGTCTCCTGCATTAAGCAAGACCCCTGAAAGATGGCCACCACTACCTGCTCCCTCTTGCCCATTCTCTCCTAATGCAGGCAACTTCTGTCCTATTGGAGTTGGTGATTCTGACTCTTCAGTTGGAGAACTCTCTAGAACCGAACCTGGAGCATCACAGAGACTAGCTCTGGGGAGTGCACTTTGAAGTTCTGATCCAGATGCCTGCTCCTGTCCTCCACAGGAGGGTGAACACACATCCTCCAGAGGCCCTGTGGGTACATGGACTTGGGAAGGACCTGCATCCTGGGTCTTCACACCTGGGTTGCTTGGATAAGCCTCTTTCCTTTGTGCATGTGGTTGAGTTGTCTCCCTGAGCATATCGATGATGGTTGCTCCTGAGTCTAATTGCGGTGGCTGGAGGCAGTTCTCAGAAGGTGGTGGGGGCCTCTCAGATGCAGCTCCTCTTGGCCAGCTGTCCCCTGGGTGGGGCGGGTTTCCCCAACACTCCTCCTTCAGACTGAACACCGTAAGCCCACCGTCCACTACCGAGTTCTCATCACAGGGAGTGTCTGGCACATCAGCACGAACTTCCTGTCCAGCTGTATGGTGCCCCAGCCCAGAGGATGGGCCTGGGGATGTCAGCAAGGTCTCCCCATCACAGCTGCAGGGCCTCTGTGGGGACAGGTGGCCTGCTGTCTTTTTTTCCAATGTGTTCTTCACCTCCTGAGCTTTGGATACAACCTCTGCAGCAGGATTTGACAGGAAATCTGATTTCTCTGATTCAAAAGCAGGAAGAGACTCCATTCTTCCCAATTGCCCCCTATCCTGAAGTGAATCGGGGCTTTTGGACCTCTCCCAGGTGGCTCCTTCAGGAACAACATCCTCATCAGTTCCCTCTGGGGCTGGGGGCAGGACCAGCTCCTCCTCAGGAAGCGTGTGCTGTGAGGTGGCTGCAGTGGTCACATGGGCGTTGGCCATCACCTGCCGCCCTGCCTCTGTTGACTGAGAGTCGGGCCTCTCTACGTGTCCAGCACCGTTCTTCCTGGGTGGCTGCGCTGAGTCTGAGCTGGGAAGGATTCTGATTTTTTCATTGCAATTTGGTTTCAAAACTTCATCTTTGTCCCCCTTAGGATTGGGCTTGTAGCAGAAGGCCTGAGACTCCTCCGCCCCCAGGTTTTCAGGTAGTTCTGGGGTAGCTTCCTGGCTCCTAGGATCATCTCCAGCTGATCTGGTTTTGTCTCTAGCCACAGCAGGACCTTCAGCATCCTCAGGGGCCTTGGTTCCATCCTTCAGCCACTCTGACCTTCCAGTACTTTCACTCAAAGTCCCAGGAGGAGGAGGGAGCAGCAGCATCCCTGGTGGGACTACGTGACTTTGCTCCCTGCTCCAGAACTCTACTCTCTCCTGAGGTGAAGGTCCAGGAAACTCCCCAGTCCTCTCTTCTGGGTGTTTTCTCTCTCTTCCAAGAACTGAGGCTCCCTTCTCCAGTCCTGCCAACCCTGTATTCATCAGATTTTTGGTTGCTTCTGCAGAAACTGGTATCTCAGCCTTGGAAAATGTCTCCCTAGCCAACCATCTAGATCCTTCTATGGCGACAGAAATATGGGCATCTGTACATGGAATGAGGCTTGAAGCTGGATGCATTTCCTCAGTCAGAGTGAGTGGAGAGGGCTGGGCCCTCACCAGCAAACCCCCAGCTGGCTGACCACCATGACAGATGACTTGATGGGGCTCAGTTTCTTGTGAGTGACCCTGAGCATCACTGGTATCCAGAGTCTTCTTCCAGGAACTGCTGGTTCCTGCAGCCAGAGAAGGACTGGGTGGGTCCCGGGGCAGCTCTGTGCATGGCAGAGGTGGTCCCATTTGCTTCTGGCAGCTTTCCCAGGAGGCAGAATCTGCTTCAGCTTCGCGGGCAGTGCCTGAATGGTTGCTGGAGGGACCACAGGCACTGAGGATTTCCAAGTCACCGGCTGAATGCTGAGGCGGCACCTCCGCTAGGCCTGTTCCTCTGTCTGAGGCTCCTGTGGCTAGACCTTGAGATTCCATGGTCTCAGGTCTTGGGGGGCACTCCTCCAGGCTAGCTGAGCTCTCCTTGCACAGCTGGGCAGCATCTGGGACCTTGGTGGCCACTCGTACAGAAGCTGGCCCTTGCCTGGACTCTGCAGGGGAGCAGCAACCTGCAGCCTCTTTCCCTTGGGACTCTAAGCCACCAGGAACACCACCCTTTCCACACAGCATCCCTCCAGGGGGGGCTGGTGAAATTCCTGTCAACTGGTCAACGCAGCTGGAGGAAGAGGAGTTCTGTGCCTCTTCCCTTGGCTCCTTGTCACATCCAGTACTGGGGACGATGGCAGTCACGCTGTGATGAGTAGAGCTGTCCCCCTCTGGGGCAAATGCTGCCATGGCATCCCCTGGGGCACTTGGGGAAGTTTCCGGTGCAGCTTCAGGACTTGCCAAGCAAGCTTCTGAGGGGCCCTCGGTGAAGGGCGTGGAGATCCAGGGCCACTCCTGCTCCCGGGTTGGCAGTGGGCCAGGCAGTGGAGAACCTCCTGGCCCCCTGGCTTCCTGTAGGAACTTCCTTGACTCGGTCACCTCTGGGGACACGATGCTCGGATCCCAGCTGGCAGCACTCTCAGAAGTGGAGGGGGAGCTGCCGAGCCCAGCGCTGCCAACAATGAAAACACTCAATGTTTCATTGGTTCTCAAGGATGCCAAGGACAGAGCCACATCACAGCAGGTCACTCCAACCCTCCCCCGCTCCAGGCCACCAGCAGCCTCTGCCACAAACATACGGGCCCCCATGCAGCGTGTTGCTCCCCAAGGGGAGCCTCAGCCCTCCCATAACCATTCCCCACGCCCTCCCTTTCTCCAAGTCAGACATTCAGGTGGGGGCTCTGTGCTGGTCAGCAGCAGATAGGGAAATATGGAAACTCTCCATCATGATCTAACAGCACACCCGGGAAGCCATAAAATGGGGGGGTCGAATCAGTTCCTTGTCGATTATGAGAAGGTCCTAAGTGCTCCTGGGAATCCTTTGATGTTCGGGAAAAAAGCCCAAGTAAGCCAGGCCAGGCTTTGAAATGGGAGTTATTCTTGAACCCAGTTAACTTGATTCTCCACCATTTGACAGGTGTGTGGCGAGAAGCACGATCCAAAAGTCGTTTCTGTGTAGTATGGAATTTCTGCATATGACCAGCACGTGTCGCTGGGAAGCTGACATACCTCCGTACCCCTATTTGTCTTAACTTGAACACACTCATCTGGGCCATGCGCAGAAAAAACAAAACAAAGCATGCAAGAAACTCAGAGGAACCGGTTCAGAGTCAAGGAGCTGCTTAGATAGCCAACTACCTGGTTATCAAAGAAGAGCTCGTCACGTGCTCTGCTTAACTGTTGCCCAATTCCAAATAGTTTTAAGTAAAAAATATTATTTTTAAAATTATTATTATTTCAATTAATTTTAAGGCCAGGCATGGTGGTGCCTCCTGTAATCCCAGCAGCTCGGGAGGCTGAGGTAGGAAGATTGCAAGTTCGAAGCCAGCCTCAACAACTGAGTGAGATCCTGTCTCTAAATAAATTATATAAAAAGGTTGGGGATATGGCTCAGTGGTTAAGTGTCCCTGGGTTTAATCCCTACTACCTAATAATAAATAATAATAGTAATAATAATTTTAATATAATTATTTTATAAATAACATACAAAATACAAAATTTGGAAAATAGGAAAAAGTCCCCAAGGTGCTTACCACTTTCAGTGTTCTAGTGATTTTTCCTTTCTCCTTTTTTTCCCTACACAGTTTCTTAGGGGTATGATTTTTATTATTTTTGCAAAGCTGTGACTTTATATAATTGCTATTATTAAATATTTTCTGGTCTCAGGAGAAATTGTTCAATGCACAGCTAACAGAAGTAAAGTGTTTCTATGGCTTTTATCCTTTTCCTTAAAGTTTTCATAGGAAAATAGAGAAGGAACAGTGTGGAATCTTTCCGTAACTGCTGTTACACACATGCAAGTTCACATACTCTAGCCCTGCAGAGTTTTGCTCAAGGCCAGAGGAAGGAGTCTATTCTCCGTGTTCACTACCCAAAGTCCAGGTTTCCATGCAAGGCAGCGTGCACGCATTCACATGTGAGGGAGGTACAGGGAGGGAAGGGGACGTGCGAGCCTATTAAAATGTACAAATACGTGCTATGGACTGAACTGTCTGTCTCTCAAAATCCATATGTGGACATCCTAGCCCCCAGTGTGACTCTCTGCAATGTGACAGGGCTTTAGGAGGTAAAATTAAACTAGGTTATAGCGTTAGGGACCTAATCCAACAGGAACAGAGTCCTTCCTAGAAGGGAAGACACCGGAAGTGCACGAGCGCTGAGGAAAGGCCGTGTGAGCCAACGGCGCCTCTGCAAGCCAGGCAGAGCCCTCACCGGGGTCTTGACCTGGGCTTGGGGCCTCCAGAACTGTGAGAATAAATGTCTGCTGTTAGAGCCACCCAGATGTGGTATTTTGTTATGACAACCCAAGAAGACTAATAAAATTGGCATATGGACATTTATTGTCCTATCCTTTCAACATTTTGGAGATTTCAAATTTTCCAAAATAAAAAATCGAGGAGACAATAGTGGGTGAAACAGACATCAGTGTTTGGCAGGGATCACCCCATTAAACCGTGCTGACAGCTGGGGCCTGGGCACTGCCGCTGCCATTTGCAGACGGGAACTTGGGGAACCGAGAGACCAAGCTTGGCTTTCAACTTGAACGTCTTCCCGTTCACTCTGCCACCAAGAATGAGAATGTCCACGTGGGGCAGGGGGCTCTTCACCTGGCCCCAGTCCAGCCTCTCTGCTGGGCCCATCACCTCCACATGTGCCATCCTTCCAGAAGGTGTGTACCAGTGATCAGCCCTGCAGGCACCTGGCTAATACCTGTGCCCGCCTACAGGACACAAGGCTGGTGCCTGAGAACCTGCTGGCTATGGGCTCCACCTGCTTTTTCTGACCCAAAAGCAGGGTTGACAAGGGTAAAGAAGGAAAAACCCCAAGGGTGAGGTAACCAAGCCCCTCCAATGTGCAGAGGTCACCAAGACTCTCGGGTCAATGGCCCAGGGTGCCCCACATGCAAAGCTACCTGGGACTTGGGTTGGCCTCCTGGGAGGCCCCAGGCCTGGGAGGAACCAGAGCTATAAGGCTATTGGCTCAAGGGACTGGAAACCAACACCTCTGCCATTCCCTCCTGGGAGCCTCCTTTCATCGAGCACTTTACGTCCCATTTCAGCATGTCCCAACCCTTAACTGAGGTCAGTTTAGCAGGCTGTAAGATGAATGGAGGGCTCCTTTTGTTCTGTTTTGTTAATTTTATTTTTCTTTCTCATAGTACTGGGGATGGAATCTTGGCACTTCTGATTCTGAACTATAACCTCCCCTCAAGACTGTTTTATTGATTTTATTTTATTTTTTGACTGTGTCTTCCTAAGCTGCCCAGGTTGGTCTAGAACTTGCCATCTTCCAGCCTCAGCCTCCCCAGTAGCTGGAATTGCCGACATGTGCCACCACACCTGGCTGGGTGTTCCTCTGTCAGCCTGATCAAGGAGCCTGGAACACAGCCCCTTCCAGCCCCCATTATCACACTGGAAATAAACAAAGCCACTTCCTTGCCCGTGCCTCTGATAGGAACCATCCATTTCGGAAGGGTACACGGTTTCCCTTCGGGCTGACTGAAGTCATTACCATCTGGGACAAGATGATAAAAGTTCACTCTATTTTGGCGTCTTGCAAACTTTTGCATTCTTATCCGAGAAGTGAATTTTCCTCTGAGTATAGGACACCCAGCAGCTACCCCTAAAATACAATCCAGACGTTGGTTTATTCTCCATAAGTTGAACACCAGCAATCTCTTTGATTACCCATCAGAAGCAATTTTAAAAACCAGATTAAAGCCACTCACCAGGAACAGATTTGCCTAAGGGCAGGAAAAATTCTAAGAACCGGTCTGTTGAGGACTCTGCATTAATTAAGCTTACATAACGACCTTTTATGCTTCAAGATTGAGTCAAAATGTGTGGGATAAGGCTGCCTCAGAACCCAGCGGGGTGCTCTTCACTGGTTGGGCAGCAAGCAAGCTCAAAGGAAGTCTTTCAGCTTTGGTTTCTGTGTCAAGGTCAAGGTCAAGGTCAGGGAAGGAACAAGGACCACAGCCTCCCAGGGCAGATCCTTGCCCACAGTGCCCTCATGAAGGGTGGGGCATGATTGGCTGAGCAGAAGATGGGGACACAGAAAAGACCTCCCCACTCCTCTGTGAAGACAACCAGATGCAAATGGACTCCTAAATGCATAGCTCTGAAAACATGCGGGGATGGGATGCGTAAAGGGAGGAAGTCGGCTGGCGGTGGAAAATAAATGTCCCTGCACCCTGGACGTTAAGGAGACTGGCAAACAGAGGCAAAAATCTGTAAGGTGGAGAAACGCTACAAACTAAGCACTTACTAAGGCAAAGCCCCTGGCAAGCAGCTATGGTTGCATTTAATCTGCAGGCAGCCTTGCGGAGGGGCTGTTCCGTGGCACGCATGAAGACATTTGCCAGAGGTTCACGACTCGCCTGGAGGACAAGAGGTGCTGATCAAAACAGGACCAAGGCCTTGGGGTTGCCTGGCTTCAGAGTCCCTTTCTGTACTTGCTGCCAACACCAGCCTCTTACCTGAACAGGTGTGCTGTCCCTTCTCCCATCCACTCTGGCCACCCCTCATTCTGTTCTCCAGGCTCCTGCCAGAGCATTGACTTGGAAATGAGTCTGTTCCTGCCTCCCCTGTGGGAAAGCTGGAGGCTCGGCTTTGCTCTCAGCTCTGGTGCAGCCTCCCTGGCCTGCCCTGGCCCGCATCTCCTGGAGCCTGGAGCTACCAGCCCTGCATCTGCCTGAGACCTGGAGTCCACCTCTTCCTCCCCAGCTCTCAGCCCACGTCCTCACTTCTCTGTGGTCTCCCTGGTCTTGGCTCCCAGATCAGATCTCCTTTCACAGGCACACCTAGTGCTTAGTCACAGCAGCCACCAACCTGGTCAATGACCATTTCCCCCACTGGAGGCTAGGTCCTTGTCTCTTCCTAACATTGTATCTGAGGTGCCTGGCACAAAACACTCTATATAAATGTATAAGTGAATGAAAAGATGCACAGATAGGTGGATGGACAGACACAACTGAAACCAAATCAAGGATACTAAATATGCAGCAAAGTTCTCAACTCACTGTACAGTTGAAGATAAGGAAAGTTCTTTTATTCCATATAACCATATCATTTCAGGAATCTTAGTCCAAACCTCTTATTTTACAGATGAGGAAACTGAGGCCCAGCCAGGAGTAGTGGTACACACCTGTAATCTCAGTGGCTCTGGAGGCTGAGGCAGGAGGATCACAAATTCAAAGCCAGCCTCAGCAACTTAGCAAGATGAGGCCCTAAGCAACTTAGCAAGACCCTTCCTCAAAATAAAAAATAAAAAGATAGACTGGAAATGTGGCTCAGGGATTGGGTGCTATTGGTTTCAATCCTGGAACCAGAAAAAAGAAACCAAGGCCCAGTAAAGGCAAAGTACTTTTTCTGAAATGTGTCTGCAAAGCCAGCACTCCTCAGCCACGGTCCCTGCGCTCCCCGGCAGGTCTAATGAGTGAAGGCAGCATGGCGAGTGATTTGTTACTAATTACACAGGACAGGTTTCTGATTTGCTATTTTTATAAATTACTCTAATTCAAAAGATTAGAAGATTGCCGGGTGCAGTGGCATGTGCCTGTAATCCAGAAGCTGAGGCAGGAGACTCAAGTTCTAGAGCAGCCTGAGCAACCTAGCAAGACCCTGTCTCAAAGGGAACTGAGCTGGAGACACAGCTCAACACTAGCTCGCTTTCCTAGCATGTGAGCAGCTCTTGGTTCAATCCCAGCACTACAAAAACGTGAAGGCGCTTCCCCCCACCACCACCACCCTGCTGCTCATTGCCTCCCACGCACCGCCTGGAAAAGGAAAGGGACCCCGTGTGGATATGAGTTAGACCAGCCAGCAGTGGAGGTGGCTGGGGTGGAGAAGAGGGATGTTCCCCAGCCCCTGCATTCCTGCCTTGGCCATTGAATTAGGGGCTTTGCTGGTGCTTCTCAGTTCTCAGCAAAGTAGATGCTTCTGCCTGGCTCCCTGCCCCCTTATGGCCACCCTGAGAGGAGGCAAGACCTTCTGATGAGGAGGGCACCCATGGCTCCCTCCGTGGGTGGGCTGCAGTGCTCAGAGCCTGCCCACAGTGCAGCTGTCTGCCTTGCCACTAGTTGCCTGGGCTAGCTCCCTGTCCTTCCTGGCACCTCTGCAGCCAGTCCTGGCAGGAAAGGTTAGGTCAGGGGCAATGTGAGAGTCCGTTTCTGTCCTCCAGCCCAGCCTGCCATGGATCATGCGGAGTTTGTCTTTGACTCCAGCGTCTAGTGCACAATCGCTATGAAATCTGGTAGGAAGGGTGTGATTTATTATCTCCTCAACTTGAGTGTTCATCTCCCCACATGTTACAGGATGGTCAAAATCTGAACTGGCCCTGTTGTGTGTATGAGCTTTTAGCACGAGAAGGAAGGCAGAAGATCCTGTCCAAAGAGAAGACACTATCTCCAGAATGTCCTCAGGCCCCCCGCCATGAAATCAGAGTACAGCCTGTTTATTTGGGGACCATGTGGAGCTTCACAAAGACACAGCAAAGCCTCGGCCAACCACCCAATCAAGTCACTGTCTTTTTTTCTTACTCTTTGTTCTGCATAGTTTTCTCTCTGATGATCATGAGTCTGGTAACTAAGGTGCTGCAGGGTTGTAAATAATTGCCATTGTATTCTTTACAACGTGCCCACTCCTCCTGGGAGAGGAGATATTTCCATGCCTTAACAACGATGACATGGCATTTTATGCACGAGGCACCTCCTTGGGAATGTTTCAATCCTCTCTGATTAGGTCCAATCCACACACAGCCGTAATTTTCCCAGACTGTCCCTGCACAGGTGCCCTGCTCACTGACCCTGGGGTCATTTGGAGGGTCTATAGAACTATTGGGGGAAATGACGTGTGTGTGTGTGTGTGTGTGTGTGTGTGTGTGTGTGTGTGCAGTGCCTTAAACCCAAGAGCACCCCTACCATTCATCCTATACTTCACAAGACTCCAAGGTATCATTCAACTCGCAAGAAGTCATTAGCCAACTTGGTGTCAGGGATGGAGACAAAGAAAATCAAAATCCACTTTTTAACCAATTTTTTCAGCAACTCTCCCATGGGGTCCTAAATAGCAGCTGAGTGACCCAGTTTGTGAATCCCGACTGGTTGCGGGAAGAGGCTGGGTTGTGGTGCCAAGAACTCCCCACATCCAGGAGGAGCTCTGTGTTTCTCATGTCTACAGTCCCTCCAAAGTACCTGGACCTGACCTTTCTTAATGACCAAACGCAAAAAAATTAAAAAACAACCACAGGCTTTGTCCCAGCTGCAGGGTGGAGCTCACTGCTGCTCAGGGTTTTTTAGAACTTCAGCTATCAAGGTGGGCAGAATTTTCTTGATCATATTGGTGGGACCCATCTGCTTTCTTGTGCAAACTGTGACATGATCTTAATGGCTCAGAACTCATCTCCACTAGGTTCACAGATGCCATGGATGGAATGTTTCTTTCTAATAAGGTGTTTAACCTACAGTACAGTGAAGTTCAAGGTAGGGATGTGCTCACTGGCTGCCACGTGGTTTGGGATGTGAGCTGCAAAAACTGTGATAGCAACTGGATGGATCTGAGTTTGCTCCTGAAGACAGCCAGCATTATAAGGAAGGCTGTTTGGTACTGGAACTTGCTCTAATTTGAGAGGGTGAGGGCTTTGAGGAGCACGTACCATCCAGTAACTCTTGAAGAAAAAGAGGTAAATCCATCTTTTCCTAGGATTCCGTCACCGAAAACAAAATCTATTTACATACACTGTCACCACAGCATCAGAGTCGGATTCATGAACAGTGGAACAAGAGGTTGTGAGAATCCAAAAATGGAACTTTTTTTTTTTTAATTTTGTATTTTCCATCCAACAGCAGTGTGTGGAGAGAATATCATGCAGTTGCTGGGTTTTTTCCCTATGTTTACATCTTGAGGCAGAAGAGTCTGCAGCTATATGGTAGGCTATGTGAGGAAAAAATCTGGGCTGTTAGAGTGAAAAAAGTGTGTTTTATGTAAATTTTGAATGGACAATATGTTGAGAGCATGGTTTTTAAACTCATTTGGGCTTCATTTTAAAACTTTTTTTTAAAACCCAGTTATTTCACTTGATTTGCCAGCTTCAGAGATGAGCTCCGAATCCATGCCCAGAGCCAAGGGTTCAGCACCAACGTGACTTGTGCTGACCCACGCGCCATGTTCCTGTTGGAGGTGAGCCGTAGCACCAGAGCCCAGTCTTCCTTGTTAATCTCGACCCAGAGATGTCACCATGCCTTGTTACTTGTCACCACATTAACAGGTGTCGATTGGAAACTTTCTCTGAAATGGGGCAGAACTGCTTGGGTGTCTTTTTCCATGTAACTTTAGCATAGTAATAGAAATAAAGTAATAGTTGGGGGGAAAAAAACTATCACAATAATTATTCTGCTTTTATTCACAATAAAGAAAGATCCTTAAGACTTTAATAAGCCCAAATCAAGAAATTTGGTGGAATGCTTACCTAAATATGAACATTTCCATAATATTAAGTTAAATTCCCACTAGTTACTCATGGAAAAGTGCAAAATGAAAATTTTGCTTATATAATTGGATTCTGATGACATTTTTATTTTATTTTGACACTATGAGGGTATTTGGAACAATAGTGATTAGTGTGTTTTTGTTACATTTCTTCTTGATACGACTTCTAATGTGAACTAAAATCATATTTTTTGCCATAGTAAATGCAGTACCAACCAGGGAACATGACAGAATCCTCCCTTGAGGACTAAATGTCTTTCAGAGGATTTGAAGAGTCCCCTGAACAATAAGATGTCACCAGTGTCTCTTGTCTGAGACTGAGCTCATGTGTACTGAGCTCAAATGTGATCAAGGGTTTCCTTTTAGGCTTCACCCAGTCTCTGCCATTTTGTCAAAATTTGTCTCCCTGTAATCCCACTGACCTACATGGGGGCGCAAAGTCAATGAGTCACCTTTACTGGGAACCAAGCTGGCCCAATGTCAAAGACAAAAGGGCCGTCACAGGCTCCTTCCCAGCCCTGCACAGCTGCCTCGACAAGCTTGAGATTAACTGCAGTCAAAGTTGGCATCTGAGGCCATAAATGGACACAGGAGACCACCCGTGGCCGGGATAGAAGGAACTCTGGAAAAGAATTCTGTCCACAAAAGTCTCTCTCTCTCTCTTTTGGGGGGGTGGGGCGGTACAGGGGATTGAACTTAGGGGCACTTGACCACTAAGCCATATCCCCAGCACTGCTTTGTATTTAGAAACAGGGTCTCACTGAGTTGCTTAGAGCTTTGCTTTTGCTGAGGCTGGCTTTGAACTTGTGATCCTCCTGACTCAGCCTCCTGAGCTGCTGGGATTACAGGAGTGCACCACTGCACCCAGCAAAAGTCTCTCTCTTATTCTTTTTATCTAACATAGTCTCCCTACCTCTTCTAAAACAAACACCAGGTGTTTTGCTGCATTTCCATTTAAACCAAAGGAACGATCAATGTTGCAGCATTTCAATGTTTTCAGAGAGCTGAGGTTGGAAAACATCATAGAAAGAGTTATTAATTACTAGAGGGGTTGGAATCATGGGGCCCGGGGACTACTAAAGGAGACACAGGGGAAAAGGGTGGTGTCCCCTAGAGATGGCAAGCAGCAAGGTGAACCCTGCAATTGCCCAGTCTGAGGCCTGGAGAAGTTGGTGGCAGCTTGGAGCAAGGCCGGGCTGACAGTCTCCCTGACCTGAGCAGCTGGAGCCAGGTGTCTGGGGCAGGCAAGACAGCTAGAAGCCCCTGGGCAGAGCTCCAGAGAGGAGAGGTCCGAACTCCAGAGAAGGACAAGGTACCCATCGCATGTGCTGAGACCATCAGAGACGAGGTACAGACCAGTAAAAGGATTAGGGGAAACAACCCCACAGCTACAGAGCTGGGAATAGCTCCTGTTCCCACCAGCCTGAGCGGAAACTCGTATCTCATGGGGCTTCTGTGAGGTTCTAAGGAGCTTCTTGCCGCAGTCATGGGGAAAAACATCCCTCACCCACACGCTGATCCCACCTACCAAAGCAAGACCCTGAAGGATTAAGCTGTTCCAAATAACTGCATCCCAGAGCAAAGTTCAAGAATATTTATAGGAATACAAAAATATCCAGACCCTACAAACTTCAAGTTCACCATGTCTGGCATGCAAAGCAGCAGGGAAATATGATCTGCAACGAGGAGAACAATCAAGTCATCAAAATTGACCCAGAAATTACACAGTAGATTCAGAACACAAGGACATTTTAAGTAAGTATTATAGGGCTGGGGGTGTCGCTCAGTGGTAGAGCAGTGGCCTAGCAGAAGCAAGGGCCTAGCACCTTAAATAAATTGCAACTGCATTCCGTGTGTTCAGGAGGCTTGAGGGAAGATCGAGCCTATTAAACACAGACATGGAAGATATAAAAAGACCCCAACCAAACGCCTGGCGATGACAGATGAGCCCCTGCGGAGAAGAGCTCAGGGAACCTGGAGACAAGGCGATAGGAAAGCATCGGAACACAAAGATGAGCAGCGCATCACCAGCTGTGGGACAGCGTCAGGAGCTGAAGGCCGGAGTGACTGGAGTCCCGCAGAGAGGGTAAGCAGAAAATATATTTGAAAAAATACTTGAAAAGTTTCCCAATACGATGTAAACTAGAAACCTACATATCCAAGAATCTCAACTAACTCCATGCACCAGAAACAGGGAAGAATCTGCACCAAGGCATGTGGTGACCAAATGGATTGAAATCAGGGAAAAAGGAAAGAATATTAGAAGTAGCTAGGGGAAAAAAAAGATCAAAGCTAAGGATGGCATCAAACATGTTACTGGAAATAATGCAAGTTGAAACACAGTGAGGTACCTTGAAAGTTCTGAGAGAAAAGGAGCTGTACACCTAAGAGTCTATTTTTAAAAAAATATTTTTTAGTGGTCAATGGACCTTTACTTTACTTATTCTTTCTATGCGGTGCTGAGGATGGAACGCAGTGCATCTACCACTGAGGCACAGCACTCTACCACTGAGCCACAACCCCAGCCCCACAAAGGATTCAGATTTGCTCAGAGAAAATATCTTTCTAAATTCAGGTGAAATAAATATTTTTTTTTCAGACACACAAATGCTTAAAGAATTAGCCACCAACAGATCTACATTTCAAGAAATATTAAAGGAAATCCTTCAAGCTGCGGAAAAGACCAGGGGGTAACCTGGTAACCAGGACCTACACAAAAGAATCAACCCTAGAAATAGAAATGGTAACTATCAATACAATTAAATAATAAGGAAAAAAAGACTCTTAAAAGATAAGTAGGTGTTTAAAGTAAAAACATGTACTGTGGGATTTGTGACTTATTTAGAAGTTAAAGGTCTGACGAAATTAGCACAAAGACCAAAAAGGGAGAAGCAAATTTACAATTCCAAGAGTCATAATATGTAAAAGGACCATCACTTGAAAGTTGATTGTGGTAAATTAAAGAGGTATAGCATAGTTCTTAAAGCAACCACTAAAATAGCATAAATATTTGTAGATATGAAGTCAAAAGGAAGAAGAGAATTATAAAAATAACAAATTAATCAAAAACAGAAAAAAGAAAGGATATGGATGGACAGAAAGCATAATTCTAGATTATTTATAGACTATAGAATTAAACCAACTATACTAATAATCTTATTAAATGCAAATGTAATAAATATTCCAACTAAAAAGTGGAGAGTTTTAGAGAGGATTAATAAAACAAGATCCTATACTACTTACAATAAAAGTACGAATAAATTAAAAGAATGGGGTGGGATATACCATGCAAGCAATCAAAACAAAGTCATGTGTTTATATTGTATCAGATAACAGACTTTGGAGAAAAGAATATTATAGTCAGTCATAAAGAATATCATGTCATAATTACTAAGGATTCAATTCACCAAGATGTAAAAATTCTAAAAATTTATGTATGTAATAATCAGAGCTTCAAAATGTAATAAAAACTGATAGAATCAAAAGGAGAAATGGATAAATGTACAATATGTTCTGATGTTTCCATACTCCCCTCAATATTTGATCAAACAAGTAGATGGAAAATCAATACGGATATAGAAAAGACCTGAACAATACCGTCAACCAGCTTTATCTAATAAACACATATTGAACACCATCCAATAACAGCAAGTGACTTTCAAGTACAGACAGAACATTTACATGACAGACCATATTGTATGCATTAAAAACAGGCCTCAATAAAATTAAGATAATTCAAACTATCCAATGTATTTTATCTGACTATGATGGAATTGAATTAGAAACCAAAAACAGAAATAGATCCAGAAAATTTTCAACTATTTGGATACTAAATAACATAATTTTAAAGAAGTCAAAGGAAAATCAGAAAGTATTTCAACTGAATGAAAATGAAAACACAAATACCTAAATTTGTGGACTACAGCTAAAATGGGACTTGAGAGGCGTACAGAACACTGAAACCCCTACATTTAAAAAGGTCTCAAATTCATGACCTCAAAATGAGAGACAATGGTTGTACAATAATGTGAACATACTGAATTGCACACTTAGCAATGGTTAAGAGGGTAATTTTCTGCATTTTTACCACAATAAAAAATTAATATAAAAATTCAACAAGTAGCAACATATAAAAGAAATCAGTTACTAAACCAAACACACTGTTTAATCCCATTCTGATGAAATTCAAGAATTAGCAAAACTTAATCAATGGTGTCAGATGGCAGAATGGTTCTCCTCTGGGGCAGGGAGATCAGGAAGGAGCATGGCGTGATGAAAATAAGCTAGATTTGGGTGAGAACACACAGGCACATAGGCATGCGGAACCTCACAGGACTCTCAGCTCTAGATGCCTCACAGTCTGCATTCCATACCAACTTTTAAAAATAAGAGGAAAAGAAAAGCTTTTTAAAAGGTAGATTAGTGATGATCAGGATCTGGGGTCAGGGGGATGAAAGGAGAGAGCAGCATTGGTGGAGCAAAGGAGTCTCAAGAAATGAAGCTATTCTCTATGATCTTGTGATGGAGGACCCTACACTTCTGTCAAACCCAGAGCCTGAACAGCACCCTGATCCTCACGTCAAGGACAGACATAAGCATTAGGTATTGTTATCAACGCATGAATTGTAACAAATGTACCATGTTAACGTAAGATAGTGATAACAGAAGAAACTTTATGAAGTGAGGCCACATGGGAACTCACTATACTGTCTGCTTAATTCTTTTGCAAACCTAAAACTGCTCTTAGAATAGCTGATTATTATATATATACACACACACACACCTACATATAAAGTGCGTGTATGTGTATATATATATATATGTAGAATAAACATATTATACGTGTATATGCATATGATTTAGGATATGAGGCATCCCCCAAAGCTCCTGTGTCAATGCAGGAATATTCAAAGCTGAAGCAATTGGATCGCAAGGGCTGTAACCTAATCTGTCCATCCTAGTTCGAATGGACTGACTGAGTGGTAACTGTAGGCAGGTGGGCCTGGCTGGAGGAGGTGGGTCACTGGGGGCTGCCCTGGGAGGTGGCATCTTCCCTGTGTCCCCTTCCAGCTTCTCTCTCCCTCTTCTTCCTGACCCTCCCCTGAGCTGAGCAGATTTCCTCTGCTGGGCCCTTCCGCCATGATGTGCTGCCTCTCCTTGGGCCCAGAGCAATGGAATTGGTCGTCTAGGGCTAAGACCTCAGAGTCCCAAATACATTTTCCCTCCTCCAAGTTGTTCTTCTTGGGTATTTTGGTCACAGTGGCACAAAAGTTGACAAGAACAGTGAATGTATATATTTAAAATATAGCTATCTCACACTCAAGAGAAGAAGCAGAGAACACACCCAGAAACGTGTGAGGCAAACACTCTAGTAGTTTAAAAGCAGTTGTCCATGTGGTAGGAGCAATTTTCCCCACTCTGCTTTCCACTTTTCCCTCAGGTCCAAGCTGTTTCAGTAAGTGGGTATTATCTCACAAGGGAAAAATATTCCTCTTCCCCTGTTGAAACCAGAGGAGCAGAAAGCAGCAGACGCCACCTGCTTCAGTCCAGAGGTCTCTTTCAGTCAGCGTCAGAAGTCAGGGCTCACTCCTTCTCCCTCTGCCCTCTCCTCCGAGTTTACTTCCCACCAGAGGCAAATAATGAGTCAGAAGCAGGACAAGGGCGGAGGCTCCCGCAGCAGATCCAGGCCTTCCCAACGCTTTGGAAGAACAGAGTGCGGCCCACTAGTCCTGCAGACTGGGCCTTCCCGAGCTTGACTTCTCCAAGAACTGAATTTATTTACAGGGAAATTAAACTTTAAGGATTGACTGAGGTCGATTTTCTTAATTATGAAGACCACAACACAAATACTCTCAGACTGCTGCCAGCCAGCATGTGGCTGTCTAAGTCTGGGTTTTGGTGGCATCAGACCAAGCTGGAGTCTGGTGGCCCTCATGCCTGTTATGTCTGTGTGGCCTAAGGCAAGTTCCTCCACCCTTCTGGGCCTCGGTTTCCTCCTGTGACCCTCGGGAGCTGCGGGGTGGGTCGTGTGCACCTGGCAGACGTCTTCCACCTCTGATGGGGGAGGGTGGCGAGGGCTAAGGCACGCGCGCCCTTCATTTAAAACCAGGAATTTCACTTTTCAAGCCATGGTGTCCACTCTTCCCAAGCTGCAACTTCCCAAACACCGAGGACTTTTTATTCTAAAGAGGATTTGTCTTCTGAAGCCCAGAGCTGGTTTTTAACTGTGCCTTAGGTAATTCTGGTGTGCAGACCTGGCAGCAGCTCATCATTTCAAACTTCCCTGTCACGAGAGTCACCTGCCAGAAACAGATCGCTCCACCGGGAGCAATGCCGCTTCGGGGCCCTACGGGGCCTAGGAAATGATGTATTTACCCAACACCCCAGTGACTCCCATCATCCAGGGAGATGGGGAGACGCTGCCCACAAGGTTCCATTTACTGTGGTCCACCCCGTCGCTGACCCGCTTCCGCCATCTTCAGGTTAGCATCAGGCACAAAAAGAAGGGAGCGGGAAGTGACTGAAACTGCCTTGAGGATCTCAGGATTTGGGGCCATGGTCACCCCATTAAATCCACTCCTCCCCCGTTGCCAGGGGTCTGCTTTAATAAAGCCAGACCAGCAGGGTCCCCGCAGGCGAGTTCAGTCTTTCTCCTTCAACACGCCTCAACTTCCGTTTCCCCAGAGCGGCTCTCCCAGTGTGGAGTCATGTGTCCCAGTTTCCAGTGCGGGTCTCTCTCCTAGGGTCTTGGTGCAAAGCCTTAGCATCATCTCCTACTCCACCTTTTCTGCCCACACCCAGGTAAACAGGTGTCCTAAATTCTACCTCGGGATTGTGTTCAGGCCACCATCCCAACCACAAGGACATCCCTACTGCGCTTCCAGCTTCCACCCTCCTGGGCACCAGGCAAGGGTCTCTGCTCCATCTTCTGAACCACTTCCCCGCGGGCCTAAGCCCTGGCTTAAAACAAACCAATGGCAAAGCCCTTCCCTGGCTTCCTGTTACCTGCAGGATGAAACCCGGCCCCTCTCCTGACTCCAAGTCCTCCTCCACCTGGCCCCACGCCTCCAGGCTTGCTTCCAGGGAAGCCCACACTCCCTCCGCTCACTTCCTGCTCGGCCCTCCAGAGATCTGAGTCAGGAATTCGCCCCCACCTGGACTGGCCACAGTCAGGTGCCCCTTAAGCCCAAGTTCCCCCACCATCTGGAAAGTTCTCTTCTGAGCCCCAACAGCACCAAGCCTCAGCACCACACAGTGGCATGTCTTCAGAGCACAGCCTGGACCCGCAGCACCAGTGTCACCTGGTGTGCTGGGCGGCTTCATCACTGTGTGACTAAAAGACCTGAGCAGAGCAGTTTTAAGAAGGAAAAGTTTACTTGGGGGCTCACTGTTTCAGAGGTCTTAGTCCATAGAAGGCCGGCTCCATTCCCCAGGACTTGGGTGAGGCAGGACATCATGGCGGGAGAGGGTGGTGGAGGGAAGCAGCTCAGATGGTGATCAGAAAGCAGAGACGCTACTCACCAAATACATACACCCCAAAGGTACGCCCCCAGGGACCCTCCTCCTCCAGCCACACCCTATTCACCATCAGTTACCACTCAGTTAATCCCTATTAGGGGATTAATTCACTGATTGGGTTTGGCTCTCATAACCCAGTCATTTCTCCTCTAAACCTTCTTGCATTGTCTCCACGTGAGCTTTTGGGAGACACCTCATATGCAAACCGTAACATCTAGGAATCCGTTAGGAATACCGATTCTGGCCAGGTGCCCTAGTGCACACCTGTAATCCCAGAGGCTCCGGAGGCTGAGGTAGGAGGATCACGAGTTCAAAGCCAGCCTCAGCAACAGCAAGTCATTAAGCAACTCAGTGAGACCCTGTTTCTAAATAAAATACAAAATAGGGCTGGGGATGTGGCTTAGTGACCGGGTGCCCTTGAGTTCAATCCCTGGTACTACCCCACCCCCAAGAAAAGGAAGACTGTCTCTCAGGCCTCACCCTGGATCTACACAGATCAGACTCCCTGGAGGAGAAATCCAGCAATTTGCACTGATGCCCATTCAAGTTTGAGAACCACTGGATAAGAGTTGAGGCTCTAGGCAGGTGACCTTAGGGACATAGGTGCCAGAATTCCCCAAGGGATCACCCAGGATCATCCCTGGAAAAAAGCCAGTCATCTTTCAAGTTGGTCTGGGGCCTTTCTTGGCAAGATAAGCAAGCGTGATGCGGAACACAGGAAATGGCAGGTATCCAACATTTTCACCTACAGAAGCAGTAATTTCCTATGGTGCAGCCTAATGGCTCTGGTATGGGAAAACTTGTGTCTTACAAGGTTAAAGGCAAGGGCTGCCCCATCCCTGGTTGCTGGTACCCAGGGAGGGAAGGGTACCAGCAAGACACAGCAGGCCTAGCAGCACTCTAGACACAGGTATCCAGGTGGCCGTGTGTAGGGGTCAGTGCCAAGCGACATGCAGTGTTACCTGGGGTTAAGCTTCACCTGGGAGGACAGGATCATCCTCCCTGAAAAATGCAAGACAGGTCAGAGATGGGCAGAGGAAGGCATCGCCCGGCGTCTGCAGGGTTCAGACTGTGCAGGGCCAAGTTACAACAGCGACACCACGTGGCAACAGGAAGCAAGGCAGCCGAGCCAAGGGGTCCCCAAGCTCCTTCTGTGAGTGGAAAACTTAGCCCCTTCCGGGTGTGTAAACCTGAGCTCTAGTATAATTCAAAGGAAGGGAGAATCCGCGGGGCCAAGTAATGGACTTCCTGCTGCTAACACAGATTGTGTGATGGTCCAAGCCTGTTCCTCATCTGTGAGGGGAGATGGGCAGAGAATCCTTGGAAACACCAACATGTGCCTCTCTCTCTGCTCAGCTGTCCCTCCATATCTGCTGGCGATTGCTTCCAGGGCCCATCAGACACCAAAATCCAGTGAAGCCCAATACCATTACACCTATCGACATGGTACGTCCTCCTGAGCACTTGAGTGGCCTCTAGACTATGTGTAATACCTAATACAGTGTAAGTCATTGTCATTCTGTGTTGTTTAGAGAATACGAAAGAAAAAAAAGTTGGTAAATATTCAATACAAATGCAGATTTTTCCTGAATACTTTTGATGCACAGTTGGTTAAATCCACGAGGCCATGGGTTTGGAGGGTTGGCTGAATTCTTCCCTTGCCTCCACCAGCAGCAGGAAGCCACCGCAGGCCTGTCCAGGTGCTCCAACTCTTGTGTTATTCGGAGTAGAAAACGGTTGGAGGTCGGTGGCTTTTCCCAACTTCTGCAAAAACCTATATCCTTTGAAGAGTCAGCACTGGTTGTTTGATGAGGCCACCAGAGACAGCAAATGCGTTTGAGGAAGAGAGAGAAGAGAAAGGGTCCTGGACATCAGAAATGCTTAACTGGGGGCTGAGGCTATAGCTCAGTGGCAGAGCGCTGGCCTAGCACAGCCGAGACACTGGGTTCGATGATCCTCAGCACCACATAAAAATAAATAAATAAAACCAATGCTGTCCATTTACAACTACAAAAAAAAAAAAAAAAAAAAAAAAAAAAAGAATGAAAGAAAAAGAAAAAGAAATGCGTGAGGGTCTTTCCCTGGCTTCCTGGTGGTGTTCTGAGGTGCAGAGGAGGATGGGCGGGGAGGGAGCAGTCCCATGGGCTCCCCGCTCAACCAAGGTTACTGCGTGCCAAGTGTGGCAGGGGTGCAGCACAGCCATAGGGTCGGGGAGAGTGTGGCCAGACCGATGGGCATCTCATTGGTGGTGGCCCCTTACCATCCGGCCCCAGTACACCAGGCCTCAGTGGAGGCAGCATCAGAACGGAACTGGTCCCCAGAAAGCAAACTTTAATGCCATCCTCAGAGCACTGGACAGAGTCTGGCACACGTACGCAAAATGAGCATTAAATCCGTTGGCTATCCTCTTGGTGGACCCAAGGCTCCTGTGACTCAGGAGCTGGTGCCCATCTGTCCTCCTCAGGCATCCTGACTGCACATGGGATGGTCTCAGGGTCAACTCCTGGAGAGGAGGGAGGCCAGCTACTGATGGACATGGACATTTACTGAGGACAGTTCTGGTTTTGTTTTGCAGTGCGTGGGGCCTTGTACCTGCTAGGTAAGCGCTCTGCCACTGGGCACTGCCCCCAGCCCCAGCAGTCCTGTTTTTCTTGGTGAACAGGAAGTTGCTGCTCTGGGCTCCGTCTTGGAAGGTAGCTCTTTTATGCTCAATTTGCATGCCAATGAGAGGCAGTTCTTCTTCAAGGGAAAAAGAGTTGACTAATAATTGACTAAAGCTGAGGAATAAGCAAGCAAGAAAAGACCTTTGAGCTGCTTTGTTCTTCAGTCGAGCTGTGATGTGACATAGGCCCCAGAAAGATAGGGAGGGGAGAGCTGGACCTTAGGTTCTGGCTAGCAGTGACTTTCCTTGCATAGGATCCTAGAAAAGATAAATCCAGTCACTGGTTTCATGCTCCTTGGAGCCAATTTAGAGGTCTCATTAGACTTGAACATTAAAACCTTTGTCCTAGCCAGATACAGCCGGCACATGCCTGTAATCCCCGGAACTTGGGAGGCTGAGGCAGGAGGTTCACAAGTTCAAGGCCAGCCTCAGCAACTTAGCAAGACACTTTCTCAAAATAAATAAAAAGAGTTGGGGGTATAGGGTAAAGTCCCCTGGCTTCAATCTCCAGTACCAATAAAACCCTGTGTCCTAATACCCTGATTAAAAAGTCTGAACAGGTAACAGCCATCAGGATTTGGAGAGGCAAGAAGGCACCCCTGTTGGGAGAGGGCAGGGGTCAAAGGTGCCTGCTGTTCAAGACCCTCAATGAAATCCTAGTCCCTCAGTGAAGAGTGTGCTGCTGCATTGATCAGCATTTCCTTAAAGAAATCTAAGGTTGATGCTGAGAGGTTCCACGTATTTCCTGTGGACACCACATAGCCCAAGCCCCCCAGACAGTAATACCCCAACGTGTGGCAAGTCCTGCCACCAGGGGTCACTCTTATGTACCCAAAGCAAACAGTCGCCTTGCGTCTTCAGGTTTTGAAGAGCTATTCCAAAGCTTGCTGCCACCTCAAGCTTCGCGGCCTGTGACTGGTGAATTGTTGGATTCTGCATTTCCTTGTGTGGAGCCCCTGTCCATTTGTTCCCTCAGGACTGTAATGATAGCGTCCTGGAAATTCGACCTCAGTTGGTCAGGAGGGTTATTCTTGTTGGTGAGTTGAACCCACAAGGAGTTACTCATTAGCTTCAGTGTTTAGTGCTAGGACTGAGTGCTCGTGTCTGCTAGTCCTGGGCTTGTGAATATACCCCAAAACTACGGGTACAGAACATGAAGTGGGGAACGGTCCGTGAGGGAGCCACGGCAGGGAAATCAGGGCCTGACCGGGGTCATCATGAGGAGCCACTGACCAATGGCCTATGCCTGCACTGGCCATGTACCCCTGCCACAGGTGGCCTCGATGACTTCTAGAATTTGTCTCCCCGCCTCCCTGGTGACTTTAGGAGTTGCTCCCTGAACCCTCTGTCCCATGCCTGGTGCCCACAATCCTCCACCCCAGAACACAGACCCACTTGGTGCCCGAGAGTCCTCCTGGAAGCATCCATCCTTCCCATTTCCAGGTCTGACCGTACAGCTGCATAACCGGTGTTGCTGGAGAGGGGTGTGCAATCACTAATGTCATCTGCGGTGGAGAAACTGTCCCTTTTCTAATCACTGCCGGTCAGCCAGCACAGGAGGCCCGGGAGCCACGGCTTCACCATGGGGACCTCGCGCAGGCTTACGGGAAACTTCCCAAAGCAAACGGAGCAAAGCGAGCACCGGAGCAGGCAGTGAGCCGGCCATGCCTCGGCTGGGTCGTCCTCCAGGGCGGGCTCCCTACCTGGATGGGTCCCCGTGGTCAGGGCTTCCGGATGAGTCCTCCTGCTTCCCTTTCGTGTTCTGACCGATCCCAGGTGGTTGCACGGATCTAGGATTCAGAGTTGATGAAGTCCTCTGAGGAAGAAGAAAGAGAGACGGGAAAGGAACTCAGATAAGAACCTATCAAAGCTCTGGACCTCTTCCCAAGAGGCCGGCGAGCATGACATTTGAGATGATGGCTTTGTCACCCAGCAGAGCACCACCATGTGCCAGGCGCAGAACCAGGTTTCGAGGGTAGGTGGTGAGGAGAGTGAGGCGGCCAGCTCTCATCTAAAGGGACAAACAGGTGGACATGCCACCCCGGAGGGGCAGCATGACCACTATAGTATGAAACCGAGGTGGGGTCACCCACCAAGGGCAGGTCGTCTGCTCCCAGCAGAGGTGGAAAGGGTTCATCTAGGACCTGAAAGTGTCCATGTGGCTTGTGGCTCCACTCTGGATGGTTCCACATACCATGACTCGGCTGGAAATTTGGGCTGGGGGAACAATTGGCGAAGAAGTGGGGGCCTTGCAAAGCTTGGCCTGCCCTGGGGTTCTACCCACCCACAGACTTGGTCACCTTCTCTTTCACTCCTCCAATAAGCGTGTCCCCTGCCGATTTTCAAGAACAAGATGAAAAAATAAGACTTTGTCAAAACTTAAATCACAGGCCAAAAAGAGATGAGATCTTTCAAACTCGCACTTTACATGATGTTCGTTGAAATCTAATACAAAATTCAGGAGAGGGAAAAGTTTTTTTTTTAAAAGCCCAAGCCACATTTTCAAAAAGCCTTCCTCTCAGTGTCCCTGAGCCCTGGTCTTTCCCCTCCAAACAACCCCACACCCCCTATTGTGGGACTGTCTACCTTCTTTTAAAGAACTCTTTTTTTTTTTTTTTTTTTTTTAGAGTGGAAAATGCAGCTTTATTAAAGAAAAGGAAAAGCAGACTTCTCCCGGGTGGAAGAAGGGGACCCAAAGGCGGAATCCGTGGGATGAGCAAATCTCGTTCTTTTTATGGGTTTCATTCTCCCATTCTTTCCCCTTATCTCTTCCCTTCCTGCCTGCGGGATTAGGCCTGGTTTTGAAATGTAAAAAGCGAAAAGCGGATGGGGCAGAGGGAGGGTCAAGGTGTCTCAGACAGGCAAGGGCCCAGGGGGCATTGATTAGCACCTTCTTGCCTGCAGTCTTTGGCAAGGGCAGGTAAATTTGGTTATCAATGGGTTCTGCATGTCCTTGATATTCCATTCTCCCATTGCAGTCTCCAACTTCCAGAGGCAGATGACTTGATGGCCTCTATTTTCTTGATCTGACCCGATTTCCTATTTCTACACTAACTGCCTGTCCCCAATTCTGGCTTCATTCCCCCCTCTAATCTTAGGAACTCCATGCTGCTGGGGAAGGGGGTCGATGACCGCTCTGACTTCTTCGAGCTGAAAGTGGACGGCGAGGGGCAAGCAGCTTGGAGTTCCTTTTTAGAAATCGGGTCGATCAAGGGGTCCACGGTAAAAGTCTGGTTGAAGAGTAATAGGCTGGAGGGTCATTTGAGAGATGGGCGGTCTCGGCGTAGATCTCGGTGGGACCTCCAAATCTGATACCGCTTTTTACCCGGTGACGAGTCCTGCTTCCTCAGGTGTTGAAGTATAACGCCGGAGAAGCACGCCGAGGCAAATGTAGAGTGGAAAACGCAGCTTTATTAAAGAAAAGGAAAAGCAGACTTCTCCCGGGTGGAAGAAGGGGACCCAAAGGCGGAATCCTAAAGAACTCTTATACCTACATCTTCTGTCCCCAAGGTCTCACAGAAAATGCCATCCCCGAGCTCCCCCCACAACACCACTGGAATGTGGAACAAGACTCAGGTCAAGCGGGTCCTTCCCCAGGACTCCCTGAAGCACCAGAGCAGTGGGCACCTGACCCTGGGTTGTGCAGAATCAAGTGCAGGAGTTACTGGCTGCCCTGCTCCTAGTCACCACGAAGAAGGCTGGCTGTTAGAGGGAGCTGAGAGGAGAGTTGGGAGACAGGGTCCTGCTAGTGCCAAGACCTACCCCTTCTGTCCAGAGGTCATGGGATGAAACCCTGTATTCCCCTTTGACCTCAGCCAGCACACTGGATCTCTGTCACTTGCGACCCAAAGCAGGCTTCCACAGATCACCAGATGAGTTTCTGTTGTTGTATTGAGGGGGCAGCGTGTACCAGGGACTGGACTCGGGCATTTGACCACTGAGCCACATCCCCAGCCCTTTTTTGTATTTTATTTACAGACAGGGTCTCACTGAGTTGCTTAGCGCCTCTCTGTTGCTGCGGCTGACTTTGAACTTGAGATCCTTTGACTCAGCCTCCTGAGCCTCTGGGGTTACAGGTGTGCGCTGCCACCACATCTGGTGAGCAGATGAGTTTTAAGGGGAGAGGGTCAAACACATCTGGGAGGTGCCACATTGCAGAGCCTCTTAAGAAAGGCACAGTTGTGCATTAACACATTAAAGGTTCTGGTTAAATTTTAACTGCCAGTTTCCCAGTTTCTTGGCAGGAGACCCTTTGTGTCCCACCTGTTAAGGACTCCCAGGGCTTAGGTTCCCTGGAACACACCGTGAGCATCAGACCCCATTCTTTCTACCTTGCTTCAATCTGGCAGCTGATCCAAGTCAGGGGGGTGCCTTTGTGAAGCTGGAGGGGGCTCTGCTGGGAGCTCCCCGTCGGGGCTGACAGCACTCTCTGTGCGTTAGAAGCAGCTTCCCCTGAGCTACAGCTCAGGCCTGGGCACAAGGCCTGCTGGGTGCTTGGACAATACAGACCCAGGAGTCCCAGCGTCCGTCTGAGGAGAAAGTGGTGGTAGTGGTATCACCAGCCAGGTGAGAAGAGCTCCTCCAGGCTCTGGGCTCCATTTGGTTGCTCCCTCCTCTGAGAGGGGCTGTTCCCTGACATGACCCAGAGAGAGGCCCACACCAGCCTGCCCTTCACTGGGGCACCTGGAGACACTCGTGAACTGACCGACTCACCAGCTGGACCAACGGGCCTGACGCAGCCATTACTTGAAGACACTCTCTTTTGCCTCCTTCCAAAAATTAATGTTCTATTCACTGATTCGCTGACTGTGTCAATCACCCAGGGAACATTCATCTAAAACCTATCATGTGCCAGACGTGGGGGCCATAAATGTCAACAAGGCTCCAGCCCCCTCTGTTTGCCCATAGTCCAGGGTGGCAGACCCAGTACTACCACCACCAGGGGTGATCGCAGGGGGCGGCTCCTGCCTGGGAGTGGGTCCCAGCCTCCTGGGCCCCCAGAAGGGAGGACCCCCAACCTCTGTAACCTCTAAGTGGAGGTTTGTGAATTAATATTGGAGTTTCTGTAGGACACCTGAGTGCAACCTTTCTGTGCCTGGGACTCTTCTTAAGGTCCTGAACCTCCTGTTGGATGGACCTGGCCTTCGGGTGCCAGCCCGAGGAGCAGGCTGGGTTTGCCTGTGTCTCTTCCCTGCCTGGCACATTTTTCTGAGTGGCTGGCCAAGTTCCTGCAATTGTGTCCAAAGGCAAAATGATAAAGGAAACCCCGGCCTTAGGAGGCTCACAGGGTCCAGGGCTACCGTGAGTGCTCACTTTAGCTGAAGGACAGAATGCGGGGAGTTGGGAGGGGGCAGAGGAAACAGCAGCAGCAGCAGCAGCAGCAGTAATAATAATAATTTCTGGTCCTTGAGCGAGTGCCAAGGGCTGGCGCTGGGCCAGTATCTTTTCATGAACTGTCTCCTTGAACCTTCACAGCCTTGGAAGGAAGAGGGTGTGTGTGTCCCAGTTTAGAGTTGGGGCTTTGAAAGTTTCCATCACTTGGCTGAGATCACACAGCAGTGGTCTGAATGGACCGGCTTCTCTGACTGCAGAGCCAGGACAGGTCCTCTTTCTTCCTGATCCCCTGGTCAAGGAGAGGAGAGGAGGCAGAGAGAGCTGGGGCTGACTCCTCACTCAAGAGGGGCTGCTGACCCCAGCCTGGTGTGACCTCCACGCTGGCTGAACCATTTCCCCCAAGGGCATCCCGTCCCCTGCCCTGCAGGGCTCAGCTCCTATCCATGTGTCCAGGAAGGCAGTCGCTCTAGGACACAGTATCTAGACAGTGCCCACTGGAAATCACTGCATATCCAAGCTCCAAAACTGCCCGAACACTTCGAAGGCAGGTTCCTCAACTACAGAACACTGCGACCTTTGGGTGCATGATTTTCATGTCTTGCTCTGATAACTCAAGAATCACAGGCAGAGTGAGTGGCATTTTTGTACCCAGTTCCTGCTTGTCTGTCACGCAAACCTCAGCTCCCACCACCTCCGGCTGCCTCCCTTCTAATTGCCACAGTTTCTGCACTGAATAGTGCAAATAATTTGACAGCTACACCTCCTGCCTGGTATTCCACAATCAAAACTTCATTTTTTTTCTTTTTTTTTTTTTGGTACCAGGGATTGAACCCAGGGATGCTTAACCATTGAGCCACGTTCCCAGCCCTTTTTTATATTTTATATATTTTTTAGAGACAGGGTCTCCCCAAGTTGCTTAGGGCCTTGCTAAGGGCTGGCCTTGAATTCACAATCCTCCTGATTCAGCCTCCCGAGTCACTGGGATTACAAGCATGCGCCACCACACCCAGTTGATCAAAGTTTCTTTTTAAAGTAATTCTGGAAAGATGTCAACATATCTAACAGCCCAGACAGACGCAAAGGACAGATGGAATGAGGAGGCAGATCTCTGCTCTAATTAAGTGGGGAGGGACCTCAAGCCGCGCTTCCTCTGCAGAGGGAACACAATGAGGGTTGCGTCATGACCTGTCTCTAAAGAAGAGAACGGGAACATTTTTCCTCTTCGGCCCATCCCCTCTTCCTGCTAGAAAGCTAAGCTGCAAGAACAAGACCAGTTATCTCCAGTAGAAATAGATTCGGACAGAGTCAAAAGCAACAGGGCAGGGATGTGGCTCAGGGGTAGAGTACGTGCTCAGCACGTGTGAGGCCCTGGATTCCATCCCCAGCACCAAAAAATAAGTAAATCAGTGGCACACTGCTCTTTTCAAAGTGCTTTGACACCCCCCCGACTCTTACAAAATCCCTGCTTACTAAACAAGGTGGGTAAAAGAATATTTTCCATTTATCAGAATGAGAAATACAGGTAACCTGCTCAGGTCTTCTGCCTTGAAATTCAGTGTTCTTTCCTCAATAATAATAAAAACACTCAACACTTAGCTAACATTCATCTGCTATAACATCAAATGTATTACTATAAACTTTCTATGTGAAAAAACTGTTTTTTCAAGTGCTTTACATCTTTAAACTCATTTAATCCTCACAACCCTATTTTGTAGATACCAACACAAATCAGAGCACAGAGAGGTTACACAGCTGGAGAACGCTGGAACCAGGATCTGGAGCTGAATGGTTGACATCTACTTTATTCTGCTTTATCATACAGTGGAGATAGTGTCTCTATAGTCTCTGTCATCTTGTTACTGTGCTCCAAGTAACTAAAACAACTGGGTATTTATGAATAATGTGGCACAAGTGCCTAGATTTGATGCCTAGCATAGCACCTGGCACAGAAAAGGCAGTCCATAAATATTGGTGGAATTTATGAAAAGTAGATGAATCTCATTTGGTCTGGCAGCCACTTCTGAGTCAAGGGAAGCACATGCCGCCCTCGGGGCTCTCAGTTTTGTCCCCCCACCCAGCTTCCCCAGCTCCCAACAGTGTGGAGCCCTATGGCTTGCTGGGCCCTGCTGTGCCAACAGGCATCGCTAAACAGCACGCGTTTCTAAAGTGACTCTTCAACACTTCCAAACAGCAGGCTGGAAACCCATCAGCGTCCCACATGACAAGCCACTGGCCCAGCTGCTTCCTCACATCTTTCCTTCGCTGCCACTGCTTGAGTAAACAAATGCCTTTCTCAGGCTTTGGAATACTCCAGAGCCCTGAGTAGATTTTAAAGCAATCTTCATACAGTTACAGCAACTTGCTGGTCTTGAAAAGGACCCTGTCAAAAGCCAAAGTGTTTCAACATTAAAAAAAAAGAATTCACTGGCCTTGCTTACCTCTTACAGATGCTCCAGCTCTGTGGTTCATGCCAGTAAGATTAATGAAAGCATGCCTAATGAGCATAGCCAGGTCATGGCCAGTGTCTCCCCACCTCGTCCAGGCTGGAGGAGCTCCTGGGGGCAGCTGAGTGCAGGTGCATGCTGGGAAGTAGAGCAAAGGTCATCCCCATGGCACTGGGAGTCGGGTTTCAGAAACAACTGCCAGGCTGGCCAAATATGGAGGGCGAACACACGCTCCGTGTTCCAGCGGCAGGCTGCCCATCTTCCCTGTCCAGGGAGACAACTGCTCGTACCAGGTCTGCCAGTTCATCCGGAATCTTTCCTCACCTCCAAAAGAACAGGACGGACAGACCTCCTTAGGCCGAGAGGACAGCTGGCCCCAGCCAGCGGGTGCCTCCTTTGTCAGGCCAGCAAAGGAGGCCTGCATGGGTGGGATCTCAACCCTCTGATGTGACGCAGACTGATCCAGTGGAAGAAATGAACACGGCCTGGAGTGGAGAGAGCTGGGTTCGAGTCCTCACTCTTCCCTTAAAAGATGGAGCGCATAAGGACATCTGCGGTCTGATGTGACGGTGCCCGGGTGTAAGACTGAGGACGTTCTGGGTAGACACCAAGGGGTCAAAAAGGCCATGTTCAGTGAGAAGCTGGCGGAGTGTCTGCAGGGAATCTGTACTCTCCTTGCACCTTCTCTGTCAATCTAGAAAGATCCTAAATAAAAACTTTAGTTTTTAAAAAAGGACGTGGTTCCTACCCTCATGGAACTTCAATGAATGGATGCAAATGATATCAACCTTCCCGACCTCAAAAGCATTTGGGTTGCATGTGGTGTCGCCCTAAGAGGACCCAGGAACCTCAGAGATGCTAGAGCTGACGTGCTCTGATCACTTTTGTCTGTAGGGGAAAGGAAACTCAGACTCCAAGACTGTGCCTGGAATTGATGTCTTGAGCATGTTTGGTCTGTTAGAAGCAATCTGGTTGAAGGAGGGCTAGTCGAGGGCCGAAAGCCCAAATCCGCAGGCCCTTGGACAGATCCGCTCACCTCTTTGAACCTCGTTCCCCATCTGTAAAATGGGGACACAATCCCTGTTCTCCCTCCCTCAGTGGTGACAAGAGCACCTCGTAAACCTGGCGAAGAACAGCACACAGAGGACAGAGGCTGTGCTGGAGGAGCTGGCTGCGGGAAGGCCTGCGGGGCGAGGGCACCGCCGACATGCAGGCGGACGCTTAGCTTCCCTGCCCCACTAGAATTCCCACATCCGCTCACTCTCCAGTACAGCAGCAGCAGGCTGACTCAAGGAAGAGGGGCAGGCAGCCCAGGGCGGTGCGCCCACCGCTCAAGGCTGCTGCTGATGTGCACGTGGGCAGACTCTGGGAGAGGGGATCTTAATCCCAGGGCTGCTCTGAAGGTCGAATAAAACAAAACCTGCACATCACTTAGCACATGGCTAAGCCACCGTGGACATGAGCCATGCTAGTGATTATTATTATAGGAAGAAACAGAGCCAAAGCTCCTTAACTGAGATTCCCAGTGACTACTTCAGCTTAGGCCAAAGTAGTCAACCAGGCCTTCAAAAGAGGCACCTGGCCCGAACCTGGACCCGGGCTATTCAGGTGAGTTGGTGACTGTGTCGGTGACAATGAGCCCCACCTCTGGGCCAGGTGTGATGCGTCCACTGGGAAATTCTCTGTTATGAATACAGGCTTGGTGCCGATTGTCTTTTCCCATTACTGTTCCACCTACTGTCAATACATTTGAGAAAATGCTGCTTATTCTGCTGTTTCCTCGGGAGCTAAAGAAGGCCCTTCCCACTGACTCGGCACAGGGCATTTGCGGCTGTTGGCAACACGCACACAGTCACAGGCCCTCCAAACAGAACAGCACACACCGCCTGGCGAAGGCCGACCTCAGACTGCAGAAGCAGACTCCCTTTTCTCCCCACGACTTTCTCTCCATTTCCAACATGTGCCGGGAGGCGAGGCCCCAGGAAGGAGCAGCCTGGGCCCGGCTACGCTGCTGCTGAGGCTGCTGGGTGCTGTCCGAAGGCAGCCTGTGGCAGCCTGAGTGTCAGTCACTGACGGAAGGAGCGTGAGTAACAAGCAGGACTGGCAGCCCCAGGGTGGGCTAAGAGGAGCGTGGATGACATGGCAGAGCAGGCTGCAGGCTAAGTCTGGGAACTTTCCTCTGCCAATGGCTTCTCTTCCCTCAGAACGCAGAGCAGACTAAAGCCAGGATCCGAACAGCATGCTCGCTGAAGAAATAAGTGTGACTGGTCAGTGGGATCTCCAGGCGGGACTATTGTGAAGCTATTCAATTGGACTTCTTGAGGAACACCACGCTGTCTGTAAGTCACTCAACACATGAGTTGTTGCCAAAGAATTGCAAAAGCAGAAATCCTCAAAGTAATCAGCTGGCCTGCTGCCAAGAGGCTCAGAAGAGAGGTCCTTTCACACTGGCGTCCCCACCCCGCTCCAGGACAGCCTGAAGGCCCCACTGGGGACCCTCTGAGCCCTGAGCTGCTCCGTCCACCTCCTGTCTGTCTCTTCCGACCTCGTCTCTGCCCCCAGATGGACAATCCTCCCGCTTCCTAATGGCTCCATTCTGCCCACCTTTCCTGATGCCTGGTTGACCTGGGAACCCACTAATTTGAGACCCTCTCAAATATGCTGATTTTCCTTCCACATTCCCAGAATGTCAAGGTTTGGAAATGGAACCAGAGACCTTGCTATCCCTGATGTTGTCACTAAGCTGCTTTGTTTCTTCCCACCTGTGGAGCCCAGAGCCCCTCTACTGCCCTGACGCCAGGGCCTGCTGCCTTTCAGGGCCCTCCCGGGGCCCCACCCTCCAGCGCCCATCACGCCTGCTCTGGCTTCCCAGGCTTTTACTCTCTACTATCCCAGGACCTCCACAACCGTCTAGAACAAGGAACTACAGAACTGCACGTTTAAAAATAGTGGAAGTGTCCCATTTTATGTTATGCATTAGCAAAACTTTTTTAAAAAACCCCAAAGAAAAAAGCAGCAGCACCCAGCCCAGTTCCTATAGGAAATGCAAGGATGCATTTGCCTCCCTGCCAGCTCACCGTCCACTGTCCCCTGTGCAAGGGAAGCTGCGCCGGTGGATCATGGCTGAACTGTTCCGGTGCTAGAATAGTGCCTGATAAGTGATTTTTTATTAACTAAACTCATTTTTAACTGATGTGTAAAAACCAAAACTATGCAGACCAATGGAGTGCTCTAGTATGTTTCAATATATGTGTATTTTGACAGGGCATTGTAGCATATGCCCATAATCCCAGCGACTTGGGAGGCCAAGGCAGGGGAATTGCAAATTTGAGGTCAGACTCAGCAACTTAGCCAGACCCTGTATCAAAATAAAAAAATAAAGAAGGGATTGGGGAATGTGGCTTAGTGGTTAAGCAACCCAGTTTAATATACACGTTACCATTGAAATCAGGGTAGATGCCTCCATCTCGCAGACATTTGTCATTTTTATGAAAACACTGTAGCTCAGCAGAGGTGGAGCTCCTTGCTCCATCTAACCGCAGCTCAGCGCCCCTGCTCAACCTCACCCACCGCCCCTGCCTCCCGCAGCCGCCTCCCTCCTCGACTCCTGTGAGATCATCTTCAGATTCCACGAGTGAGCTCACGGGCGCTTGTCTTTCTGAGCCTGGCTCATTCCACTGAACACAATGATCTTCAGTTCTATTCACGTTCATTAACTTGCTGGCTTGTCTATTGTTCTGGCTTGTCTGACTCCCTGGCTGGAACTCAGTTCCACCAGGCAGGGACCTTGACTGCCCTGTTCCCCTTTGGAGTCACTGCGCCTAAACCAGCCCCTGCCCCCCAGTGGGGCGAGGTTCCACTAATGTTCACGAGTGGCAGCTTGTGGCCAGGCCCCTGAGCTCTGCTGCAAAGTGCCATGTGGCCCTGAGCCAGCCCAGAGCCCCTCGCCTGGCGGGGAACACTAGGAGCCTTGCCGAGGAGCCCCTGGCAGCTCTCGTCCTGGGGCGGTGGGCAAGGCCTTGTCCTCCTCACTCACACACAGAGTAGAACAGTGAAGAAGATGGGCCACATCTGGGCTTATCTCCACCCTGATTCCAAAACATTCTCTTCCAAGTGTCTCATGACACAGGGCCACATAAGGCAAGCTGGGCAGGTGACCTGAATTCTCCCCCCAAATGTCCCCCTTGAGTCTGGGCCAGTCCTTGAAGCAATGCTGGAGGTCCCCAGATTGCCCGAACCCAGTTTGGAAACCACGGGCCTGACTGTTCTCTGTAACCCCTGAGGACCAGGGTCCTAATCTCACCCTTTCACTCACACAGGGGACCCAGGATGACTGTCCATCCGAGTCCCTTTCTTCATCCACAAATGGGGAGTGACCTGCCTGGGCCTGCCCGCCTCATGAGGAGTCGATGAAGTCACACATGTTCAAAGGCATCACCAGGCTTGGCTATTTCGCAACCTCAAAATCCCTCCCTGCTGGAGCAGCAGAGAAGCAGATCCCTCCAGCACGCCCAGCCGCTGCCGGCTTCAGGGTGGAGCGCCTCTTAAAGCAAGGACACATCGCCTCCGTGACCAACCCGGACACACAGGCATGACAGGGACTTCAGAGCAGGCCACAAGGAGCCAGGGGCCTCTGCCTCCCCCACCACACCCACGGGTACACACTAACCCCGACATCCTCTTCAAGAAAAACCACTGTGGAAGGAGGTGAAGCTCCTCACCTGTCCTGTCCCTGGAGGTGACAAACGCCTCGGGCAGAGCCGAAGCTGCGAGCTCAGCTAGCTGCATGCTGCATCCTGACACCGAGGGCTGAAGGCAGTTTGAACTTTTTAATGACGATGAGTTTGGCCCACTGGAGGTGAAGGTGGGCCCGCTGCCTCATCCCCAGCCTCACTCCAGGACAACAGAATTCCCAGCAGAAGTTCAAAGGATTGGTTCCCAGTTTCTGCCTCCTGATCCTTCCTCGTTCCTCAACTCAGAGCACTTCAGCCAAGCCGGTTTGGGGATATGCACACCAAAAGGTTATTGCTAAAAACCTAAACGTGTACTGCTCATTTCTACTAGGGGTCGATGGGAGTAGGTGATAGACAGGGAGGAGGAGAAGCCTAAATTTCTAAATGCACATGCCATACCAAATGTCTGCAGCCAGAGATGTTAGGGGGACTGAAAGCCACATGCAGGGCAACACACATCCAGTACCTGCACAGGGTCAGGGTTCGGAGGCCATAGGACGACATTACGCGGGTTGGCATCCTCCTGCTGAAAGCCAAGGGGTCTCACGGTTAAGACAGGCTGAGGGAACAGACACCTGCACGGCCTCTGGCTTCTACTCCCAGGGCCCAAGTGCAGGACACACTCTCGCCCACCCTGCCGTGGGCACCCAGGTGGAATCAGACCACAGAGGGAGAGGAAGCTGTAGCGAGGATGTGTGAAGATAGCAAGCCCAGTATTGGGCAGCCTTGTCCCTCATCCTTGGCCCTAGTGACGCCCCTGGCCTGCACACCTGCTCTTCACCTACAGACGGGAGGTTCCCCAGCTCAGGTCTTTCTTCCTGAGTTCTCTGGTAAGCGGGCTGCAGGGACCCCAGGCGCAGCCTCACGGTTGAAGAGCCTGCTGAGAGGAATGGGGGCCTCGTGGACGCGGGCGGCACAGGAGCCCAAGAAACCAGCGTAGAGGCATCAGGGACCATCTGGACGTGCGGTGAAGGGTCGTAGGGATAACGAGGGGACCCTTGGATTAGACGATGTACTGGATCTGGACCGTCTCTGTCCTCTGAGGAACTGCTCCCCTCTCTGCACTCAGTGGGCCTGCCTGTGCCCTCCGGGGCGGTGCATGACTTGGGGGGACTACCAGAGCGTCCACATTCTGGGCACAGTGTTTGAACCCAGGGAAGGCACACGATGTAATCGGGGCTGGTCCAATTCCTTAGGGAGGCCAGATCAGGCTGGACCCCTAGCTGCCAGAAGCACGGAGACCTGAAGTTGGGACGGGTATCTCTTCTCTTCAGCCAGGTTGAAGGATGTCCCTGAGCACTGAGGAATCAGAGGCAAGTGGAGCGAGGCCCAGAGAGGAGGGAGCTCAGGTCATCTTAGGAAGCTCTGGACTGAGCCATGAGCCTTGGGCTCCTCAGTTCTACCAACCAACAACCCCTGTCTCAGTCCACCATTGCTGGAGATGGGTTTCTGTCTCCTGCAGCCCCCCAAAGTCCTAATTACACAAAAATTCAGAAGGACAATGGCCAGGCCATCAATTAATCACAGGGCGATGCAGTAGATGTGGGAGTGGCAGTGTGCAGAGTTGGGGTGGCCCCCAGGTTCTGGTCTTAGATGGCAGAATAGATCAGGGTGCCCAGGAAGGAGAAGGCAAGAGGAGAAGCAGGATGGGGGAGATGCTGAATTGGGTCTGAGGAACTCAGGTGGCTGTAGACATCCCCAGGAATTGGGGAAAGCTCTTGCCTGGTGAGGGGAGAGATGTGAAATTCTGCAGAGCAAAATTTGCAGCCCTGACGCTCAGCAGGACAGAGAGCAGGGAGGCCAGGGCAGAACTGGCGGGCCTGGGAAGCAAGACCCAGGCAGAGTGGGATGAGGGTATCTAAACCCCCCAAGCATTCTTACCTTTCTGATTAGTAAGGTCCTGAGGCATTAAAATAGTCACTGCTCGCAAGGCCACAATGAGATGGGCCCTCACACCCTGATGAGAGAAGCGGTAGCTCCTTTCTGGAAAGCATTTTGGCAAATGCACACAGCAAGAGCCTTTCAAGATTCCTTACCCTTCATCTGGCAGAGCATCCCATTTCTGTCTCTGCCAGGTAACAAGAGCATCCCACTCTGGACAAGGGGAGGAAACCTAAGGCCTCCTCACTTTGCCTGAATTCGGGTCAAAATTTATCTCAAGCTAGGGAAGTTTACCCACTGCCCCAAGGATTTCTGTTAGAGCAGTTAAGAAGGCAAATGCTCCTCTGTTCTTGGCACTGTTGGTGGAGACTATTCTGAGCATTGTAGAATATTCGGCAACAAACTTGACTTCTGCCTACTAGATGCCAGGAGACCCTCACATCTCAGCTCTTAACACCAAAACTCTCCAGACATAACCAAAGGCCCCTTGAAGGACAAAAATCACCCCTGGGTCGGAACCACTGCTCTATCCTGTTCACAGAAAGCAGTGGGACTCAGGGAACTTAAATAGATCCACAGACTTCAGGGGATCCCCTGGGTTTGTTAATGAGGAGCGAATGCCAAGCTCAGCAAGTGCCCTGTGCTGCACCTGCCCTGGGGGGCTCTCTGCAGGTGGCAAGCATCCTCCACTCAGATGCAGCAGGGAACATTCCTCCAAGGGGGACTACCGGGGGGGGGGGGGGGGGGGGGGGGGACCTGAGCTGACCCGGCCAGCAGGCACCCTTCCCAGGTTTACAGAGTGTTCAGAAATAACTGAAACTGCTTGCCAACTTTTTTTTTTTAATGTAAGATTTATTTTACAAAATCTTTCAGAAAACAGGAGTAAGCACTTCTCAGTTCATTTTGTGGTGCTAGCATTACTCTGATACCAAAACCAGACCCCAAAAGAAAACTACGAAGCAATATTTCTTATGAATTTAGGCACAAAAGTTCTCCACAAAATATTAGCAAATTGATGCTAACACATGTCAAAATAATTATACACCAGAACTAAGTGGGATTTACTCCAGGTGTGCAAGGCAAGTTCAATATTTGAAAATCAGTGTAATCTAACATGTCAACAGTCCAAAGAAGAAAGACACCATGGTTATTTTCAACTGATGAAGAGAGAGCATTTGACAAAATCCAACACCTGTTCGTGATTTTTAAAAACCATAAGCAAACTGGAATGGAGAGGAACTTCCTCAACTTGACCATGGGTGTTTATAAAAAAAAACCCTGTAGCTCATATCTTGCTTAACAGCAAAGACTGAATGCTTTCCCCTTGGGAGTGGGGAACAAGGGAAGGGTCCCACACTCACTGCTCTTAATTAACATAGCACTGGGAGTCCTGGTCACTGTAATAAAGAAAAAGAGAAAAGAAATGAACAGCATAGGGAATGGAAGAAAAGAAACAAAACTGTTTCTATTTGCAAATGACATGATTATCTACATAGAAAATCCCAAGGAATCAACATGCTGACAACATAGCCTTGGGAACTGGTAATTGTAGAATGCAACATGAGCACATAAATAATCAAGGCACTTGGGTTGGGATTGTAGCTCAGTGGTAGAGTGCTTGTTCAGCACGTGTGAGGTACTGGGTTCGATCCTCAGCACCACATAAAAATAAATAAATAAAATAAAGGTACTGCGTTCATCTACAACTAAAAAAAATATATATATATATACATATACATATATATATGTATATGTATATATATATATAAAATCAAGGCACTCACCATAAACGTGTGGGCACTAAAGTTACAAACAGCACCATCTGTAGTCACTCCAAAGAAAACGCACTATTTAAGTAAAACTTAACAAGACATGTGCAGGGTCTGTTCACTAAGATTACAAAACGATGGTGCTGAGAAGAAATAAAGATGTTCTAAATGAATGGACAGTCCATATGTTCCTGGAGTAGATGACTCAGCATAGTAAAGAAGTCTGTTCTCCAACCGATCTACGCTTTGATAGTGTAATTCCTATCAAAGTCCCCGCAATCATTTTTTTATACATAGGTCTATTCCAAAATTTACATAAAAAACCATAGGCCCTAGAACACCTAAAACAACTTGAAAGAAGAACAGAGTGGGAAGAATCACTGCATCTGATCAAGACTTGTTACGTAGCTGGAGTAATTAAGACAATCGATGAAGTAGAACTGAGAACCCAGAAGTAACCCACACCAATATGCTTAACTGATTTTTTTTTTTTTTTTTTTTTTTTTTTTGGTACTGGAGATTGAATCCAGAGGGTCTTAACCACTGAGCCATATCCCCAGCCCGTTTTACTTTTTATTTAGAGACAGGGTCTCACTAAGTTGCTTAGGGCCTCACTAAGTTGCTAAGGTTGAATGAGAACTTGAGATCCTCCTGTCTCAGTCTCCCATGTCACTGGGATTACAGGCAGGGGCCACGACACCAAGCAGTTTAACTGATTTTTTGACAAAGATACAAAAGTAATTCAGTGGAAGAGGAATGGTCTTTTCAACAAATGGTGCTGGCAAGACAGGAATGGGCAAAAACTACGACAAACACTAAGAAATGACCCTCAACCTCAAGAGAACAAGATAGGCCACTAGAGAAAATATTTGCAAGACATGTCTGAATAAGGGCTGCTATCTAACATATACGAACCTCTTAAAATTCAGTAATAAGAATGCCAATGACATGATTGAAAATGGGCCAAAGACTTTAACACAACCCTCACCAAAGGAGAGAGAAAGAGGGCAAGCTGCTCCTGAAAAGATCCTCCACATCATCGAGCATCAGGGAAATAAAGCTACAATGAGATACTACTACACACCTACGAGAATGACCAAAATCCAGAACACTGACCAAATGCTGGTGAGAATTTGGAAGAATAGTGTGTTGGTCAGAAAATATGTCACAGCTTTATATTGCTGTGACAAAATACCTGAGAAAAAGAACTTGAAAGGAGGAAGGATTAATTTTGGAACGTGGTTTCTGAGGGTTCAGTTCATGGTTGCTTGGCTCTGTTGCTTCGGGCCTGTCATGAGGCAAAACATCACTGTGGGGAGCAAAAACTCACCTCATGGTAGCCAGACAGAGAGAGAGAAAGAGCTTTTATAACAAAGCCTCTTCCCCAAACCATTAAGCTCCAAATCCGAATCCGTAAGTGGATTAATCCATTCATGAGGTCAGAGTCCTCATGATCCAATGCCCTATCAAAGACTCCACCTCTGAACCCCGTTGCCTTGGGGACTAACTGTCAACACATGAACACTGGGGGACATTTAAGATCTGGACCATAACATATAAGAGCCCTCATTCTCTGGTTGGGGGAATGCAAAGTGGCTCAGCCACTAAGGCGGGCCTTTGGCAGGTTCTTACAACAGTAAACACCCTCACCATGTGACCCAGCAGTCCACTCCTTGCTATCTACCCAAAGGACTTAAACATGTCTACACAAAAACTTGCACGTGGATGTTTACTGCATCTTTATTCAAAATGTGGAAGCAACCAAGATGTTCTTCCGTAGATAAGCAAAGTCTCGCACACCCAGACCATGGAGAGTTACTCAGTGCTAAGAAGACACCAGCACCCAGCCGTGAGACACAGAGGACCCCAAACACATGTTGCTAAACGAAAGGAGCCCATCTTAAAAAATGCTGCATGATTCCAATTATACGACATTCTGGAGAAGGCAAAAACCACAGAGACGGTAAAAAAGAAAAACTCTGGAGGTGCCAGGGGGTGAAGGATGGGGAGGGGCAAAGCACAGAGATCTTGGGGCAGTGAAAATACTCAGCATGATACTAGAATGGTAGATATGTGTCATACAATTGTCAAAATTCATGGAAGGTACAACATCCGGGTGATGGGATGTCAGCGTAGGTTCATCAATCATAGCAAATGTATCACATGGCAGAGGACACTGACAATGGGGGAGGCTAGTTTGTTTGGGACAGGCCATGTATGGGAAATCTCTGCACCTTCTGCTCAATTTTGTTATGAACCTAAAACTGCTCTAAAAAAATAGTCACGTCCCTCCCTCTGTGGGGCTGGGGATTGAACCCAGGGCCTCATGCTAGGCAAGTGCTCTACCACTGAGCTACATCCCCAGCCCAATTTATTAAAGAAAAAAAGAAAATGAGCTTCAACCTAAATTTAGCACCTTACACAAAAATTCACTCCAAATGGATCAGGAACTAGAACATAAATGTAAAATTCAAAGATTTTTAGGAAAAAGGAGATTATCTTCAGGATGTAAAGCTGAGCAAAGAATATTTAGACTTGATACCAAAAGCACTATTCATGAAAGAAAAACGGTTAAATTGTACCACTTCAAGATTTTAAACTTTTGCTTTGTAAGACCCTGATAAAAGGATGATAAGTTTCAGAATAAGAGCAAATACTTTCAAACCATAATTTGACAAAGGACTACTATCTAGTCTATATAAAGGACTCTTAAAACTCAACACTAAAATAACAACAATAATAATACTGATAATCAAGTTAGAAAATGAACAGACGACACGAACAGATATTTAACCAAAAAGAATGTGGATAAGAATATACCCACCAGGGATACAAGCCAAGACCACAGTGAATGCCTATAACTACAGTAATACTGACATCTATATTTACTATGCTTTTCCTATACATATATACCTATGATCAATTTTAATTTATAAATTAACCACATTAAGAGATTAATAGCAATAACTAATAATAAAATATAATTATACAACAAAACACAATAAGTTATGTGACTGTGGTCTCTTTTTCACCCTCTTCCTTGTGATGTGAGGTGATATAATTGTCCCAATGATGAGATGAAGTGAAATGAATGACATAGGCTTTGTGATGTAGCATTAGGCTGTCATGTAAGGGTTACTTAAATACAAGCACCACTGAATGACTAACGGGTGGGTAATGTACACAGCATGGATACACTGAACCAAATGGTACCCATCCTGCACAAGATGGTGTGAGATGTTATTATACTACTCAGAATAGTATACAGTTTAAGACTTACAAATTATTATTTCTTGAATTTGTCCATTTAATACGTTTAGGTCATAGTTGACCCCAGATAACTGAAACTTTGGAAAAAGAAATCATGTCTACAGTTGGCAAAAAAGCATGTGAAAGTTTTTCAACATCATTATCCATTAGTGAAATGCAAATTAAAACCACCATGAGATCACACAACACATCCAGCAGACCAGCGGCATCAAGTAGGGATAACACCAAATGATGGCCAGGAGGCAGGGAAACTAGAAACTGCTCATAAATAGCTGGTGAGAATATAAAATGGTATAGTGACCGGGAGACAGTCTGGCAGTTTCTTTTAAAACTAAACAGGCAACCATCACATGACCCAGCAATTGCTCTCTTGGGTATTTATCTCAGAGAAATGAAAACAACAACTTTATTTGTAACAGCCCCAAATGAGGAATGATCCAGTTATGCTTCAGTGGGTGAAAGATTCAAGGAACTATATAGCACTTCCACACAGTGGAATACTGTTCAGCAATACGTACGACTTGGATAAATCTCAAGAGAATTATGCTGAATTAAAAAAAAAAAGCTGTCCTAAAAGGTCACACATGTTATGATTCTATTTATATAACATTATCAAAATGACAAAATAATAGAAGTCAAGAGTAGATTAGTGGTTGCCAGGGTTAGGAACAGGGGACAAGAAGGAAGTGGGTCTGGCTCCAAAGGGCATTGAGAGGTGTCAGGTTACTACACAGTCTTTCAAGATGTTATGCTGGAGGGAAACTGGGTAAAGAGTACAGGGATTTCCCTGTATTATTTCTTTAAATTGCATGTAAATCTACCATTATCTCAAAGTAAGAAATTAATTTAAAAAAAATTTGGGGAGCTGGGAATATAGCTCAGTTGGTAGAGTGCTTGCCTCATAAACACAAGGCCGTGGGTTCAATCCCCAGCACCACAAAAAAAAAAAAAAATTAAGACTTCATAGAAAAATAGGGGCTTTGGGCTTCTGTTAATGAAACAGGAAAATCCTGCAACACGGAGCTCACATTCCACATGGCCACCACCAGCTGGAGATGATGGCAGCTGCCTCTGGACAAGAACTCGCCTGTTGGCCACAGTACCCACCTCTCCCTATTGTCTCACACCCACCCACACCTATCATTTCTTGCCAGCCCCTAAAATCCCTGGAGTTTGCCACCTTTTCTTTTGACCATTTCTGTTTGCCTGCTTGAGAAAAGCAAATTATAGGGAAGAAAATGGCAAAGGGAAAAATAAATTGCAGTAGGCTGACTTTGAGATCCAATTTTCTCAGTCAAAGAACTCAATACCCCGAATCCAAGATTTCCACCATGTGTGAGGTAAATGGGAAAGTGTGTCTCCCTGATCGTTTCTCACTGGGACATTGTTAATATTCTCAGACTTAATGTGGATCATGGTAGAATTTGGATACATTTTATTCCCAGCCTTAGGCACAACCAGGCAGTTAAAAGCCCATTCCTCAATTGCGAAGACCTTGCCTAACAGGAGAACAACAGCTTGCATTTCATCTGCTCAACCCAGATCAACCTCAAAGTCGCTCTTAGTGGCCATGGCTCTATTTAGGGGAAGAGTGCTGGGAGAAACCAGTTGCATTTGAACCTCCTCTGCTCAATTGGTGTTAAGGTGATGAGTGGGCAGTCCGGGAATAACGTGCCGTATTCTCATTACGTCAATTTTAGAAGCTCAGCATGTAAAGTAAAACTAATGCTCATGGCTTGTAAAAACGAGAGAATTCCGAAAATGCAAGAAGAAATGCCTCCATGCTAAGGTGAGTGCCCGCGTGCGTCTAGGCACAAGCTGGGGCTCCGCTTGGTCCTTTCTGGGCACAGAGGAGACGCCAGGGAGCAGGAAGGAGCGTGGTCAAGGTCAGCTAAGAGAGCCATGTGACCCTGGGGAGGAGCTTCCCCTCCCGGTACCCACCTGGTGCTCTGCGGTGCTGTTCTCGTTTCCCATGGTGACTCAAGGAGTCCAGAGTCCCTCGGAATTTTGTCAGGGGCAACTGGAAGAAAGGAGAGGGTGTCAAGGCTGCAGATGGAGGGGCTCTGAAGCCCTCTCCGCCTGCTGCTCTCCCCGACTCAAAAGCCAGATGATGTGCAACGTTTATCTCTGCAGCCACATCATGGAAAATTACTTTTGAAGGGTTTTCTTTTGCAACATGCCACCCAGACTGCTTTCCCAATACGGGCTGGTGCTTCTATTCCCCGCCCTGGGGTTGGCAGACGCTTCTGGAAGGCGTTTGTTCCTGGGTCTGAGTTCATGCCAGTGTACACATCTACGTACAGACACAAACAGTGACAAAGGGGCCTGTGGGCCAGAGAGCTGGAGAAGCGTTGCTCATCCGAGCGTTTTGTGTTTTCTGTTTCCAATCGTGTTCAGCCTGGAAATGCGGCGTGACTGGTTTGTCGCCGCGGTGGCAGCAGAGCCCGGTGTCAAACATCAGGAGGCGAGAAGCCCACGGCTGGCCGACATATGGTTCTCATAGCTCTTACTCTAAACACTTGCTTCGTCAAGTCGGTTTCGCTTCTGCACGTATTTTCATGAAAGCAGAATGGTTTCCTTGCTGGGGGAAGAGGGTAGTAGGGAAACTATCGTGGAAAATTGCCAAGACAGCGAGAGTCATCCCACCGTGCTCACTCAGTGACCTGGTTTGTTTATTAAGGATCACGGTGATGACGGTGCTTCCCACACTGACGTCATGTTCCTGAGTTCCTGAGACCCTGTCTCACCAGCAGGACTAAACCCTTCCCTTCCCTTTTCTTAGGTGGAGGAACTTGTTTACGAAGTCTTTAGAAACCAGAGGCCTTCAGAGACATTTCCTGTAGGAAAACTGAGGCTGGAGAAGGCAAGGAGCCTGCCAAAGACCCAATTTGGGAGGACAAGAGCTGGAAGTAGAACTCAGCCTCCTGCCTTGTAATTCAAGATTTTTTTTCCCACGGGAATAGGACTTTCGTGGTGCTATTTCTCTCTCTTTTTTTTTTTTTTTGGTGGTGCTGGGGATCGAACCCAGGGCCTTGTGCTTGCAAGGCAAGCACTCTACCAACTGAGCTATCTCCCCAGCCCTCGTGGTGCTATTTCTCAAAAAATTTAAAACCACCCATTGGTTTGCTTATTTATTCAACCAATACTGAGGGAGTAGTGAAGGTGGGCTCTGCGGCCTGAACAATCATTGGAAGTGAGGCCCAGGTAAAATGCCCCCAAGCAGAAAATTCCAAGTGACGTCACCCCAGTCCCCAATCCTCTCACCAGAACTCTTTAATTGAAACAGTGATTCCTTACTAATTTCATGCCATTTGCTGTGGATACACACACACACACACACACACAATCTCAGGCTCACATATAGAATGAAAAAATCTTCAGTTATTTAAAATTCATCTCCAGGCACAGTGGCACACGCCACTGTAATTCTATGGACTCGGGAGGCTGAGGGAGGAGGATCATAAGTTTGAGGTGGCCTCAGTCATTTAGCAAAGTCCTAAACAATTTAGTGAGACCCTGCCTCAAAATAAAAGATAAAAGAGACTGCGGATGTAGCTCAGTGGTAAAGTACCTCTGGGTTCAATCCCCAAAACCAAAAAAAAAAAAAAAAAAAAAAGATTAAAAGTTATCATTGCAGTTTATTTCTTCCATTTATTTGGAAGGTGGGATTCTTCACTAGAAAATGTTAAGTGTTACTATTATTAACTTTTCTGCATCCACCAAGTTGAACCGTATGAAATGCCAGTTTCATATAATCTGAAGTGATTAATTTTTGACACTGAATCACCTGATAAATTTAATAATTTTATTAAAAACTGGGTATCTGAACTAGGGATTTTTTTTGTTTTTCTTTTTTGGGACCAGGGATTGAACCCAGGGGTGCTTAACCAGTGAGCCACATCCCAAGCCCTTTTGTATTTTATTTAGAGACAAGGTCTTACTAAGTTGCTTAGTGCCTCAACTAAGTTGCTGAGGCTGGCTTTGAGTCCCGGATCCTTGGGATTATGAACTAGGTTTTTGAACAGACTGAAGAGAATGGTGAACACCTGTGAAGGGTAAGCTTCAGATCCCTGGAGGGAAGGCCTGGCTGCATCTGGAATCCCCGCTGGGGTCTCTCGAAGTGGGTGTAACGCTCTGCTTTCTACTTACCTTTGGGGCCGGTCTGGAATTTGAATGCTGCCTCCAGAGAGTCTGCTTTCCAGCAACCAGGCTTCTCCTTTTCCACTCAGAGGCCGAGGCCCTGAGCCACCTCAACCAGCCGGGCAAACAACCTGTCTCCACCCTGCACTGGCACAAACCAGCCGAACTTCCCACCTGGGCCTGGGCCGCGATTATACAAGCCTGCCTGCCCACATGGAATCTGCGCTCCCCAGCCTCCCCTCCCCGCCTTTCACACAGAGGATTTTCCCTGTTATTACATCAGTGGGGCTCCTTTCAGAAAAGGCTTATCTGACCAAAGCAGCCCCTGCCATCTGATTGGCTGTACCCAACAGCCAGGACTGTCCTGGCGCAGAAAGGCTCCTGGCCTCCCTTTCTAGGAAGGAGTCGAATGCTCACAGGGCTTCCTGTGTGCACCTGGGAGAATTCCACCGCGACTACCGCGCAAAGACAAGGACAACCTGTGGGAATGCGAGGATGTGGCAGCCTGGCACCTGTTGGTGGTGTGTGTGGAATGTGCTTACCCAGGTGGGGCTGGCGTTTCAAGAGCAAAGCTGTAAAGAGCAGCAGGTGTGCCCGCCCACGGGTGCGGATAAAGCCCCCGCCCGGGACCTGGCAGGGCCCTGGCACCCACCTGAAGACCCTCCTGCCGCAGTCCCTCCGGCTTCCCAGGATTCTCCACCTACTGCCAGTCAGCCCCTCCTTTGCATGAAAGTAGCCAGGAAGGAGGGGGCGTGGTAGAGCCTTTCATTTAGAGAAGTTCTACAGAAGCCCTTACCCAGCCTCTGGGTAGGACCACTCCAGGGAAACAAATCAGCCTTTCATTAAAGGCTCCTAGGAGGTGTTTGAGGCTCCCCCAGGGAAAAGCTGGATGCAGGGGAGGAGCTTAGTACTCCACTGTGGGTTCTAATAGCAGAGATGTGTACATTTCAACAGATGAGTGGATAAACTCAACACACACAGAGGATTTCCCCTGTTATTATTTGTGGGGCTCCTTTCACACAGAGGACCGTGGAATAGTATTCAGACATAGAACCACATGCCGCCGTATGATTCCATTCATATGCGACATCCAGAATAGGCAAATCCAGAGACAGAAGGGGAGGGAGTGACTGCCTGACAGGTACCTGTGCAGGTGATGTTATTGTGCGGTGCTCAAAGTGTCCCAGACCTAGCTGGAGAGGGCGGTTGCCCAGCGTTGTGAGGGCACTCAATGCCTTTGAGTGCCTCACTTTAGAATGGCCGATTTCATGTCACATAAATTTCATCTTCGTTTTAAAGGCGTGTTTCACATCTTGGGGTTCTGCATACGATATTGTTTGGAAAAAGAATTCCATCACTAGAGGAAAACACGTTTGGAAACATTTCTTCTGTGTTGATCAACATGAGGTTTCTGTATGGTTAAGGTTTGGAGGGATGAGGAAGGAGAATGTTTGCCTCCGCCCCTAAACATCACAAGAGACTTTTTCTCGGTTAGAGAATGAAGTAAAAGATCTTGGGTGAGCCAGTTGGGGAAAAGGAGGCAAGACTTCGACAGGGACAAACAGAGAAAGCCCCGAAAAACAGAAGGGGGAGGATCGGGGGCTTGCTGGAGGAGGACCGGCCAGCCTCGAGGACATCAGACTCAGAAGGCGGGGCTCCGCAGGGCCCAGCCCTCAGGAGAGCACACCCTGGAGGTCAGCTCTGCAGTCAGCACAAATCCCTCCAGTGACTGGGGTTTATGTGCGTGTGGGTGAGGTGGGGAGCTGTGATCCAGCACGGGGTGGGCTCTGAGCAAGTGACCCTGTGGTAGTCCCTCCACGAAGGCCACCATAACAAATCCTGCAGACCGGGAGGCTTACATGGCAATTCATTTTCTCACCCTTCTGGCGAGTCCCAGCTGGAAGTCCCAGGTCAAGGTGTCGGGCAGGGGGCGGGGGCTGAGTTTTCTAAGAACCCCCTGTCTTGTAGGCAGCATCTCTTTCCTGTGTCTTCCTTGTATGTCTGTGTCCTAATCTCCTCTTCTTAGAAGGGCACAGGTCATGAGATAGGGCCACCCATATGACCTTGTTTTACCATTCTCACCTCTTTTTTTTTTTTTTTGGGGGGGGGGTGCTGGGGATCAAACCCAGGGCCTTGTGCTTGCATCTCCCCAGCCCCTCCATCCTCACCTCTTTAAAGACCCTGTCTCCATTCTGAAGTACTGGGGATTAGATTTCAACCTATGAATTTGGGGAGAACAGAAACCAAATTGGGCGCCAGGTGGAGAAAAACCTTGGAGAAGCAGAGAGGGAAGGGAATTCAGGGAACCTCTGGAAGAACGTTATCCACAGTGCTCAGAAGGGGGTGCTGAACCTGTTTGAACCGGAGCTCAGGGCAGAGGTGAGCAAAGTCTGAAGTGTGCAGGGCCTGCCAGGTCACTTGGGCTGCTGGAGTGTGAAGGGCCAGGCATCTAAATGAGGAGGATAGAGAGGTCTGACCTGAAACAGAGAAGCAGCCATGAAGGATGGGGGGGAGGTTAATGGTGTGGATCACTTTGACTATCCAGTGCTGTAGAATTAATGGGCCGGTAGGGGGCTAGGAATGACAGAACAAACAAGCAAGAGTCCCGTTTCCTCACTGCCTTGCCCTCGATCATCCTGGAGGCAGTGCTCTTAAGAAATGCTGACTCCAAAGCTGGCCTTGCACACGCCACTCCTGCAGAGCCCCAGGGTCTTGACACGGGAAGGTATTGTTCACCTGAAGCCTCAGGTCTGAGAACCGACAGTTCCAGGTCATTCCCTTCTAGAGCAGAATTCCTCTTGCCTTCCCTCCCGCCTGATGGCTTCCAGAACCTCCTCCGTTTCACTGAGAGAGAAGGCTCTGCTCCATACCAGCGACTTATTATCATTGCTGTCACTGTCGCTGGGTTGTTCTTTGTGAGTAGTTAGCATTTCCTGAGGATTCACATACATCTGGTGCTGTGCTCCGTTTTACATGGAATCCTGGTAGCAAAGCAATGAAGTCCCCTATGGTCACCCTCTAGCAGATGAGAAAACAGGCAGAGAGGCCAGGACCTGGCCAAAGGACACTCAACTACCAAGGGTGGGACTTTCTGGTCCTCGCCCCTCCCCGTTTCCTCCCGTCACACCAGGGGGTGTTTCCCAGGTAAGTGTTGCTGCACACACAAGCTAGTTGCCCAGAGAAGGCATCTACCTCTGAGGAGTCAAGTCAAAACCTTGTTAATGACGCGCTGAGGGAATACCCATCCCTCAGAGGAAACAGGCTGTTGCACATGAGGCTATTTATCTAAAGCCAGGCTGCTTGTTTATGGTGTGGAAAAAGAGACCTGGATGGCAAGCAGACCGGGACACTCAGTTGCCAGAACTGCAGTTGTTCCCCTAAAACACGATATAGGGTTACTCACAGGATCACGGGGAGGCTGGTGGGCGGGGAATCAGAGACGGGGTGTCAGCTGCAGGCACCATCAGCTCTCAGTGAAGGTGCCTGCGGTCACCACCCACCCCCTTCGGCCTTGGATCCTGAGCACAGACAACTGAGAGGACTCTGGCCAACTCAAACGGAAGAGGGGGCTTATGGGGCGGAAGCTGGACATTCGTTGTTGCCGAGGGAGGCCTGAAGAACCAGGCTCAAATCAGGCTGCACTGAAGGCCGTCAGGCACCTGAAACCACCCCCAGGTCTGGCCAAGGCGGGCGCTGCCCACGCAGCTACCACTGCTGCCATCCCTGGTGGTGCACCAGCCCCTGACACGGTGCCAGTGTCCCATGACGGCTGGACCTGGGCATCACCTTCGACCTCTGTCCAACTGTGGCTGTGCTGGTCCCACCAGCCACTGGAGGCTGCCACTGGCAATGGGGAAGAGCAAGGGAATACACAGCCTTCTCAGCTCCCGTGCGGGGCTAGGGCTCTGTCTTACCAGGGTGTACTGACCAGGCCCAGGGGACAGATCCAGAACAGGGCACCAGAGATTCTGGAGAGCTCACCTTCATTGGTCATACCCCCTTCCAATGGTGAGCAGTGGACTGGACCCCCGACCTCAATCTCTGTGACATGCCACGGTCTACACGTGCCCATGGCAGAACAGCTTCCCCTCTCCATGCTGGCTTCCTCTAATCCAGACACCATGCAACTGACCAGCTTCCCACTCCTCCCACAGATGGCCAAGTGCCTGTGTATGTGAGTTTACTTGTCTATTCTGGGGACAGCCTCACTTTAGTGGCTATAAGGGGCTAGGAGGAGAACCAGACCCAGGGCCACAGCAGCCATGTGACTGCCAACTGCCACTCTCTTGGTATACAAACTCTGGCAAATAATTATACTTCTGTGTGTTTGGTTTTGTTATTTCTAAAATGGGAATCATAATAATCCCTACTTCACATGGCTATGGTGAGTTAACTTCTATTAAGTTCCTAGACTAGATTCAGTGCTCAGTAAGCTGTCGACTGTTACGTTATTGACAATGGGTGTCTTTGGAACCTCCAAGAGATTGCTCTCTCCCTAAAACAAAGCTTAGGTTGTGCTCTCTTTATTCCTGCAGTAAATTCCTGAATCCAGACACTAGTCATTAGAAATGGGTCTCATCTGCAGTAAAAGTGCAGCTGACTGGCTTGTATACCAGCAGAAATAAACGTAGGACTAAGAAAATTCATAGCGTAGGCCCAGTGAGGGGGGAGTTGGTGGTTCCAGGAACTTCTAACCCGGCCAGTTAAACTGAAATATGTGCAGGCTCCAACACCTCCTTCCAGGCCAGTCCCCTGCCGTGGTGTTCTTGGGCCTCGGATGTTAATTTAGCTAGTCACTGTATGTCCCTGGGGACCGAAACCCCCCTTTAAAAAAGACCCAGGGTGTAGGTTTTTAATTCATTCAAGGTGATTGGCCACAAATAAGGATGAGCTCCCCAAGATTTCTTCTACCTATTCCCTGGACAGTGCCTGAGCAGTCAGGTCAAATGGAACTCTTCCCTGAAATTAATTTTAAACTAATCTTAATTTAACTTTAAGATAAAAATATAAAATTCATTTGTTCCGTATTTTAAAACAGACAGTTGTGGGCTGGGGATGTGGCTCGGGGGTAGAGCTCTTGTCCAACATGTGCAAGGCCCAGGCTTGGTCCCCAGCATGGCAAAAAAAAAAAAAAAAAAAAAAGACAGTTGTTGTTTTGTGCTTTGAGATCAATTTTATTTTTTCTCCACTGGTGTGTTGGTGTCACGTCATCAAGACCTGTGGCTCTGACGAGGATTGGAGATGAGGTCATGCAGGTGCCATTTCATAGATGATAAAACAGTCTGGGGGTGGTGGTTGCCCTTTGCCCAGTTTCTGTCCCCCTGGGAGAGGAGCCTGGTGAGGATCTGTGGGGACTTGTTGATATGTTGGCTAATCAATTATGGTTTCTGTTTAGCTTTCGTTCTCTATCGGAAAGAGATATCCACCCCTCCTCTTCTGTAATGTGACAGAGACATATCTGTTTCAAACTTTGGTAGCTTCTGATGTTTCTTCTGCTTAGAATAATAGAGACCATTTAGTACCAGTGGAAAAAAACTTGAAGGTCATCTCCTCCCCAACCTCCTTCCACAGATGAGAAGCTGAGGACGGGAGGTGGCAGCGCGGAGGGAGCCGGGGGGGGGGGGGGGGGGGGGGGGGGGGGGGGGGCTGGGACAGAACCGGCTGCCACAGGCTTGCTCTGCAGGCAGCCTCGCTGGCCCAGCCCCTGCAGCCATGGGGCAGAGCAGCTCAGATCAGAAGAGTCTGTCTGTCCCCAACTTTGGCCGCAGAGTTGGTACCTCGGCGGGCTGGTTCCGTTGCTCCTCGTGGTGAGCTGGTGCTCACCTGGCCAAGGGCTCCTGGGCTGCCTGACCTGAGCCTGTTGGATTCCCACAGAGGCCAGCCCTTCCTGGCAGGCAGGAGAGCTTGGCTTCTCCCTCTGGGGACCATTGCCCCAGCTCCCTCCCTATCTTGTAGGGTTGAGCAAGGAGCTACTTATAGCTCTGTTATCATGTTCCTGTTTTAATACAAACAAACAGCTGTAGCCTGGGAAGAGATTTATTAAGAGCCGCTGCTTGCTTTCTGCTCTGGCAAGAGACTGTCGTAAGCACCAAAGAGCTGGCTGCTCTGCCGGGTTTGGTGAAATGACACTCACACTTCCCTCACACTCCCCCTTAGCCTTCTGTTTTCTTCCCTTCCTCCATCTCTAAGGCCCCGCAGACATTTTGAAGTGTATAGTCCTATCCTGTAGAACATTTGGGCTGGGAGGAACTTACAGACCCCCTGCTCTCAGGACCTGGTGGTGAGACCAGACTGACTGTCCACCCTCTGCTAGGAAGGGCTGGAGCCAGGCTAGCCTCCTGCAGACTGGCTCCCCACAGATGGCCTCTGCCCCACCAGCTCCTGAAGACCCTGAGGGACTTCTCAGTGGACACGAGCGAGAAGCACATGTCCTACCATGCTGAGGCCCTAAGCCACAGAGACCTCAAGTCTCCTCAGTGAGGAGAGCCGGGCAGTTAGCTTTCTCAGCTCCAAACCTCCCACATTCCCTGCATTCACTTTGTCTATCTCACTTTGTTTGTTTCTGGCAGGGTTTGGGGTTGAGGGTTGAAGCTGGAGGAAGAAGCTGAGCTTTACTCATAACTGGGTCAATGGAGTATGGAACCAAGGCTGCACCAGAGCCTGAAGGTAGAGAGGCCAGCGAGGATAAGACCCAGGAATTCACAGGAGCCTTGGGTGGACTTCAGAGGCAGGGAGATCCCAACTGATACTTGGAAAAATGTATTACAAACTTAAAATCTACAAAAGCAAAACTGGGATCATACATACTGTACACGCTCTTTTTGATTTGCTTTTTTAAAAACTTGCACAGTAACACATCAAGAACATGTTCCATGACTGTCACATTTACTAGCTGCAGTGGACACCACGTTGTCTCCCAGCTCTAGTTGTGCACACATATATGCCTTATTTTCTGTAGTTTTTTTCTGTCTGGATGGTTGAGGACATTGCAGGGTGAAGTGGGCAGGGTTCACCCGAGCTTGCCATTGGTTCAATGAAGCAGGAACTGTGAAATGGACTTAGGGACAAACTCAGACTGGCAGGATCAGAAATGGGCAAGGACTGAGGTAGCACAAGCACTTGGGGTGGGGAGCAGGCAGAGGGCTGGTGAACAGGCACATGGGTGTTTGGGGGTTGGGAAGAAGGCCTTAGCCAGCCTGGGGCTCAGGACATAGAGGCTTCTGGGGGCAGGACAGTGCGGCTCAGCTCAGTGGTCCTGTTCTGCCTTTTAGTGGGAGACCTGGCAATCATGTCCTAGGAGGTTTGAGACAGGCCTCAAAGTCTAGCTTGTCAGTGGGCATCTGGTTCTTTGCAGAAAGACCTGGGGTACCTTTAGCAGTGTTGCTTGCCAAGTCGTGAGCCTCTGAAGCAGAGCCTGGAATCACAGTGCAATCTCGAAGTCTACCTGAACACTTCTGGTGGTGGAAACTCACCACCTCCTGGTGCAGTAGCATCCCATCTGGAGAGGGTGATACTGGATCACTACAAAGTTCTTTCTAATGCTCCACACACCAGACCCCACCCTCCATTCTGTGTTATCCTCCCAGGCTCCAAACATCGATGATACCACTTTGGGCATGTACTGGGGCAATGGTCAATGGTGAAGCTTGAAAACCAGCGGGGGACAATCTGCTCCAATTTGTGATCCCTAACCTTTGAAGAGCCACAGGCGCAGTGTGAATTTGCCTTGTTCTAGGACTACACTGAGTCAGCAGATCCCCCTTGTCAAGGCTGATTAGTGGCGGCTGACAGCTAGCCCCCCAGAGCTGACCACAGACACAGGAGAATTCCCAGCCGAGACCAAGAGAACCACTCCGATGCGTAGCGGAGCCCGGCTCAAAGTGCCAACCCACAGAATCAAAGCTAAATAAATGGCTCTTGTTTTAAACCACCACGTTTTGGGTAGTCTGTCATGGAGCAAAAGCTAACTGCTCAGATTTCCCCAGAGGGCCTGCTTCACTTCCCTTCACCCCAGACTGCGTCCAACCCTGGCTGGCCATCGGGAAGATTGGAGCATTGCACACAAAGGATGCCAAGCGAGGGGGACTGGAGAATCTGCCGGCCCCTCCCCACTGTTCCCATGGCAGTTGACAAGCAAGGTCCTTGACTGGTGGCACCAGCATCCTCTTGTTCTAGGCCAGACTCTAGCCTCTGAGGACGAGGCTCCAAGCATCCATCTGGAAGAGCCAACCAAGCCACACGGAGCCCCTTAGCCCAAACCAAAACACGAAACCACATCTCGATTTTCAGTAAAGGGTCTTTCTTTTTTTCCCCTGTTAAAACAGATACTTGATACCTTCCAGTGTATGTTCCCCTTACTCACAATTTCCATTCCGCCCTGCTCTGCAGATGAGATTAGCAGAAACCATATTTCTTATGAAAACAAGCTGTTGGAACCCACGAAAAATCCAGACCTTGATTGGAATCCCAAAGCTGAACTGTGGGGTCATTTTCAGAAATCAAATACAGGATCAACATAATCGGGCACCGGGGGCTAAGCGCGGAGGGGGGCAGGATGGAGCCAGGGTGAGGCCGCTCAGCAGAGTGAGACTGGCAGCAGCGCCAGGCACGCCGGAGCTGGAGGCGCCGCCACCCGTGAGACCACCCTAGATCCAAACTGGGGAATACAGGTATTCGCTCTCTGCATGACGCCCTAGGACTTCGCAAGTCCAATTATTACGCCTTGGGCATTTTTACTAACATGGGGTCATTTTATTGTTTAAGTAGAAAATAGCTTTTAAAACCTCTCTTTGTCATATAAGCTTATTGTAAATTTATCCTTAAAAGTTACGGTGATACTGGTTATTACATAATTTAGAAGTCCTAAATAAACAGGACTTTGTTAAGTACCATTTGTCTAGTCTATACTTCACCCCAAAAAGAAGAACATCGTTGGGGCAGGAGGTGCTGGGAATGAAACTCAGGAGTGCTTTACCTTTGGGCCATGTCCCCAGCCCTTTTTATTTTTTATTTTGCGACAGGGCCTTGCTGAGTTGCTGAGGCTGGCCTTGAACCTCCGATCCTCCTGCCTCAGCCTCCTGAGTTGCCGGGAAGACAGGTGTGCGCCACTGCGCCCAGCAAAAACAATATCTTAATCGTATTTGCGTGTTTTAAAATTAGCTGAATAATAGAGGTGTCCTAGTTACCTGACTCTCTATATTTCCTCCCGACATGATATAAAACAATGAGAAAATAAACAGGTGCAGAAGTTTTGACTTTTTCAAAATAGCTGAATAAAAAGAGCAAAGTCAGAAAATCCGCCAGCACGATTCCTCACAGCTCCACAGATGTTTGTAGGGAGCACAGGCACCCCAGCTCCTGGGAAAAGTGTGGAGAAGGCAGAGGGAGTCCAGGTTGAAGGAGAGTTAGTGTCAGAACAAGCCCCCCCAAATCAGAAAAGCCCTGAAAAGGTGCCTGAGCAGGTCTGAGCAGGGACCCGAGGAAGGGATTTCAAAGCACAGAGAAATTAAAGGGACAGGCACAATTCACAGGCAAGGTCTTCAAAATGTGTGGATTCCGAGAGAGAAAGAAGGCAAAAGCGACAGGAGAGGCACCCCATGGCCACAGGGTGTTCACTGGGGAAGGGAAAACCCAGAAAACTTAGTCCCTAAAAAAGAAAGCAAGGCTTAAACAAGAAACCCTCCTGACATCCGGTCACCACAGACAGGGCGGCTGCTGCAGAGGCAGAAAGGGGTGCGGTTGAACCAGGACCCCAGAAACATCCCAGGGCTGCAGAAAGGGACAAGAGGAGGGTGGGTAAGTGGGCACAGAGCTGTCAAAGAGAAAGGAGACAGCACTGCACACACGTCCCCGAGGAAACCCTCCTCACACCCGCGTGCCAGCTGGGCAGCATAGCAAAACTGTAAGTCAGCGCTCCAACCAGAATTAAATATCCTCCAGTAAGCATTTGGGCGCAATGAGCACCTTGAATCAGAAATTAAACATGCAACTGGAGATGGACCCAATCAGGGAGGGATGAGAAGGTTGTTGATCAAACTCAGGAAAGAAATGGGAGAAAAAGACAAACTTATCTCAGAGATAAACCCATCTCAAGGCACCCAGGGAGGAAGAGATTCAAATGAAAGTTTAATAAAAGGCACAGAAGGAAATCAGGGAAAGAGGGAAGAGAATAAGAAAAAACATTTGGAAGTACTTGGAAAGCATCAGAGAGAAAGTATAAAAAGGCAGGAAAAGAAGGAATCATATTCCTCTATTGGAGAGCCGGAAATAAAAACAGAACAGAAGGACAGAGCTGATCTCCAGAGCTTCCACTGAAGAAATCTTTCCAGAAATGGAAAAATATCACACCTGAACCTACCCAATAAAACTGAATGTCTAAGAAAATGAGCCCAGAATGATGAATTCCAAGACACATCCCAGCAAAACCATTAGATTTCAAAATTGGAAGATTAAAAAAAAAAAAAAAATCTCTAGATAAATGGATCAAATAACTGACAACGTCAAAAGAATTAAACTGCCATTATATTTTTTAAAAATGCTTACTGCAAGACAACAGTGGAAACACTTCTTTACATTTTAAGGGAATGGGGGTGTAGCTTGGTGGTAGTGTGTGCCTGGCACTTGAGAGGCTTTGATTTATCCCCAGGCTGCAAAACAAACAAATAAAAAACTCTTCACGTGGGCGTATGCCTGTAATTCCAGATGCCTGGAAGGCTGAGGCAGGAGGATCACAAGTTAGGGGCCAGCATGAGCAAACATAGCAACCCTGTCTCAACAAATAAACAAAAACCCGAAAATATCTTTGTGAACTAAGGGTTTCTTATCCAGTCAAGCTGTTCTGCCTACATCAAACTAGAGAAAACAATTTTCAACATACAGTAACTTGCTAAATTCTGCACTTATTTGAAGAATCTACTTATCTGAAGAATCCAACCAAGTGATGACTGAGAAATCTTTAGCAAAATGACTGATGTTGAGGTTTTTGAAATGTAAATAACACATCATCTCTGATTAAATCAAAGGTGAGGGGAAGGATGGAAGTCCAATGTACAGACATTATTTGGTTCTACAATGTTAAAAAAATGCATCTAGCCAAGCATGGTGGTGCATGCCTATAATCCCAGCAACTTGGGAGACTGAGGCAGGAGGATTACAAGTTCAAAACCTCAGCAATTTAGTGAGTACCTAAGCAACTTTGTGAGACACTATCTCTAAATAAAATATAAAAAAGGACTAGAGATGTGACTCAGTGGTTAAGTGTGCCCCTGGGTTCAATCCCTGGTACCACCAAAAAAAAATTAAGGAAGAAATAGAAATAATGGTGGAAGATGTAGGAAATTTCTAGAGGTTATATACAGTAGAAGATATAGGACAAACATGGAAAAGTGGAGGGAAAAGTGGAAAAATAACAGACATCAAAGAAAAGCAACTGTGGATCTTGTGTGAATTCTGATTTAAATAAACTATTCAAAAAAGTGAGCTCATCAGAGATAATGGAACACAAACAGGATTTTGAATATTAAGGAACTAAGGATGATAAGGACACTGTGTTTACACATATATAAACACAGTCCTCATCTTGTAGAGACACATCCTTAAATATTACTGATTGAATGATAAACTTATTTGCTTTAGAACAATCTGTCAGTGAGGGGAAGCATGCAGATGTTCACAGAAAGTGGGATAATAAATAAAATAGATTGCTGGGTGTGGTGGCACACACTCGGAATCCCAGAGACTCAGGAGGCTGAGGTAGGAGGATCATGAATTCAAAGCCAACCTCAGCAACTTAGCGAGGCTCTAAGCAACTCAGTGAGGCTCTAAGCAGCTCAGCGAGGCCCTGCCTCTAAATAAAATACAAGAAAGGGCTATGGGTTGGCTCAGGGATTAGGTGCCCCTGGATTCAATTCCCAGTACCCTCAAAATAAAAATAAATAAAATAACAGATTGCTCATATGTAGCCAATTGTTAAACCAGTTATGGGTACATGAGACCGTTTATAATATTCTCTCTACCTTTGTGTATGTATGCTTGCACAGTTCATAATGAGGTTTTTAAGAAGGAAAGAAAGAGGGTAAAAGGGTAGAAAAGAAGTCCTTCCCTCATTTGTGAGTAGGGCCCACACTAGTTCCTGAGTCAGTTCTGGCCACATCAGTCTCTGCCCCATCCAAGTGGGCTTTGGAATTAGGTCATCCCTTCCTAAGCAGACATCGAGACAATCTTCCAGTGATTCAGGTTACTAAAGTAAGCTAGGTTTGATTTGCATTTTCCAAAATTCATTTCATCAGGGAAATTCATTTCCCTGTTGGGCTTGAGACATGGGGCCCAAGAGTCTCCAACAGATGGCTCAAGTACTAGTGTTGCCTCCTCAGTCCTGGCTCAGCCCTTTCCTTCCATCCATACTGGTTTAGTTCCTAGTACCGTGTCTTTGATCACTACTCCTCACTTCTAGAACTTGGGCCTAAGGACTTACCTTGCCATGTATGAACACAGTTCCTAAAGGGAAACCCAATTCCAAACTACTGGGATCTGTCCATCCAACAGAAGCTCTGGCACTAAGGACTGGTCACCCGCAGGCTTTGTTCCTTCTCTATCTAACTGCTTCCCAAGGCTGGCATCTGTTGATCAAGACACACCAGCCTAAATCTATTTGTTTATGATAAATAAAGGTAAGGCATTTGCACAATGTTGACATCCCTTGGGGCAGTAAAGCAAGCTGACACTGTGAAGGCAAGCCACTCCTGACAAATGCCAGTGAGCCTCCACCCGGCAATGCAAAGAATTATATCACAGGGAGCTCTTCAAAGAACACATGAGACAATGATCTTGTGACAAACCGGTGTTCAAGGGTTGGTTGTCTCATCTGTTTGCTATGAAACATGAGACACAAAATCACTGTGTCAGATCCTACCTGGAACCTCATTACCAGTTTCAGCAGAAGTGTATTCCCAGGAACAGTTTTCTGAGCAACCAAAAGTGAACACAGAGCCATGTTTTCTAAGTTCCCAGAGTTACCTGCAAAATTAAGTGCCCTCAAAATGAAAACCTTGGTCCCACTTAGAAACAACCTCCCCGCTTCACAGACATCTGTACTTCTCAAGACTCAGACATGAGTGAGCACACCCAGAAAGAAACACGTCTTTCAGGGCCCAAGTCCTGAGCGCAATAATAAATACAAAGGAGCCACTCTTGGAAGGACCAGTCCTAGGTAGAGCCTGGATTCTACTCTGGAGACGCTGAATCCTGAGACACAAGCATTATCAGTCGCTCCTGAGCCTTGTGCAGTCGCAGGTGGCTCGACTCCAGGGAGCCGGCTCTCCTTGCTCGGACAACATCAGCTGTGTTGCTGGGTTTAATCTCCTCGCGGTTCTTTGGCACCAATTCTGGCACAGAGCTCTGCTGAGGCCATTCCCTGACTTGAGTGCAGAGAGAATTTCCCCTTTTTAGGTCACAAACTCAAGAGTCTTCACTCACCACAGCCACTCTCTCCCCTCTGTCAATTTTCAACACCCTTATTAATAACATTTATGAAGCATTGGCAAGGGGCGACTACTCTGTGTTTTTCCAGCTATATATGGGCAATTCAGCTGATTAAAACACAGGAGCAAGTTTGCCTCTGCAGGTTAAGATTATCAAGCCACACTGATCACCACTTCTTCTAAACACAGACGAATTAAGAACCCAAGGACAAGGGTCTCGGTGGATGGTCCAACGACCCACTAAGGACGCAGATGAGCTCACAAAGAGCGGTCTTCCCGAGCCAGTCCTCGTTGGGCAGTGTCTGCTTGTGTCCTGCTGCCTCACCACCCCTTGTCTTGGTCCTCATGCCCTACGTTTGGGGTTGGGTGGGATCTCCTGTGCTGAAATGGACAGACATCACCTGGGCTCGTGGCCTCTTGGGGAATCAGAGCCTTGGACCCTGGTCGGCATGGGAATGAGCTTGGTCTCTTGATGGCCAGTACTCCACAGTCTCAGTGATTCTTTTTCGCTGGCTTTCTCCCTTCCCTAGTAGCCTCTAGGTGGCATGCACACGCCCCTGGCCATGGAGTACATGCAGTTAGGGGCACCTACCTCGGCAACCCACCCTTCAGCTCTCACAAAACCAAGGCTTGGGCAGCAAATTTTGAAGGCCTGCCTTTGTCCTTGACTCTGAAAACGGCTCATGCCTCACCACTTCCACCTCCCTCCTCCCTCCTTCGCCCCCTGCTGACCGGTGGCCTTGGCTTACCAAGCAAACCCACTCTGGAGACTGCTAATTGGACTAGGTCTGGACTCTGGTTTAAACCGGGCTGATCAGGTTTTCTCTTGATATTTGATAAGGACCCTGAAAAGTCAATCAGGGAGGCCCCTCGTCACAAAGCCATGAGGAAGCGGGTGAAGCTCGGTGGCAGAGAAGCCTGTGCCCGTGCATACTAAATTTAGGGGTGGACAGGACAAGGAGCCAGCAGAGGAAACTGGCCCACCCTCGGATCAGAACGAGGCTAGCGGCTGCTGGAAGCCAGGTGAAAGAGCTGCCGCGGTCCAGGGCTACACCTGCTCAACAAATGTCCTCTCCCTGTTTTGAGTGGGTTTCTGTTTCTTGTGACCCAATTGTTATTGATCAAAACCACACTCGAAAGTTGTCCTTGGGGACTGGGGTTGTGATTCAGTGGTGGAGCGCTTGCCTAGGGTGTGTGAGGCACTGGGTTCGATTCTCAGCACTGTGTATAAATAAGTGAATAAAATAAAGGTCTATCAACATCTAAAAAAAATTGAAAAAAAAAAAAAAAAAAAGTAGTCCCTGACCCTAGATTCTGGCTTCATCTTGGTACTTGTCCTCTCTCGGCCACTCAGCAGCATCTATCTCTGTCATCCCCTCCCTCCTCCTCAAATCCCTTCCGCTTAGGACTTTCTGAGCACCGTGCTGCCAAATCCTGCTCTTTCTTCCCCTCCAGTTGCTCCTCCTTCCCTCTCAAGGGGGCACTTCCTGAGGTCCAGGACTTGTTCTCCCAGCCTGCTCTTCTCCTTGGAGTGTCCACAGGGTCCCACAGACGCCTCGCTCCTCTCCCAAGTGCGTTGTCCACCTCCAGGGGATGGCTCTGCTTACAGGACTCCCACAACTCAACCTCTTGAACTATAAATCGCCACTTTCCCCGCCCGCCAACTGCTCTCTCGTCTCTCCCATTTCTGTTTAGAGGGCCTGGTTCTTTCGGTCCCATGGCCAGGGACCATCATGGTGATTCCACACCTCATGGTGGCTGCCTGTGGGGTATCTGCCTCCCACTAGCCCAGGAGCTCCACGGGGCAGGAGTTATGTCCCTGTGGAGTACAACCACACCCTCCATCCTGGGGCCTGGATGTTAAGTGCACGGGATCATTTAGTGTTTAGCAATTAAGTAAGGCAATGGTTACCTGGTCTTCTCCCCTCTGCACCCTTCCTTGTTTCTCCACATACACTCCAGAGTCCTCCTTTTCAAGGTCTCTTTCATTGTCCCCTTCCTGGCCATCCCCTTGGCTTGGGCCAGACCCCCATCTGCCCCTCAAGCCACACTGTGGAAACAAGTTGTTCTCCCTGTGTGCAGCACAGAGCTCAGCAAATGGAATTCTGGGGAGGCAGCGGCAACAGCTTTTAGAATTTTCCAAGTTCCCTCAGATAAACAGATCCACTAGATGGAAAAACCTGAAAGTCTGTGCACGACATTCACGATAAAAGCAGGTAAGAAGGTGTCCCCTGAACCTGCCTGTGCAGGAGGAAGCTGAGGAGAGCAACGGGGCACTGTCAGCGAGACTTGAGACCCAGAGAACCCTGGAATAGCCAACAGGCACTCACTGGAAGGGATAGAGGGCTGATCTGGAAGCAGAAGCTACGCCCTTTGGCTATGCACACACATGCGCCGATATTACACCACAGATTATAAGTGACGTAAGTGGGCAGACAATTTCAGTTTGTGCACTTCTGCTTTATGAGATATGGTAAAAAACAGAGTGTGGGTGCGCACACACACACACACACACGCGCACACACACACGCACACACGTGCACATGCTCCACTGTGTTTAACTGAACTGCAGGACTTTGTCCTGAAGCTTAGAATTCTGCCCAACTTCAACTTGGACCTGATGACTCAGTTATAACGGACGCTGAGTCCAACTCAGAAACGGTCTTAGGAGATCACAAGGTAGCTCAAACTGGTAGCCACACCTCAGACTCGGTTCTGAAAAGACATCTGTGAGAGTCTAGAGGAATACAGCTCACGATCAACACAATCATGAGTGCAAAGTCTTGGCCTATTAGGACCTTAAGGACTCTTGAATCTTCATTTTGCAAAATCACATGCACTTGAAAATACATCTGGAGAGGAGCAGAATTATCACAGAGTCCAGAAAAGATTTCAGTAGTCCAGCCCCTCATTTTACAAATGAAGAGACTAAGGCAGAGATTAACGGGGCCCTGTTCTTCCAAGAGTAACCAGTAATGCCGTGGAAAGAAAGAGTACAGTGCCTTTGGCTTAGGAGGTGGTGAGGCGGGGGAAGAGAAGCACAGATGTACCTCTAACTTCTCTTCACGAGAGAAAAAGAAAGAAATGTGTGCGTCCTTCTGCTCTCGGTAGCCAACACAGTTTAAAGCCACACATTGCCCAAAGGAATGAAGCCATCAACCTGAGACCGACTTACCCAGTATCCTCTTAGCCCGGAGAGCAGCAGGCGGAAGAGGCCTCTGTCCTGAGGTCACCACTTTTCAGCACTGCCCTCTGCCTGCTGTCCGCCTTCCCCAGGATCACATGCGATGGTTCTATAAATGTGCATTGGCTTAAGGTTGGGAACACTGGCCTGCGAGGCAGTGGCGTGTAAGCAATGCGACCCAGGCCAGGCGGCAGTTTTCCAGAAGGCTCTGTAGCCTGCAGTGGGAAGGCAGTAGCAGGGAGCAGGCAGTTTGCAGGTACCACCAGCCTCCAGCTCTCTGCTTTGCACCCCAGAGCTCCCATGGGTAAGGAAGCCAGGGTCAGCCACCTCGGGCTGGAATTCAGTGTTTTGGCTGGGGTCAGCCACTTTGCAAAACGAAGCAGGCTTTAAAAAAAGAAAACCTTTAAAAAATGAAATTAAAAGTGCTTTGATCAAATGAGACAGGTCATTGTCAGCTACAATGGGCCTTATAATATCAAATTGTTATTCTTGAAAATGTCACTATGCTTCCTTGCAAAAGGCACAATGAGTAGATAGTGCTAGCCCAATTCTAAATAGCAAGTTCCCCAAATTCCATCAGTCTTCAATGTAGTGAAGGTGCAACCCTATAAGCACACTGAGCCAGGGTTAGAAAGGGCGTGAGGGCTTCATGTACCAACACTAAAAACGCTCCAAGAGCAGGGCACGGTGACACATGCCCACTGGTGATCACAAGTTCAAGGCCAGGCTCAGCAATTTTAGGGAGGCCCTCAGCAACTTAGTGAGACCCTGTGTTAAAATAGAAAATAAAAAGGGCTGGATGTGGTTCTTGGGTAAAGTGCCCCTGGGTTCAATCCCCTGTACCAAAAAAAAAAAAAGAAAAGAAAAAGAAAAAAGACTCCAAAAAATTCTTCAAGACGCATCATTAAGTGAAAAAAACCAAGGACCAGAACAGCACATACATAGGCCATGGTCCTTTAAAAAAGGAGGGTATAAACCGGTGTGCACGAACTTCCTCACGTTTGGTGTATGAAGTCTGTGATCTAAACCATCCCATGCACTGTCACAGAGGATATAAAGGAAGGTCCCACAAGACATTAGTGGCAGCAGCAGCTCTCGGGCAGGGAAAGCAGACTCTCCTCTCACGTTTCCCTTTCTGGTCGAGGACTTTGATCACATATAAACATAATACTTTTTCAAAAAAAAAAGGTTAACAAGTAATCTCATTTTCATTGGATATATTCAGTTTTGAAAATGATTCCAATATTCAGAGTATTGAAGTCAATCAACCATGACTTTGTTTTTTTCCCCCATTTTCACATTTGGGTTGAGTTATCTTCTTTAAGAGTTCTGTAATAATTAAAACCCTGTTTTATGGAAGACCCTGGGAATACTGAAGGAGTCTGCAGGTCTCACTTTTAATCCCAATTCGTCGACCTTCTAGCAGTGACTCAGCTGCACAGCCTACCTGCTAAGCACCTCAATTTCATCAGGTGCGAAATGAGAATTACCCTGTACCCTGCCTACGTCACCGGCCCAAGATGATCTGAACAAGACAATGTTTATAAAAATCCTCTGAAAACAGAACGTGTTTATCAACAAGCGAGTCACACAGGGTAATCCCATTTTATAACTCTTTTCCTTCTGAAGTTCTTGTGTCATTCAGCACTCATACAAGTAAGGTCTGGGTTTCCTGAAGAAGCAAGCACCGAGGTCAAGGGAGTGCCTTTCGAGGACCTGGGTCTGTGCCCACTTCCTGGGCCTGACCTCCACAGGGCTTCTGTTCTCGAAGCGCAGACCCTTTTCCCACAGTGTGTTGGAATCACCTGGCACAGCATGCTGGGCCTTTGGGCTTCTTCCATGGCTTCCTATCACATCTAACTTTCGTTCCCAATTTATTTATCCAGGATCATTTCCTCCCACTAGTACCAACACATAACACTGGGAGGAAGTTGCTTTAAGATATCAACAAAATTTTAGCTACATTAAAATCACCAGCCTGTGTTCCATAGCTCCTAAGCGGCAGTGCGGCTTCCCCAGTCCGGATGGAAAATGGCAGGTGACTCTGTTTACCTCGTGAAGTGCTGTCCCCACATGGTCAGGGCCTAAGTGTAGCTTTAATCCTTCACTGCCCTCCAGCTTGATGACTCTTGACCTACACATTAATTAAGTAATTACATTAATTTTTAAAACACTTTTAAAATTTTGGGAGATTTAAAATATTTCAAAGTTTGCTCAGAAAAGGAAATTTGATTAAATTTCTTATTTCATACTTGTCCAATTCAAACTCACACAAACACAACTTTGCTGAAAATTACTAGCATGTGTAGGAGGACACAAAGAAAAGGAAACATTTCCAGGCAAAGCAAAGGACTGCTAATTATTTTAAAGTTCTGGGAGGAAAACAAATTCAAAGCAATGTTTAGTATGACAGTAAACAGGTGGATTTATAAAAGTAAAAAAATAATGTTTAAAGGTCATTATTTCCATACATAATGCTGGAAAGGATGTGGACAGAAAGGAGCACTTTTATACTGTTGGTGGGATTGTAAATTAGTACAACCACTATGGAAATCAATATGGAGGCTCCTCAAAAGACTAGGCATGGAACCACCAAAGGACCCAGCTACACCACTCCCCGGTATTTACCCTGAAGGATTAAAGTCATCTTACTACAGTGAAACATGCATACCCGTGTTATAGCAGCACAATTCACAATAGCCAAACTATGAAACCAACCTAGGTGTCCATCGATATGAATATGAATGGATAAAGAAAATGCAGTATACATTCACAATGGAATTTTATTCAGTCATAAAGCAAAATAAAATTATGTCATTTGCAGGAAAATGGATGAAATTAGAAATCACCCTGTTAAGTGAAGTAAGTCAAACTCAGAGGTCAAGAGTTGTATGTTTTCTCTCATATGTGGAAAATAGAGAGGAAAAGGGAAAAGAAAGGCAGGGGATCTCATGAAAATCCAAGGGAGATCAGTAGGGGAAAGGGACCAGGGGGTGGGAGGCAGGGAGTGCTAGGGAATGGAATGGGTCAAATTAAATTGTTATATCATGTGCCTGTACAAACATGTAACAACTAGTCCCATCGTTATGTGTAACTATCATGTACCAGTAAGAAACGTGGGGGGAAAAAACAAAAGTAAGGGTTGAACCTGAACTTTGAAGTAATGGAAGTGTTGAAAGTGCTATAAAGATGCTGGTTCAATGAAGTGTCAAACCAAATTTTAAATGGAAAATTTAATTCCTTCTGCAAATTGTAGAACTGGAATGAAACTTAGTCTTCAGTTCAACACAGTCATTTCACAGATGGGGAAACCGTAGTCTCTCAGTCTTCTGAGTTTTCAGAGCTTGCACAGTAGGATCAGAGTGAGAAAACACATCTGCTCACTTCTTGCCCACATTCCTAGCCTTGAACTTGTGGTAGATCCAGAGATGTGGGAAGACCTACAGGCCACTTGATGGAATTTCCTGCTGTTCTCGCAGGATGTCCTGTGGTGGGTTTGCCCTGTTTTTTTTTTTTTTTTTTTTTTTTTTTTTTTTTCCTCTCCTTCAAGTGCTGGGGATTGAACCCAGGACCTTGTGCTTGGGAGGTAAGCACGCTACCCACTGAGCAACCTCCCCAGTCCCTAGCTAGCTAGGTTTCTTTCCCTCTTCTGGTACATTTTTTCTCTGTGTCATCCAAGATATCTTCTCTACTTCTCTGATCTGATCTCAATTTAGAACCAATGATCAGTGTGAGCAGGTTGGGGAGAGGTACTAACAAGCCTTAAGAATCAGGCTTAATCATGAAAATGACATTGTGACTTATTCCTGGGTGAGATATCTTGAGATTGCTGTTTGAGCATACTTGTCATGTATTCTTTTTTTAAAAATATTTTAGTCGTAGATGGACATAGTAACTTTATTTTATTTATTTGTTTATGTGGTGCTGAGGATCCAACCCAGTGCCTCACACATATTAGGTAAGTGCTCCACCACTGAGCTACACCCCAGCCCTTGGCATGCATTTCCTCTGAATAAATCTGACTTTATAGCAAACAAATAAATAAGCAAATGTCATTATTACCATAAACAATGAAGAAGAAATCAAAGCAGACAGAACACACACATTTCACTTCTTTCCTTCGAGAGACATCATTAAAGTGGTAGCAAAGGAATGTTCTCAAAAGCATGTGGGACAAACTGGAAGGGGCACGTGCACTGTCGAGAGGCTTCCGTAGAGTAGATGGTGGCCTGGCAATGAAGGAGGCGGGCAGAGGAGCCCCATCGAAGGTCAGGAGAGAGAGGCGGAGGCGCTGCAGATCCAGAAGTACCATCCACAAGGAGGGAGCAGAACTTGGGACTGAAAATTAAAAAGTGGTGTAAGAGGAGCCAACCCTGTTGCCCTGCCCCCTCCCCCAAATGCCTACCAACCAGACAAAAGCAAACTCAAAACAAAACAAAAAACAAACTCAAAAACAAAGCCTTGAGCCGGGAATGTGCCTAGTGGTGGGAGCCAGCCTAGCCCTGCAGAAAAAACAAAAATAAATACAAAACCCCCCACAAAGCCTTTCCTGTATCCTGCAGATTTAAAATCCATTAAAAGATTAACCATAAATCTAATTTTAAAAAATCTCAAAAAAATAGAAAGATTAAAAAATATGAAAGCAATTAGAGGCTTCCACGAGGTCCCCATCTGATTAAGACAAAGTGGCAACACATTTGGTTTGAAGACTTTAATGGCCTCTACTTGCAATTCTAGAACAGAGCAACACATCATTCAGTGAGAAGAAATGCACGATCTGAGGAGCTGAGCAGAGGACCATGGTTTATAGGAAGAGAGGGACCAAGGAAAGCAGAAACAAGCACAGAAGGCAGACTGGCCATTTCAAAGCCGTTTCCCTGTGAGGCAGACAATAACTGATGGGTTGACATTGGTTACTCTTGTTGTCCAGCATGGGTGAGGGAAAGGTTTCCTGTTGGAGGGATGGGCTGGTTGTAAAATAGTCGCTAAGAAATTTATTTAATAGAAGAAACCACAGGAGACAATCAGCTCTTGAATCAGGAGACTGAGCCATGCTAAAGGGTCTGGCTCTAACAAAACGGAGGAGCCCAGGCTTAGTTTATTTATACCCCTACAGATCAAAGGGGACCGGGAGGAGCCTCTTCCGTGAGAAAAAGAATGGGGTGGAGTTAAGCAAGCCGTTTTGCTCAAGCGGGTCACCCCAGCAGGGCCTGCAAATTCCAGTGGTGAGCCACTGCACGGAAACCACATACCCCAGGCAATCTGGAACAATCTCTTATGATTGTCAGTTCCTGGGAGCCAGATTTCTGTGTCTGATAGCTCGACCAAGCCTGGTTTTATTTGCTGGCCATGGATGGCACCCTGCAGGTTCCTTCAGATTACTTTTTTTTGGGCAATCATTATAACAGAACAAACTTTATTATCATGCTGACTACAACCGGCTTTTCAGAACTTGGCTATCATTATGAGTTTGTGACATGAGTCAGCATGAGCTTTAGTCTGGCCTGTTGGGCCTAGTGCAGGAACTCAGTCCAAACCAATGGCCTTCTACATATGTATTTAACACAGGAGATGCAGACACAAAGCAGAAAAGGAAATAGCGTCGAATAATTAATGTAAGAACATTTCCCAAAGTTGAAAGAGGTGAATCCCCAGATTCAAAGTGCCCAGTAGGTAGGTGCCTAGCACAGTAAATAAAAATCCCATAGTGTTGAAGGTTGGCTGGGCTCAACATGGCAGTTCTTTCTTGGGGACAGAACTCGAATGTGGCCATAGTTGAAAAACAGAGCTGCCATCCCTTGAAATCTCACTTGGGTTGGACATTCACAATGGCTCACTCATGTGGCTGGCAGGTGACAGAAGCTTTGGCTGGGAGCTGGTTTATGGCCTCCAGGTGTCCTGTCCACGTGTCTTGAGCTTCTTACACAGCATGGCAGGTGGATTCCCAGAGTAACTATTCCGACAGACAGAGAGCAGACGTGGCCAATCTCCTACGCTCTAGATATGGGCCCAAGGGCACTTGCTCTGCATATAATCAGTCAGGCAGTCCCAGAGCCTGGATTAGGAGGGAGGAAGCAAAGATGCCACACTCATTAGGGAGTGTCTCAGGCTACCACTTCTCCTGTTTCCAGAAAACAAAACAGGCAACTTTCCTAAAGGGACACAGAATGAACACAGAGTGGCATCAAGATGATGAGTCGAAGATATTTTAGAAGTAACAAAAACAGGAAAAGACTTTCTCTGAATTCCCCTTACCTGGCGAAAAGCTTAGTCTCCAAAAAAGAACTCTCCCTGCCCCTTTCCTCCAGTAGGATGGCAGGTAAATTGTCAATCCCAGCAGTCTTTTGGGTATTCATTTCTTTCTATGATGTCTCTCTGGGTGTGAAATTAAAAAGTCACAAAATTGGGCCAAGCATGGTGGTGCATGCCCACAATTCCAGAAGGTCGGGAGGCTGAGGCAGGAGGATTGCCAGTTCAAAGTAAGGCTCAGCAAAAGCGAGACACCAAGCAACTCAGTGAGACCCTTGTCTCTAAATAAAATACAAAAAGGACTGGGGATGTGGCTCAGTGGTTGTGTATGCCCATCAAAAATTCATAAAATTAGAATGTACTTTTTTTTATTTTTATTTTTGTGGTGCTGGGGATTGAGCCCAGGGCCTTGTGCTTGTGAGGCAAGCACTGTACCAACTGAGCTATCTCCCCAGTCCCTAGAATGTCTTTTCCTGTTAATCTGTTATCAGTTTAGTTCACAGACTCCACCCACTGCACCTAAGGTGGAGGGAAAACTTTTCCTCCACTTACAAAGCACTGGGAATCAGAACCAGATTTACTTCCCACCATTCTCCTTGTTATGTACCAGGCTCCAGCCACATGAGCCTTCCTGAAGTTTCTTGATTATGCCAGACTCTTTTTTAACCAAAGACTTTTCTTTCCTATTGCTTTTGACTAGAATATGATTTTCCTGCATCTTTTCACGACTCACTACTTCTCACAAATCAAGCCTCATCTCAAATGTCACCTCTTCAGAAAAGGTGTCTCTGCCCATCACATTGAAAATGGCAACTCCCGGTCAGCATCTATCCACTTAGCCTTATTTAAATTCTTCCCTGCACTTATAATTATCAACTCACGTGCTCTTGAGTTTTTTCCTCTTGTTTATTATTTGTTTTCTCCATGAGAGTAGAAACCTTCTCTTGATCACCATTGTATCCAATGTTTAAAGTATACCTGGACTATCTGTTGAGTGAACGTTGACTAAGAAGTTGTTTCAGGTAGACACTGAACGACGCATTACCGGGGATTGAATTCAGGAACACTCAACCACTGAGCCCCAGCCCCAGTCCTATTTTGGATTCTATTTAGAGACAGTGTCTCACTGAGTTGCTTAGCATCTGGCTTTGAACTGGCGATCCTCCTGCCTCAGCCTCCTGATCTGCTGGATCACAGGTGAGCAGCACCATGCCCAACTGGAACAATGCCTTTATATATTATTATATTTTCAGCTCAAAATTCTGTATGTGATCAAACTGCCAACCAAGTACAGGAGTAGAATAAAGACATTTTTCAGACTTTTAAAACTTGATCTCCTTCGTATCTCAGCAAAGCCAGGGTGTGAATGAAGCAAGGTTACACATGTCAGTTTAACAGAGGAAGGCAGGAAAGGGACACCCGATGGTGACAACTGCAGCAAGGCTGGGGTGGAATCTGAGTTGAGGTGGGCAGGCAGCAGCCTGGAAGTGCAGATCAAACAAAAAGGGGGATTCCAGTGGAATAGTAGGTTGGATAAAGAGGATGGAAAAGTTGATGATGTATTTCTTTAAATAATGAAATGAAAGCAATCAAAAAGTGTAGGAAAAAGCAGAAGTAAAATGTACTTAGTACACATGTTGATTATTAATTCCCCATTAAAGGACACTCACAGGCACTCAATAAGAAAGCATTTCTCACTGGTTCTCAGATTTGAGAATCAGCCTGGAGATGAAGCACAGATGATTTGCTTTTGGTGACTGAACAGCCTTAACCATGTTGTGGTGGAGCCTGTGACGCTCGGTCCAGGCAGAACAGAGCTTGTTCCTCCAGCTGCTGGAAATGCCACCCGCCGAGGGCCTCTTTGGGCGCTGACTCCACTGAAGGAAAAGGCCTGGTGTGAGACCAGCTTCTTCCCTGCCCCATCCTGCTTCCTTTTCTTCTGCAACTCCTGCCCGTCAACTTGTCTCAGAGTCCGCTTCCTGGAGGATCCGCCTGCAATGGCTGGTACTAAAAGTGGGCTCACCAAACAAGAAAAAGCAGTTGGTGGGATTTTGGAGCTGGATCACCTATCACCTGGCTGAGGATAACTTTCCTAGTAATTGCTGCACACAGGTTTTCCTGGTACAGGACAACTGTTAAAAATTTTACCAGGGCTGGGATGTAGCTCAGTGGTGGACTGCTTACCTGGAGTGTTAGTGAGCTTTCCATTACTGTGACAAAAGAGCTGGGAAAATCAGCCTAGAGGAGGGAAGTTTATTTTTAAAAAATTTTAAGTGAATTTTTGAAATAATTATTCAGTTTCGTTTGTGGTGCTGAGGATGGAACCCAGGGCCTCACACTTGCTAGGCAAGTGTTCCAGCACTGAGCCGCAATCTCAGCCCTGGAAAGGTTTATTTTAGCTCATGTTTCAGAGGTTTCAATCCACGGTCACTCGGCTCTGGTAATTCTGGGTTCTGTGTTGAAATAGAACATCATGGTGCTGAGGGTGTGGTGGAGCAGCTTGCTTCATGGCAGCCAGGAAGGAGGGTGTGTCGGGGAGGCGTGCACACTAGGGACAAGATATGCCCTTTCAGGGCACACCCTCAGTGATCCTCAGTGACCCACTTCCTACGGTTTCTACCATCTCCCAAATAATGTCATCACATTAATGTGAGTTTATCGATACATTAATCTACCGATTAGGTCAGAGCCTTCGTGATCTGATCACGTCCCCAAAGACCCACATCTGAATACAGATGCACTGGGACAAAGCCCTCTGGAGACATTCCATATCAAATCATAACACCTAGCAACTTGAGGCTCTGGGCTGATCCCTAGCACGCACATGAACACACATGTGCCTGCACACACCCACACACATACAAAGAAAAGAAAAAGAATCTTTCATTGGTGGTTAGCACAGATGGTAATTCAGTGAAGGAGATGTGTTAGCTTTAATGTATTAGATATTAGAGACATAAAGGAAATGGTAACAATAAAGCTATTGCCAAGCTTGGTTAACACTCTGAAAAATGATAGCAAATAGCTACGAGTGATTCATCAGCAATTGCAGCTAAGTGTGAAAGCCCAGGGCCCAGCGCACAGGGAAGATTGGCTTCATATAGGAGGATTAGGCAAATAAGGAAATATATCACACTGATGCTAATGGAAACCAGGCCTCTCACTTTTGAAAAAGAATTTACAAATATGGAAAGAGAAAGCATTCATCAGAGTTTTCTAGAGAAACAGAATCAATAGGATATCTTTGTGTGTGTGTGTAAACTTAGCGTACACCTTGGCTTATCAGTTATGGAGGCTGAGAAGCACCACAATATGTGGTCTGGAGAAGAATTCAGTCTGAGCTGAAGCCCTAAGAGCCAGGAAAACTGATGTTGTAACTCCTAGTTCAAGGTCAGAGGCCTGAGAACTGCGTGGGAGTTGGGGGGTGTAAGGCCTAAGGGGAAAACTTCAGTGTCTAGGGGCAGATGTCCCTGCTCAAGATGTAAGAGAAGATTCTCCATTTCTCTGCGTTTTTGTTCCTTTGAGCAGGCCCTCGATGATCCCCACCCACGGTGGTGAAGGCAAATCTGTTCAGTTCACCAATCCAAATACTAGTCTAGAAAAACCCTCAAGACACACCCAGAAATAATGTTTTCACCCACTGTCTGGGTTTCCCTTGGCCCAGTCTAGTTGGCACTTAAAAAGAAAAACATAACCACAATACATTTATTGACAATAAAATTGGCCATCAGGGACAGGATAAAACCCCAGAGGTGCTGGATTGGAATTGGAAGTGTTAAATGACCTTAAAACACAATTTCACTCCATGAATATAAAAATAGAAAATAAGCACGTGTGTTTATATGTAAGTATGTCTACACATGATTTCCTAGTTCTGTTTCCTGGAAAGATTTAGAAGCAATAACATCCCAGCATTAATGAGCACACTGAGCATCAGATCTTGGTTTCAAAATCCACTCTCCTCTCAAAGACAGCAGCACTCGTGGAGAAATGACTGATTCAGGACTAGGCAAGGAACACACGTGCATCCATGCTGTGAAGATGTTGGAAATAAGAGGTGCTGCCAGAAATCAAACACGTGCTCGAAAGTGGGCGGGCAAGGCACACCTTTTCTTCCAGAAGCACAAGCAGCTGGTACCGGGCTAGCAAGGGTGCCGGGTGGGCGGCCCCTGCTTCTGTCTCCCACCTAACGGCCCGCTGCCCTTCACTCTGATTGGGGGAGTTCTGGATTACGACCTACGTGATTGGCTAATTTTAGGGCGGGCAAAAGGGAAGGGCTACAGTTGGGTCCAATAAAGGCTGAATACTAGATTTTACAACCGAACCACCAGACTTTTTTCCATTTCTCACACAGAAAAGTAAGGAAGTGGTCAAAGAGTGAAAAAGTCTGTGCTCAAAGGACAGAGTAAACACTTGGAAGGGGCTCCCACCAATCAAATCTGGAACAATTTAGGCATCAAAGTAAATCATGGAAGTAACAAATCAAATGAACGAACAAATACTTGAATGAATGGATAAGCAATAGGGAAGCACTTACTCGCAGCGCAGTGTCCACGTATCTGAGGAATGATGGACATAGAAACACCACTTAGCAATCATCGTAAGGGTAGGTAATTCATGTGGGTATAGATGCTAAGTAAAGATTTAAAAAGCAGAAGATACTGAGGTAGTTCTGGAATATTTTTCCATAGAAAATGCAAGAGAAAATGACTACTTTGTGGTGGAGAAACCTAGCAGACGCCAGTCGATCAAGAAGCGCATCACCATGCTGGCGCAGGTAGACATCACGTTCTCCCTACCGAGAAGCACCGAGACCATGGCTTGGTCTCTGTGCGATTCCTGCCAGCAATGTATGGCCCAAGTCTGGACATGAAGTATTGCACTGACCTAGGTTGAGGAAGAACCTATAAAATGTATTTTTCATGGTACTCCAATACCATCAAGGTCACGGAGGACAAGAAAGACGAGGAAATACTCCAGGCTGAAGGAGATGAAAGAGAAAGCTTTATGCAACATGTGATCTGGGAGGGAAATTTGACCAGAAATGTTGGGACATTGTTGGGACAGCTGTGGACCACTGAGTCTGAGCGCTGGATGGTAGAGGTGAATAGTGTGGATTTCCTGACAGGGATGGTTGTTTGGTGGTTGTACAGGAAGCAGTCCTTGTTGGGGAGAAACGTACAATAAGGAAAGATGGCATCACATGGACAGCTTGGTCCCACGTAAGGGAAGATGACAGGAATCTAGTGAGGGGAGGAGGGGACCGTGAGCCCTTCACAGCTGGGTTACTGGAGTTCTCTGTATTCTTCCTGTGACTTCTGTAAATTTGAAATCATTTCAAAATAAATGATTTTTAAGGGGTGGTAGACCAAATAGTTTCATAACTAAATGTGGTAAGGAATCAGCAATCTGAATTGTTGGGAAAAAATGTATCCCCAAAGGCTGATGGCTCACCTGGGGCAGACAGAGCCACTTCTCAGACACACTACCCTTCCCTTCCTTTCCCTTCCCTTTCCGGGCTATGCTTCAGCCAGTGGGAGGTAAAAGCCCATTCATACACATCAAAAGCTTGTTAGCAGGTTTGAGGTTGTACTGGGTTTAATTCCCAGTACAATGACAACGATCAAAACAAAAGTTTATTGAATTGAATGAAAATGTTGCAGGTATTTTGGTCTAGAGTTTGGAATGAATTTCCACTGGGAGAACACTAAGCATTTGTTTCGGTCACTGTATGTTGAACTACAATAACTATTAGCAGTGTCTTAAGCCTTAGGGTATCGGTAGTTTACTTGATAAGGAGTGTGGAGGCAGGTGGTACATCCAGCAATTCAGCCAAGTCACTCCTTCCTCTCCACCGTCCTCAGAATTCTTGTCTTTCCTCAGGCTTGTCACCTCCTGAGTAGCAGATGACTGCCAACATGCCAGGCAGCATGTTCTTGGGTAAGAACCTCAGAGGAGTGAGGGTTTGCATTTCATCCTCATGAGGAACCCTCTCACATGTCACCTACGAGGACTCCATCACATGCCCATCTCTAGACCAGTCAATGGGAAAGAAAAATGAGAAGACCACCACCTACTGGCCCGGTGTCCACTGAAGAGGTAGGGCCTCAGCTATCGGGCAGCAAGGAGTAGTGCCACCTCAAGTTTAGCAAATGTGATGCACAAAACACAGTCTTGTGGGTTTGTGTAGTAATCCAGCTTATACTGTTGTTCCTTCAAAAAAGGGTGTTCTTAGCATCAAAGGGAGCTTGCGGGGAACATTTGCAATACAACCCATGGAAGGGCATTTACATTAATCTTCAAAAACTGTACTGAATACAATTCCATCTTCCTGAAACTTTAAGAGGTATTTTTGGAATATTCTGGCCTGAGAGTCAGTTATGAACAGCCTTCCGTGTTGGAGATTTTAAGCGGGATGGTTGACAGTTCACTATGAGAAAGTTCAAGGAGCCCCGGTCACTTTTGTTCCTTCTTGTGTCCTCAGAGTGGTACTGTAGGCTGCATAGAAACCCCATTTCACCGCCCCGCCCCCCCGGCTCTGGTCGCAGATGATGAGCCAGCAGCGGACCACTCTCCTCTTGTCCCCGCACTCGTCCTGTCCTGCTCCACCCCAGGGACTCGCTCAGCCAAGGGCTGCGTGCCCACGCTGTTGCCAGGCTGTAGCTGCGTCCTGGAGAGCTAAGGGACCCTGGCAAGATGGCAGGTCTAGCGGGGTGGGCCCGGGGGACCAGAAAGCCAAGAGTCTAAGACCCTGCAGTGCGGAGTAAGTGGGGTCGCGTTACACCCATGTGGAGGGCCCTGCGGGGCCCCGGCCAGCGCCCCCGGGTGCAGTGGGCAGCGCCCGGGCGCGCCGCGGCCCCGGCAGGTGCGGACCCCGCGCCCGCGGCAGCCCGGCGCGGCGGCGGCCCAGGCCCCTGTGCAGGCCTCCCGCCACAGGCGTCGCTGTGCGCTCGCGCCGGGCCCGGAGCCGCGTTCCGCCGGGAGCAGGCGCTCGCGCCGAGCAGGGGTTTCAGTTTCTGGCGCGAACTTCCGCCGTTCGGAAGTTGCACGGCGAATTGGCGCGATGTCTGGAGACAGCAGCGGCCGCCGGTCCGAGGGCCGGGGCCGGGGCCGCGACCCGCACCGGGACCGCACCCGTTCTCGCTCCCGCTCGCGGTCCCCGTTGTCCCGCCGCGGCGCCGCGCCGGAGCGCAGGGAGGCCCCGGAGCGCCCGAGCTTGGAGGAGGCAGAGCCGTCGGATTCCGGGGACGAGATGGTGGACCCGGCCAGCTTGGAGGCGGAGACCGACCACGGCCTGTGCCGCCAGATCCGCCATCAGTACCGGGCGCTCATCAACTCCGTCCAACGTAAGGCGGCGCCTCGGGGCGGCGCGGGCCGGGGCCGCGGTCCGCCTGCGCCCGGCGGCGGGGAGGGGCCGCGGGCAGGTGCGGCGCAGGCCTGGCGGCCGCGCCTTCCCCTATTTACAAAGTGCTCGTGTTGTCGCTGCAGCCGCACGACCTTGGCGGGGGGCAGCGGGTCCCCGAGGGGCAGGCTGGAAAAGCCGGAGGCCAGACCTGGCCGGCGACTCGCCCGAGCTCAGCCGGCCACTAGGGAGAGGACGCGAAGCCTCTGCTCTTAATTGCGTCCAGCCGGTCTTCGCGCGGGCGGCCGGCCCGGCAGCCACGCGTCCCCCGAGAGCTGCCCGAAAGGCACCTCCTCCCTCCCGACCACCGACTTTGAAACTCTGGGTGGGCCCGCGCGTCTGCTGCGTGGCCGCCCAGGTGACCCTGTTGCTTGCAAAGTTTGAGAACCGCTCCTCCTCGGAGGCTGCAGAGGAGCCAAGCCCTCCGGGTTAGGGGTAGAGGGAGCCGGGGTTTGCTTTTCAAGTTCATGCTGCTTAAGGCGGAGGGTCGCCTTTCTCCTTCCCGGCAAGTTGGTTAAAAAGGTGAAGGCGTTTCAAGTAATTATCCAGGAATCAGGGGCGGGGTTTGGCCTTGCCACCTCAGGTGACACAAGTTTGTTAACTACTTCTTAGTAAACGATGAGCACATTTTACCAAAGTTTGTGTTTTCTTACACAGAAAACCGGGAGGATATTCTGAACGCCAGCGACAAATTAACAGAGGTCCTTGAAGAGGCCAACACTCTGTTTAATGGAGGTAATTCATAGTTTTATATATGCTATTGTATGTTTTATGATCATTTAGTTTTATATAAGAGCCCAGTTATTGACATTACACAGTTCCCACATTTGTGATGGTGCTTTGCAGGGTTTGGAAGCTTTTTCGTTATAGCAAGAATGCTACTTTCATTGTGCACTTGCTAAGCATAGACTCAGGGATCCACGTGACATTCGGGGGTGGGTCCCACTATGTTTTAACAGGCCCGCCCCCCACGGTTCTGTTGTGGGTTCACAGTTTGAGAGCTTTACAGTGAATCACATTTATTGAATGGATGAACTGAAGAACTGAGCTAGACTCTGATGTCCCATTTCTTTTCCCTGTTCCTGTTCTAGTTTCTTGTCCCCCAGCTGTGGTCCTCCTGTAACCCGGTGGTGGTGGCCATGTCTGCAAGTGCACCTGTTGGCCTCCAAGGAGGAGGGGGTAATTTAGAGAACTGGACTGGGAGCTTTAAGAAAAGAATCTTAGTGTTTTAGTCAGCTTTTTCACTGCTGTGACTAAAAGAACCCATCCGGAACATAACAGGAAGGAAAAGTTAATTGAGGGCTCATAGTTTCAGAGGTCTTAGTCCGTAGAAGGCCCTCTTTGTTCCTTGGGGCTGGAGGTGAGGCAGAACATCATGGCGGACAAGTGTGGCAGAGGGATGCAGCTTACTTAGTGATCAGGATGCAGAGAGAGAGAGAGACTCCCTGCTCCAGATACAAAATATATACCCCATAGCCATGCCCCCAATTAACCACTTCCTCCAACCATATCCCACCCTCCTCCAGTTACCACTCAGTTAATCCCATTAGGATTAAGTCACTTATTAGGTTAAAATTCTCACAACCCAACTATTTCTCCTCTGAACCTTCCTGCATTGTCTCACATGAGCTTTTGGGGGACACCTCACATCCAAACCATAACACTTCGATTGAATTAAAAGCAATAAAAGTGGTTGTGGTAGCAGTGATTTGTGTTCAATGACAGGAAGGGGGTGGGGGTCAAAGAGTTCTAGGACACTCTTCAGACACTGTCCCCCCAGAATCCTCTCTCAATTCTGTGGGAATGCAAAGGGAGAATGCAGGCAAAAATCAGGGTGAGAGTCAACAGAACTGGTCCTGACAGCCCAGTTCCTCATGTTCTTCATGGACTGGGATACTTGCTTCTAGCCATTTCCTCGTATGGCTAGTGGCTTCAGGATTGCCACCTTTAACACTTCCTGTCGACATGCTCTCCAGTTGTGTCTTCTGCTCTGACTGCGGTACCACGGAAATTTCAGACAAAATTATTCTCTCACCTGGACCCTAAAAGTTGCCCTAGAAATAGAATTCTACTTTCTCTACATTCATGGATGTAATGTCTCTGTTCTAAATCTTTAGAGGTCCAGCAGGCATCTGTGATGTGATATTTGCACTTTTCTTGCAGCATGCCATGGGGCTGATGGGCAAGGGCCATATAGAGTAGAGCCCAGGAACAAGTCCATCCAGTAACCAGCTTCTGCCTCTGCCTGGCTTCCTTTCTCATTGTCACTTCTGCAGTGACTCTCCCGAAATGGTTAGAAACCTTTCCTCCGAGAACAAAAATGATGAATAAGAACAAAAACAAGTTCAGCAAGTTCTCCAGCTGAGACTTTGCTGTTTTTGTGAGGCTCGTTCAGGAAAGCAGTGCTATAAATGAAATGGCGTTGAGGAGCAAGCCGGAGGAGCATTTTTGTATTTTGAACTTGGCTGGACTGGTCTCTTCTGGGCTCCCACTTAGAGTTCTGCTCTGCAGGTGTTCCCAGACTGCTTTTTCATGCTCCCTGTCACCCACAGGGTGTTAAGCCCAGCACCCCCAGCCTTGCTGTTTCCTCCAGTTGAACCTTCATCTCTCCAAACTTCATGTCTCCCCTAGTGGACATTCGACTTATATCAGCACAGGTGAGAATAGTGATTGGAAGGGGTTATTTGAGTGTCACACATGATAGAGATTTTTGTTAAACTGGGGTTGTTAAGAGATTGTGGTTCAGTTACTTGGAGCATGAAAACTAGATAGAAAGCGGACTTTTAGGAAGACTGGTCAGTTTGGATTGAGATTTTGGTGAGGTGGGCACCAGTTTTAGAAAATAGATTCATTTTCAGCCTTTTGTGTGTTTTTTTTTTTTTTTTTTAAAACCCAGTGAGAAGTCCTAATAAGTAGTTGGAAATTTGGGGGAGGTATCTGTCAATAATGTGCTTATTTTCCTTTTCTCATTAGTGTCCCGAGCAAGAGAAGCAGTTCTAGATGCCCAGTTTCTTGTTCTGGCTTCTGATTTGGGCAAAGAGAAAGCAAAGCAGCTGCGCTCTGATCTGAACTCATTTGATATGTTAAGATATGTTGAAACTCTAGTAAGTTCAAAGCTATCCAATTTTAATGTGTTTTTTCTGTTATATTGTATAATTATCAACTTGGCATATATCAATCTGCAAATGGTCTTCACTTCATTTCCTTTTTTTCTTTTTCTGGTCTCAGAATCCTCTAAAGAGATCTTGCCAGATTAAACAGATGAAAGTAGAACTATGTGGTGGAATCTGGACTGGGAACTTAGAACAGTTTGAAAATCTCTTAGTGTTCTGAGGCTCTGGATGCTGTTATTCATAAATGGCCATTTCCTCAGTCACTTCATAATTGTCTAGATCATTCTCCAGAACCTGGGGGCCTTTTGCCTGGGCTAGGCTACAGTTCTCACTGCAGGGGACAGAGCTCAGCTGGAGATGTGAGTTCTGGTGAAGAGGCATATTTTGGGCTGCCTTTGAGAATATGATTATAGTTTTGTTTTGTTTTACTCATTTTTCTTTGCCTCTTAAGAAATTTGAATAGTTGTTACCTGAAATTTTTTGTTTTTAAATATTTTTAGTTGTAGGTGGACACAATAGTTTATTTTATTTATGTATATGTGGTGCTGAAGATTGAACCCAGTGCCTCACGTGTTGCTAGGCAAGCACTGTACCATTGAGCAATCCCAGCCCACTGTTACCTGAAATTTTAAAACTCTTTTCATGGATTTACTAAAAAACGTACACCGAGATTGACCTTGTGTCTTGCTCTGTTTTCGCTTTATTCTGCTCTGAGTCAACCTCTGTCCTAGCACAGAGATGCACATTGGTATGGACATAAAATTTCCAACTGGGTGTTTATGTTAAGTGGTTATTAAAATGATTTAGTACTGTGAGATCTGACCAGATGAAGTGACTATGTTGTAAAGGTTTGAGGCAGCCAGTTATTTCCAATTTGTTTTTTTTAATACCTTAAAATGTTCTCTTTTTCTTAAAAAAACAAAAACAAAAACAAAAAAACTTTGTGTGTGTATGAAATATAATGCCTTTAGGAAAAAGCACACTAATGTACAGCTGAATAAAGTGAACATATATCGGATAGTTTAAAAATTATTTAAAAAAAATAAGATTAAGCTCTGTACTTTAAATGTCATATCAGAATTAATCCAGAAATCTTAAAGCAGTAAATATAAAACCCTAAATTAATATTTGTCTAGACTCTGGTTGGAGAAAGCCTTCCCAAGTACAACATCAAACAGAGACTCTGTAAGGAAAAAACTGGTAGATTTGACCAGACCAAAAAAAAAAAAAAAATTTGCTTTTGGTACCGGGGATTGAACCCAGGGGGGCTTAATCACTGAGCCACATCCCCTGTCCTTTTTTTATATTTTATTTAGAGACAAATTCTCACTGAGTTGCTAAGGGCCTTGCTAATCTGCTGAGGCTAGCTTGAACTCTCTATCCTCCTGCCTCAGCCTCCTGATTTGCTAGGATTACAGGCGTGGCCCACTGCACCAGACAAAAATTGAAACACCCTCCCACAAGGGTGAGGTAGGATTGGGTGGCAAGAGAATGGAAGAGCTCCGACCATGCCACAGTGAAAGGCCCTTGTAGCCTTTCTTTGCTTTGAAGTTTGGTTGCCTTTAATAAGATTAAGCTCCTTGAGGGCTTTGTGATTATTGTTTACATATGATATTACTATTTTCATGTAATAATGCTCAGACATTTTACAGCATAATGCAATAAAAGTATTCTTTCATAAAAGTAAATTCAATGTAAATCATTTTCTGTAAGATAAGCTTCGAGATGAGAGAATTGTTTGACTTCTGCCAACTCTTCCCGGGAAGATGAGCAGTTCTCTCACGGCTGCTCTCTGGGTTTACGGAGGTTCTAGCTGAATAATGAACTCTAGGAAATTGGCTAACGATTAAAGTTTGAAAGCCAGGAACCTCCCTGTTCTGTTTTGGAGTTTTTGATTTGGGATGTGATTCTGTATTTTTATGCTAGTACAGCTCGACTGACAACTAGTTGTGGTACAAGACTCCCCAGGGGGCTCAGCTCTTCTAGCATTCTTGAACCCCTTAGCCTGCCAGGGGCTGCAGCAGGTTTCTCAGCTTGGCACTGAGCTGGGTGAGTCTTTGCTTTGGAGCCTGTACTGTGTACTGTAGAAGGCTGGGCAGCCTCCTGACTTCTACATAGATTCGATAGCGCATCAGCTGTGACCACCAAAAATACTTAGCCATTGCCAAAAGTCCCTTGGAGGCAAAATCATCCTGGTGGAGAACCACTAGTCTAAAGCATGGCATTTCTCACCCAGAGGGTGACGGATATTTGCCACAAAATGGTAACTTTGAGTAGAATGCATATAGAACACTGTTTTTACCATAAGAAATTGAACCAGCATGGTAAGATGCTGAAGACAGGCTTTGCCTCTGCCCCTTGGGGTTGTGCAGATGACTGGATGTGGTAAATGACTGCTTGTGGCTTAACTGGGGCTTTTTGTTTTCCTTCGTTTTTGTAGCTGACACATATGGGTGTAAATCCGCTAGAAGCTGAAGAACTCATCCGTGATGAAGATAGTTCTGATTTTGAATTCATAGTCTATGACTCCTGGAAAATATCAGGCAAAACAGCAGAAAACACCTTTAATAAAACCCATACATTCCACTTTCTGTAAGATTATTTTAAAAATCCAACAGACCAGCCATTTATAAATCTTAATTTTTTTTTTTTATTGTAGGGACAAAGCTTATTTGGTATTGCAGAGGTGACAGTCACAATGCCATTGTTTGGAGACTTTCTAAACTTTGATTTCAAAGTCCATAAACTCTTGTTAGAGAAGCAACCTTAAGGATCCCTCATCCTCTTTTACCAGGAAAGGATCTCTCCTGGTGTGTCGGCTTTCTAGCTCAGGGGACTTTGAGTCTGTAGCATATTGGTTTCATTTTATCCTCTCTGAAATCCTTATCATGTAGGAGGATGAGCGATTCTCTCACTGCTGCTCTCTGGGTTTTCAGGGTGTCTTGAGATTATCTAGCAGTATGTTTCAAGGACTACTATGAGAATCTGTCCTGTTGGATGAACACTGACCTATATTTGGAGAATGCTTGAGTCACTCCATATAAACAGTTCAGGTTTTAGATACAACTCTAAGAAAATTAAAAAAAAAATTTTCAAATGAAATTGGCTTGTCTCCATAGTTCCGACCTATGGAGAAACTGAGAATGGCCCATGCTGGTTCTTTTGTAAAACAGCCCCTAAGCCCAGTGGTCCTGTGCCCATAGGTACTTTCTCTACAGTAACCTTCCAAGCCGTCTCAGTCCATCCTTAAGTGTGTTAGCTCCTAAATATTTGTCTTTTCTAATTTGCCTTGAAACTTCCTGAGAGTGGTGGTGTCTCAGTCAGAAGGCTTTGGGGACATGGATTGCACTTGGTCATGGTCCAGGGCCAGGCATTTGTAACTATGTTCAGGTAACTCAGGTGCACATTGTAGGATAAATTCTGTATCTTTGATTTTTGCTGCTTAGTGCCAAGTGGTCATAAATTCTAGCATCTAAAGATGAAGCCTTAAACTCGATCTCATCAACCAACCCAGCTTCTAACCACAAAGAATTGCTTACAACCCTGTGCACTTGCTGTTCCCTTGGCCTCTGATGGCCTTTCCCCATCGTTTCCACCTAGCCAGGTTTACTTATCCAACAGGTCCCAACCTGGAAGCTTCCAGTAACTTCTTCAGAGGGGTTACCAGTGTATGATCAGATTTCCCAACCAGATCATGCCTATGTTTGGGTAGAAATCTCTGCCCGTACTTTCTTGTAGCACTTGAGGAACATCCTAAAGCAGCTTTGTAGACTAGAGCCATATTATGTTGAACTGGACCCGTGTGAATAGATATTTGTTCATCTATACCATATATTTTCATCTCCGCAAGTAGCGTGACCACATGGGTCTGTATTCTTGGGGCTTGGATCTCTATATGATACATCTATTACTGTACCTGAAGTTCTGTCTTTCCAGAAGGAAAAGAATTCCGTGGCCTTTCCTTGACTTCTTTTCCTTACGTGTGTGCTCTATAGTCCCAGGCGATGAACCTCAGCCCTGACACTGCTAGATCAGATTTGTGAACTTACTGGAGGGGTTTTGTTTGCTTTCCCCACTTGTTCATCCTTCCCTCATCTCAAAAGTTGGCTCTGTCGAACAGACTGCAGGCTTGCTGGGAAGACTTCACGGGTACTCACTGGCCTGCTGTTCAGAGCACCATGTTGTGCTTGAGGAGATGTTTGGTTGAGCAAGATCCTAGGAACCCTTTTAGAAATACAAAGGGAGCAGAAAGGATGTTACAACTTACCGAGAGTCTTATCAGCCTATATATTGCTGAAGCCTGGTCTGAATTTAATTATACCATGCTGGCTGCGTTTAGTTAGGAAATTAGTTTGTTTAAAAAAACAGAAAAAGACATGAAAGCATATTTTTCATTAGGTTGGGTTCAATACAAGGAGAACTTCCTGCGCCAAAGCCACGAATTGATCGTCCAAGAAAACATCATATGATAGAAGAGCAGAGAGCAATGCCTGCTCAGGTTTGTTATTTAGATGTTGCTTTTATAACCACCTAAAGTTAAAGTAGTCATTAATATGATTTACCTACAATAGGCCATGTTTTCTGAGCTTTAGGGATTGGAGTCAGCTTTTGCCATTTAAATAATTATTTTATTTGAGTCTTTAAGCATTTTAAGGGATTGAACACGGTGCTGGTGAATTCTTTGTTGTGGGGAAAGATAATGCCAATGTCCTGGGCATTGGAGGATGTTCAGCAGCATCCCTGCCTTCTACCAGATGCCAGTAGCACCTCCAGCACCATTGTGATATCCAAAAATATTTTGGGGGAAAAACTGCATCCAGTTGAAAACTATTATTCAAAACTGTTCTGTTTGTATTTTGCTATTTTATATTCAATGTGAAAATTGCTGATTTGGTAATGTTACTCCTCTACTAAGATATTAATATTAAAATGTTCCTGAAATTAGATAAATATTTTAATTAGAACATTTAAGGCAGCAATAAAAACTTAACAATCCTCAAAAAAATGTTTTTGAAGAGTTTGGGTGTATAAGAGAAGAAAAGATTGTTAGCTGGTGAGGAAGTCACTGAGCTTGATAATGCCTTTTTTCTTTTTCCAGTTGAAAAGAATGGAAGAATCTCACCAAGAAGCAACAGAAAAAGAAGTGGAAAGAATCTTGGGACTGTTGCAAACATATTTTCGAGAAGACCGTAAGTATGACACCAAATGAAAAATGGAACAAATTTATTTATTAAGACGCCACTTTCAATAAGATTCTTATTTAGAAGGTGTTTTCAGTTGTGTATAATCTTTGAATCATTTTGATTCTTTATTTTTGTATGTACTCATTCCCTTTAGAAAGCCCCAGTCAGAATTTTGGTGAAGTAACTCTTCTTTTTTATCTTAAAAAGATGGGGTATTTTAGCTGGGTGTGGTGGTGCACGCCTGTAATCCTAGCAGCTTGGAAGGCTGAGGCAGAAGGATCGTGAGATCAAAGCTAGCCTTAGCAATATTGAGGCACTAAGCAACTCAGTGAGACCCTGTCTCTGAAATAAAAAACAAAATAGGGCTGGGGATGTGGCTTAGTGGTTGAGTGTCCCTGAATTCAATTCCCAGTACCCACTGCCTCTGAAAAAAAGATGGGGTATTTTAGCTTGATGTGGTGGTACACCCTATAATCCCAGAGGCTAGGGAGGCTGAAGCAAAAGGTGTGCAAGTTCAAAGCCAGCCTCAGCAATGGCGAGGCGCTAAGTAACAGTGAGACCCTGTCTCTAAATAAATACAAAATAGGGCTGGGGATGTGGCTCAGTGGTTGAGTGCCCCTGAGTTCTATCCCTGGTACCCAAAATAAAAAGAACAGGGGATATGGCTCTGGGTTCTATCTGCAGTACCATAAAAAAACAAAAATGAAAAGATAAGGGTATTACAAAAAGATTAAAAAAAATAAAAAATGATGAAAGATAAGGGTATTACAAATGTGCCATAAAAGTGAGAAAAGCAAAAAATTAAGCACCTCTATTACTTTATTTCCCAGAGGTAGCCATTTGTATAACCTGATATGCTTATTTTCAGATTATTTTGTTTATGTCAGTTGTATAAACATGCAAGTAGTTTATTTTTTTCAAAGCTAATCATGATGTACACATCCTTCTGCAATATGACTTTTCTGTGTGGACATTCTTCCATATCAATACATACAGATCTCCCTTGTTCCTTTCAGTGATTCCCATTCTGTGGCTTTGTCATAACTGTATTCAGTAGAGCTCTATTAATGCATAAGTTATTTATTACATTTTACTATTTTATAAACTGCTGAAATGAAAAATTTTGTAACTGAGAACTTGTGCTACTCTTTCTGTAGGATGGCTTTTTAGGGGGTTTTCAGGTTAGCAGTCATACATGTTTTTAATACATAAGCCAAACTGGCCTCCAGAAGCATAGTTGATTTGTACTCCCACAGCAGGAGTGCTCTTTCCTTTGTATATGCCTAACAATAGAAAGTATGGTTGTTATTGGTAATCAAAAACGATCTTCTCTGTTTTGAAGAATTTTTTTCTTTCTCTTATAGCTGATACTCCAATGTCCTTTTTTGACTTCGTGGTTGATCCACATTCTTTCCCCCGTACAGTGGAAAACATCTTTCATGTTTCCTTCATTATACGGGTAAGATTTAACATTTCTCTAATTGCTTTTATATGCTTTTAAAAGGATAGGTAAGCTGAGCACAGTGGTACACACCTGTAATCCAGCTCCTTGGGAGGCTGAGGCAGAAGGATCACAAGTTTGAGGCCAACCTTGGCAACTTAGCAAGAAGACCCTGTCTGAAAAGAAATGAAAAAGCCTAGGGATGTACCTTAGTGGCAGGACACCTCTGGGTTTAATTCCCAGAATTGGGGTGAGGAGGGCAGGAGACATAATAGAAGCTATAGATGGGAGCTTGCAAAAGTATCTATATAGTATATATAGTTTATACTTGTAGCAAAACATTATTTGGTATGTTAGGTGGAAGAAACAGTTAAAAATTTGTGTGCTTGCCTTTGCCTTTTAGAAATTACAGATTGAGTGTCCTTAATCTGAGAATTCAAAATGCTCTAAAAAAAGAAACTTTTTGAGTACTGACATGATGTCACAAGTGGAAAGTTCCACAACTGACCTCATGGGATGGGTTGCAGGCACACTGAAAGCATCGTACAAAATTACCTCTGGATATACGTGTATAAGGTGTATATGAAACATAAATGAATTTCATGTCTAGGCTTGAGTCCTGTTCCCAAGACATTTAATAATATACAAATATTCCAAATCCGAAAAAATCTGAAATATTTCTGGTTCCAAGCATTTTGGATAAGGGATAGTCAGCCTGCGTGTAGAGAAAGAATTGTCAAAGTTTGGATGTGGAACTATAGATTGGATAAAGGTATGGTAAATTTCCCAAGTTTAATTGACATGCTTTGTAAGAGAATGACTTTTTCTCAAGAAATACACACTGAAGAATTTGGGAAGTGGGGCTGGCTATCATTCTCAAATCATTTATGCATAATAATTATATATACTAGAGATAGTGATAAAGTACATGTGACAAGTTAGTGATCAAAATAAATGTTACCATTGGTGAATATGGATACAGGATATATGGGAGGTCTTTATGGTAGTTTTATAGCTCTTTAACTCTGAAATCTTTTCAAATAGGTCTTAAAATAACTCCCAAGTGTACCGTTTGTTTAGACTGTCTTATAGCTTTAGGTTTCACTGCTAGACATGTGAGATGAAGTTGATTTTAACCTTTGACAAAAGCTTGTATTTATCAAAGTTTTTTTTTTCAGAAATAACAAAGGCATATTTTGCTAGTGACAGAATCGTGCATAAAAAATATGGAATATCCATAGTAAAATATGCATAAATTGGTTAAAGAGAGTTTTACTTAAGAGTCTCAGGATGGAGGCTGTGTCTGGTAAAAGAGCTGATAAGAAACCTGAGTGATACTCAGTTGTAAAGAAAGATGATAGAGAAGTCTGTCCATATCATCTCATTATTGTTGGTGCATATTTTAATTATCAGAGACATAGATTTTTCTAATTGAATGCTTTTTTTCATTCAGTGGTTACAGATTTTGATCTAAATTTTGGTCTTCTCCTAAAACCACATTTTTGTTTTAGGATGGTTTTGCAAGAATAAGACTTGACCAGGACCGACTGCCAATAATAGGTAAATGATTATATGTTTGGCAAAATAATTTATAGAGAAAATATATTTGCTATTAGTTTACGAAATGTATTTTATGAAGTGTAAAAGAGTTTTCACTATACATAACAAATTTTTGCAATATTGTACACTGCCCAGGTAACTGGAAAACACGACCATAGGTTTAAAACTTTGATAGAGTCACTGTCACTGATTCAACATCTGCTATAAAGATTAACAAAATTGATAGTTTCCCTTAATTTTAATTTAGAACGTTTATGATTGCCATTTTTGTAGTTTCCTTCTACCACTTTTCTGTGAAAGCCAGCTCCTCCTCCCCCAAGTTTCTATGACTCTAATTCTTATTTGTATAATTTCACTTTCTATTACTCATATGCTTCTAAGTTCTCTGTTAGAGAATCATGTACTTTCATTGCACTTGTTACTTTAAAAGTTCTTAATTTCATTTTAGACTCACAAGGGCTTTAGCTATTTGGTACGTAGATATATTTGTTTTCTTTTTTTTTTTTTTTTTTGCGGTACTGGGGATCGAACCCAGAGCCTCGTGCTTGCAAGGCAAGCACTCTACCAACTGAGCTATCTCCCCAGCCCTTATATTTAAGTTTTCTAATGTTTGAAATATTTTTTTAAATGGAAGCAAATGGGATTACTGCTACTGTTAACACTACTGTAGCAATTTAATAATGTATGAAATCCTAATAATATGGGCTGGTCTAAGTATCTTTTCAATAAAGGTTTCATTTCTGTTATTCATCAGTTGCTGTTCAGATTACCTATTCTGATTTGATAACCTTTGAAAACTTTTTTCTTTCAAACAGAACCTGTTAATGAAGAAAGTGAGGGAATCGACCAAAACACCCAAATCAGGAATCAAGGAATTATAGCTTTGAGTTACCGTGACTGGGAGGTAAAGCTCTGTATGTTGTGTTGTTTCTGATGGACTCGCTGTGAGCCCACTGTCCAAACATTCTTGGTTCCCTGCCAGGAGATCGTGAAGACCTTTGAGATTGCTGAGCCTGTGATTGCTTCAGGTCAGAGCCGGCAGAGGCTGAGTGCTTGACGCCAGCTGAAGGTAACATGTTCCGCGGGACAGCTGCATGGTTTTACCACAGTTTACTTGGCAATCCAAACCATACTCCTCCCGCTACCGCCCCACCCCATGCCAGTATAATTGGGATTTTGCTTCCCTCTAGTGCCTCATTCCTAGAACTGTGTAAGTGGTGAGAAAGGCAGAGGCAGCATGTGGGCTGGAAGTTTCCCTTCTCTGGGCTGGTTCCCTTGGGAGGTTTGCAGCTACAAACAGCAGGACTTTGTTCTTGGTTTGACCTTTTCCCCCCTAACAAACTGATTTTAGATAAGAGAAATTCTGAAACCCCCCCCCCCTCAGTGTGCCCATTAGGTACAAAGAAGAAAAGGAGGCTCAGGACAGTTACCTTGGAATGTTGTTAGTAAATGGACATTTCTGAAATCTGAATTTTGCTATGAAATAATCCTTCATTCTAATGCAGGGGAAGATGTCTAGAAAGAAATCTTGGTAATGATCTGGGATTCTATAGTGTCAACAGCTGTGGCTAGAAAGCAGAACCAGAATCTGTTGACTCTGCCCTACTTTAAAACCTTGAGCAAGTCACTTCATCTCAGTTTCATTTTCCTCATCTATAAGTCTCTCTAGAAAATTGGGGAATTTTTGAATAAGATTATTAAGTTTTTTTTTTTTTTCCCTAGCTCCAATTTTCTGTGCTTTTGAGAATTGAGAGCTTTTTGGTATTTAATGTAACCTCTTAATATGTACTTCAATTAATTGAACTTCTTTTGTTCCAATATTTGCTGTCAAAATATTTTGAAGGAAAGAAGTGAACAGATCTAAGACATTAATGTGGATTAACCTGGGCCCTATTTACTGAGGAGGGGCTAGTTGTTATATTTCACTTATATTATATGAACTTTTGGCTTATCATTTATAAACTGTTAATCAGTTATTTTTTTCTCCCTTTTAGGACTTAAACGGATAGTGAAATCCAAATGGAAAGCAGCATGTATTGTATATATTGTATGATTAAACATTTTTAAAGACAGATTGTTTTTAGTAAAATGTAGCTTTTGATAGTTAATGAATTTGTCATGGTTGTCTTTGAATAAAGGAAATTCACTGCCATATTCACAAACAGTTGTAATCTGTTTTATTCTTATTTTCTCTTCATGAGAGAGTTTCTCCTTTTTCCAGTCCCCTCCCATTGAAAATTTTACTTAGGTCACTATGCCTGTGGATCATTTTAATTCTTTTTATATCTCTAGCTGTAAAGTTAGCAGGTCAAGTCAATGAATAGGTTGTTCCATATGAAAAGATTGTTTTTTTTTTTCAGCTTAAAAATGGTCAAATGCTAGCAATTTCATATGACTGAGCCTAGGATTTACACACCAGGGACCATTAGGCCCTCTGGAAAGCCAGGATGGACCACTGTCCTCAGCAACAGCAATGCTAGATCTGTCCTGCTCATGTGTCAAATCTCTCCTAGCCTTTCAAGTCTGCCCGTGGTGTTTTCTGGGATTCTTTCTCCCATTTTCCAACTTTGTACTCTCATCATTTCTTGCTCCTTCCCTTTGGTGTTTGGGGTAGAAGTGCCTCTTTGGAAGACTGGATTCTAGCTCTTCCTGCCTCCTAGGAGACACTGTTCTATCAGTTATCCCCTCTTCCTGTACCTTGCTTTCCTTCAAACACACTCATCTCTCATCTGAACAAAGTTACCGTCACCCTCCAAACTATATCCTACCTCTTTAAGAATCACTTGAGATCTCTTCTGTCTGTTCTAAAACCATGACATGGGGGTACCTCCTTTTCCACCAATCTTCTGTTATGTCACTTTTACTGATTTCTTTCCAGATTAATTCCAGTGGATAAAGACTGTGCATTTGACATGTGAAACGACATCCTTGAGGACTGTTCCTTCCCTAGTTCCCCTTCCACTGTTTTTGCTGTCTTGATTTATATACATTTAAAGCTGGGTGCTGGGAGCCTGTAATCCCAGTGATTCAGCAGGCTGAGGCAGGAGGACTGCAAGATTGGGAATAGCCTCAGCAACTTATGAGACCCTGTGGTAAAGTGCCTTTGAGTTTCAATCCCCAGTAACCTCCGACCCCCCAAATATCAACAGCCTCAAAACTTTTCATAAACTTGTTGATAAAGCCAGATATACTTGCAGCATATGGGCTGATTTGAACATATATATGACACCCCCCACGTGCCCCAAATCATCTCCCTATATCCCCGTCCTGGCACTTTTACCACATTATTTCCTCAGACAGAAGCCTAGAATCTCTGTTCCTCTGCAGCCTCTCACTGGCCATACTTCAGTCAGTAACTAATTCCCACCTGGCCTCTCAGTTTTCTCCACTTTGCCCAGGTTGTGCTACAGACACACATGGTGTCTTCTGCTTCCTTTCAAACCAAGATTTCTTCCAGACCACTCATCAATTTCTTAGTGATTGCTCAGTGCCTTCAAGATTTTAAAAATCTGAAGTTCTCAGTGCTGGTTCACAGCCTTGCAGGATCTGGCCCTTTGTCTACATTTCCAGACTCACTTCCTTTTCTATAAACTCCAGCATTTCTTCTTTTCTTGTTAAGCATCTTTACTGAATTGCCATACAATTCATCCACTTAGAACAATTCAGTGTTTTAAAATTATGGGTTGTGCAATCATTGTCATAATCTATTTTGGGACAATTTTTTTGTCCTCTGAAACCCTGGACCCATTTGCTATCACTCCCCCTTCCTCATCTTCCTTACCCCTCAGCTCTAACCAACCACTAACCTACTTTCTGCCTACAAATTTGCCTTGTCTGGACATTTCACATAAATGGAATCACACAACGTATGGTCTTAACCATAATTTTCAAGTATGCATGTTGAGTTGCCTTTTCATTTGTCTACTTTCTACAATTTTACTTCAATAAATAAAATGTGTAAAAATGCAATAAAAAATAATTTAAACTTTATTCTTTTTTAGTTGACTTCTCAGAAATGGCGGTATACTCAAGAACTCCCTTCGGAGCGGTATTTTAATTTTATCTTCTTTTGATTTTTCCATCAGGACACTCACTTCTATACGTGCTTTCTGGTAAGGTTGGAAGATGGGATAAGCTGTGACCCTTTCAAATACTCTCTCCTCCTTCTCTACTTGAGGTTTTAGGGGAGGAGAAGCTTGATTGGAGAGCTTCCAAGCTTCCCTTCGATCATTTCTTTGCTCTGTGAGCTCTCTCCCTCGAATCATTCGATCTTGATGCCCCTTCATCTGCTTCTTTGCCCATGCTACCTTGTGCTTTCTGGTTTTCGTTTTGTGTGTTTTCTGGCTCTCTTCATTCTTTTCGTCCTCCAGTGTTAAGATTTTGGGGAAAAGCATTTCACTCGGAAGTTTCTGAGGGAGTAGTTGATACTTGTGGTCTCTGAGGCCCCTGGCTCGTTCAGCTCGGTGTATGTGTTTCTCTATGTGATTCAGCTCCCTTTCAGACACTAGATAACCCCACGCTTTAGCATCTTCTGACTTTTCACTTTGTGATTTCTCCTCCTCCTCCTCCATTTTCATTTCCAACTTTGGAACCATTTTGTAGTCCCATGCTTCTTCCATCAGCATTTCTTGATATTGCTGGTAGTAGTATTCCTCTGCTCTAGCAAATTGGAAGTCAAAAGATGTGGCCTTAAGTTTTTCAAGTTCTTCATTCTCCTGTTGAAACTCTTGGACTAACAGTTTTCTCACTCCTGATGAATGGATGCCACCTAAACCCTTGTCAAAGGGAGTGATCAGTACTTTTTAAGTTAGAGGTCTTTTATTCTAGTTCCATACCACAGATCTAAGCAGGCTACTACCCTGCCTGGTGTGCCTATATTGTGCTCCAGTTAGGGCCCTCAACCATCTGTGCTTTATGTTTTCATCTTCAAACCTCGTATACTCCTCTTCCCTCCTGCAGTGTTCCCTCCTAGTCGAGGACTTTGCCTTAGGTTTCCTTGAGAAAACAGAAGCAGTCACCCACGAACATGCTGCTCTTCCACTGCTAAGTCATGGCTGCCCCAGATTGCCTTCCTGTCCTTACAGTGGAAACATTACCCCTTGCCTATTAAAAATCATTCTTCCACCTGTGCTTGTTGAACTTATTGAATTACATTTTTCGATCATCAAATTCCCTTTCCTATATCATCAAAAAAAAATTTTTTTTTTGATCACTTCCATCAGCATAAAAATATGCTTCAGTATATCATCTTTACTTTCTCTATTTCCCCCTCCTTCCTTTACCATATTATCCCCCCTTTTGCATGCCCCTCCACAGTATACCCTGAAGCAGTAACCTATAATTCCTCTCCAACTGCTGACCTCATGTTTTCTCCTCAGATTACTTCCACTGAGTTTCCAGCCCTCAGTGCTTCTCTCAGACTGCTCTTGTTGATGTCATGATTGGTCTCCAAATAGAAAATTCAGTGGTCTCACTTCTGTTCCTCTCAGCAGTGTGTAACAGAGATGATTGATCACTGAGAGTTTTCACTTTCTTTTTTGACTTCCAAACTACTGTGGAGGGGATGCAACTAAGGTATCCCGAACTTAGACCAACCCAGCCATTTGCTGAATATCCCCAAGTGACTGAATGTCCCGATTCTCTTCCTACCTAATAGCCATTCCTCCTTCATCTGCCTTACTGGTCTGTCTGTTCAGTGTAATGCAGGAAAATACACAGCAGAGGAAATAAACTTGAGATACAGCATGGACACTCTTAGGCTTCCTTGGATAGGGATGCTTCATTGAGCAAGGTGACCCCCCACATGTCAGGAGTGAGAACAGGGGTGACTGAGGCATTGGCCTGCACCGCCTCTCAGCGTCACCTCTCAGCGTCACTGTGTCCCTGACACCTCCACTTGTTTCATCCTGTTTTCACCTTCTCACCCACTTCTAATGTGAAGAGATCCCTCACATCCACATGTCACTTCAAACCTGGTGACTCCACCCTAGAATATATGCGCAGTTAGTTCTCTGAATCCACACTTATGTCCTCTGTCCCCATGTCGACCAGACTAATTACTTCAGCCAGAGTGATCTTTTTATTACATAAATCTAAGTATGTCACTCCTGTGTAAAACCCTGGGATTAGGGCCCTATTGGTTTTATGAGAAAATCCCAAATCCCAGTATGGTGTCTATAACCTGGTGCCTGATCACCTCTCAGACAACTTTCTCAGCCCACTACTTGTTCACCCTTCTCCAGCCATACTGAATTCTGTTCCTCAAACTGTATTCCTGTTCCATGTGTTTTCACTTTATTCCTTTATCTGCTCCTAAACACACACACGAGCAACTCTGACTACAGTGCTCATGTTTACAGTTTTTAGATTTTGGCTTACGTGTTAATTCCTCAGGCCTTGTGCATGCTCATCAGGGAAGACCCAGTCCTTTCCTGACGATCACAATTTGTGATTACTGGTTGCTTACTAGACCAGGTGCCACCAGGGCATGAGTTCCTTTTGTTCAGTGCTCCAGCCAGCACCACTGGTGCTCAAAGAACCAAACTAAACAGGCAATACACTTTGCCTTAAAGAGCCTTTTCTTCTTCATTTTTTTTTCCTTCTATGCTAAATGTGTTATCCTATTATTGAATCCAAAGTTCAAGGAAAATCTTTTTCCTCACCTTAATTATCTTTTCTAGTGGGGAATAGCAACCCACTGCAATCCGAGGGTCTTGAATATTTTTAGCCCAGGCCAATCTAGAAGATCAAAAAGAGATATTATACCAGGATTTGGGGAAAGCTGTGAGGGAAACATGCACTGGAATGAGTAGCATTAGGGAACTGATTTGGGCCCTACTTTCTATATGGAGCAGAAGGCACTTGTGTGTTCTGAAGGATAGGAGGACTCTTTTACTCCTTTGAAGTAGTGGGGACTGAACACAGGGACACTTGACCACTGCACTACATCCCCAGCCCTCTTTATTATTTGTTTAAATTTTGAGACAGGGTCTTGCTAAGTTGCCATAGCTGGTCTTGAACTTGGAATCCTCTTGCCTTAACCTCCTGAGTTGCTAGGATTACAGGGAGTATCACTGCATCCAGATATATGTTTTAACTTCTTTCCCTGAAGCAGGGAAGGAATGCACTCTGATAAAAGTATAAACAAAGAGCCATATTGAGTTTGAGCTTGCAACTGTCAGAAGCATCTTTATTTTAACCCTTGAGAGGGAAGACCGAGTTGCTATTTCAAATACCACAAAACAGTTTTTGTATATCTGGAGTAGAACAAAGAACTTAGCTTTAATGAGAAGCTTTAATTTTAAATTTAAATGCGGCTATGTGTAAAGTTACTAGTAATGATTTCTAATAAAGTTATCTACTAGAACATGTTTCATGATTCTGGTCAAAGTTTACTTTTTAATAGAGAAAACAGGTGCAATGGTGCACCTAAAATCCCAGCAACTTGGGAGGCTGAGGCACAAGGATCACAAGTTCAAGGCAAACCTCAGTAATACAGTGAGGCCCTTCTCAAAAAATAAAGGGGCTGAGGATGTAGCTCAGTGTTAGTGCACCCCTGGGTTCAATAACCAGTATTGAGCCCTCCTCCCCCCTATAGATAACAAGGTTTTTTTGCTTTAAAAAAAAAATCAGAAAAATATAGCAGAGAAATTTGCCTTTTAAGACCAGCACAGTCACATTTAGGCATCCTAGAGATCTCTTCTTAACCTGATTATTAAGCAGATATGATCTATGTTTAGCAACCTAGTTTATAAATATTGTTCTCTCTGGCTTCTCTTAGCAACAGAAGAAAAGGATTTTGTAACAACTAGAACAAACTGACAGCATATTTGTTAAGTAAAGCTAATTTCTTAAAAAGATAAGACACGTGTCTGAGTTCTTATGTTTCCATAGCAACATTTCTTGAGTTTACTATATACCAGGCACTGTACTACAACTCAAATGGATCATTTTATTCGATCTACTAAACAACCTACTAGGGTACTGGAGGCCATGAGAGGGCAGTGACTTCTTAATTGGCCCAGCATTAGTTTCAGAGGCCTGCTGTGTCCTGCACGACTCCAGAGCACATCACTTTTTTCCTTGTGTTACACTTGTTTCCGGGTAAGAACATTTTCTTGCCTGTACCCAAAATGGAAGGAAAACGATACCTACTGTTCTTCTGCACTCAGCCCCAACCACTCTGAGTCTGTCACCACAGGAGGCTGGGAGAGTGGGGCCTGCATTGCTCTTTGCTCCTTTGATGGTCCCTCACTGTGACCTCTCTTCAAAGTTCCTTTGGTCACTTGCACTGTTCTTAGATCCTTGTGCAGATTCTCTCCAGTGTCTTCGGCTTTAGCCATCTCCCTGTCACTCGCCAGCTTCACATACAGCATCTTTGCTCTTCGCTCGCTCAGCCCCTGCTCCCCTGAACTCGCTCCAGTGCTCTAATCTCCAATTTTCTGTTCTACAAAGTACTGGTTTCTAGCCTCTCAAGTTTCCAGCCCTCTTTCATTCTCAACTGCCTACTGTTGATCCTCCAGGTGCCTTGGGTTGATTTCTAAGGCAACCAGAAAGAGTCACAAGCTTTTCTGTGTGTCATCACTATGCCGGATGGAGACTACTGTGAGGTGGTGTGAAGACACAGTTGTTGGCAGTGAATGGACTTCACTCTGTGAGCTGGGCTGAACTGCTATAGTCAGAATCTAGAAGGGTCTGTTTGCAGACACAGGCACCATTTTAGTGCCATCAGAGAGCTTCTTTTGAGGCAGCAAGGGCATCTTTCACTTTTGTTTTTGGTAAGACTGTATATTCTCCACCGAGATGGAACCAGCAGAAAGCCTTGGAGCTGGTCCTGCAGGCGCACTAGGGAAGGAGGGAGGATGCACTAGTGAGCCAGTGGTCTGGTCATGGGTCTCATCATTCCCGAGCTGGTGTTTCACTTAGCTAAATGCTGCCACAGAGCTTCTGAGCTTTAATATAGTTTAGTATCAAAATCAACTTATGCTCATAATTGGTCATTAAAAAGATAGGGAATCATTAAATATTTCAGCGTTGAAACACAAACTATAGGTTGGATCTTTCAAAGAATGTACCCATTTCCTCTAAGTTGTTTTCTTTGTGGGCTCAGAGGTGTTTGTAATATTTATTATTCTTTTAATGTCTGTGAGATTAGTACTGACAATTGCTCTTCAATTTAATATTGGTAATTTGTCTTCTCATTTTCCCTATGGTGGTCACCATGAGCCAGGTACTGTGAGAAGTGAGAAAAGGTAATATTGTATGTAAATGAAATAGAAATCCTATGAAAATGGAATAGAAGCCTCTTTCAAAGAAAAACATGCAATTCTGAGTGTGAGCCTCCCTTTTAATATGACCATCTGATATTTTTTATCCTGTTAATATAACAGAGCAATTGCTTTTCAAATGTTAAGTCAGCCTTGCATATGTGAAAGAAATACTACTGGTGATGGTGTATAAATCTTTTATACAGCCTCAGATTTTGATCTGCTAGTATTTTGTTGAAAATTTTTGTTTTTATGTTCATGAGAGAGATTGTTGTGTAGTTTTCCTTTATTGCAATGTCTTTGGTTTTGATATTAGGGTAGTGCTGGCCTCATTGAATGAGTTAGTGTTTCATCTGCTTGTATCTTCTGGAAAGGTCCATAGAGAAGGTATAATTTCTTCCTTAAATATTTAGAACTTAGTACTGAACCCATTTGGGCCTGGAGCTTATTCTCTAAGGTTTATTAACTATTGAATGAATTTCTTTGATATAGGCCTATTCAGATTATCTATTCTTGTATGAGTTTTGGAGATTATATCTTTCAGGGAATTAATTTATTCCCTCTGAGTTGTCTTATCTGTGGGCACAGAGTTGTTATAATACTCTATTATAATCCTTTTAATGTCTATGGGTTGAGTAGGGATTGTTCTGTGTTTATGTGGTACTGGGGATTGAACTCAGCACTTTGTACATTCCCAGCCCTTCCTCTTCACTTTTTTTTTTTTCCCTCGTAAATATTTTATTTATTTTTTTATATATTTATTTATTTTTTTTTTAATTGTATACAAATGGGATACATGTTGTTTCTCTATTTGTACATAGAGTCAAGGCATACCATTTGTGTAATCATACGTTTACATAGGGCAATGATGTTTATTTTTTTTTCCCTTCCCCCCCACCCCTCCCACCCCTCCTCTTCACTTCTGATATTAGTAACTTGTCTTCTTTTCATCCCACAAACTTCTTTTTTTTTTTTTTTAGTACTGGGGGTAGAACCCAGGGCCCCACATATGCTAGGTAACACTCAGAATAAGCTGTATCTTCAGCCCTTTTTTTTTTTTTTTTTTTTTTTTTTTGGATTAGGGATTTAACCTAGGGGTGCTTTACCACTGAGCTGCATCCTCAGCCCTTTTTATGTTTAATTTGAGACAGGGTCTTGCTATGTTGCTGAGGTTAGGCTTTGAATTCCTGATCCTCCTGCCTCAGCCTCACTAGTCTCTGAGATTACAGGTGTGAGCCATTGCGCTGGGCTCCTTTTTTCTTAATTATTAGAAGTTTATTAATTGTATTGATCTTTTCAAAGAACCAGCTTTTGGTTTCATTGATTTTCCTCTTTCCACTTCCTGTATGATTTCTGCTCTTTCATTGTTTTTTTCTTGTTTTGTTCTTTTTCCAGTTTCCTAAAGTAGTTTACTGATTTTACATCTTCTTTTGTAATATATTTACTTAATATCACAAATTTCCCTCTAAGCACTGCTTTAGCTGTATCCCACAAATTTCAAGTTGTAGTTTCATTTCCTTTAGTTCAATATATTCCAAAACTTTTCTTGAGACTTCTTTGATTCAAGTGTTATTTAGAAGTGTGTTATTTTAATCTTCAAGTAGTTTGGCATTTTCCAGCTGTTAGATTTCTGATGCAATTCCATTGTAGTCTCGGAGTAGACATTGAATGATTCATACTCTTTTAAATTTAAGGTGTTTATTGTCCAACATGTGGTCTACTTTGGTGAATGTTCTGTGTGAACTTGAGAAGAATATGTATTACTAGTATTGCATGAATTCTATAGCTGCCAATTAGATCCATTGGATTAATGGTACTGTCTGATTCAACTATATCCTTATTGATTTTCATCCTGCTGGATCTGTCACTTACTAATATTTGTGAAGTCTCCTCATTGAAATTCTTGGTATATATGATGTATTTGGCCATTCTGTTGATGCATTTACATTAAGGAGTGTCATGTCTTTTTGGAAAATTGATCTCTTTATTATTATATAATGCCCTTCTTTATCCTTAACCTGGCTTTTTGTTTTTAAGAAATTAATGTAGTTATTCAAGTTTCTTTTGGTTTGTGTCAGCATGGTATATTTCTTCATCCTTTTCTTGTTAATCTGTTTATAGATTGGGTCTTGTAGTTGGGATTTTTTTTTTAATCTACACTGATAATCTTTTTAATTATTTTGAACCAGTTAGAACAATTAAAACAAATTATTTTACTTCCATTTACTCCTTCTATAATGCTCTTCTTTATGAGGAAAAGCTTCCTGAATAACATTTCTTGCAAAGCAGGTCTACTGGAAACAAATGCACTCCATTTTTGTTTGATAAACTCTTTTACTTTTGAAGAATAATTCTCTATATAAAGAATTCTAGTTTTTTTCTTTTAACATTTTAGAATATTTCACTCTTCTTCATGCTTCCTGGTTTCTGAAGAGAAGTCAGATTTAATTCTTGTTCCTCTATACAGGTTTCTTTTTTCCTCTGGCTTCAAGATTTTCTCTTTGATTTCCTGCTTTGAATATGATATGGCTATATGTAGGTTCTTTTTTTTTTTCATTTATGTTGCTTGCTTTACTGTATCTCTGTCGGTGTAAAATCCAAAATAATTTTAAAATAAAATTTTAAAAATTCAGTTCTCCAGTAACACAATAGGCAGGTGCTCAATAGCCATGTGTGACTAGGATCTACCATACTGGAGAGCCAGGTCTTGTCAGTAGAGAAAAGGGGTTCAGTCTAGGCCTCTTGCAGTGAATGGCCCACAGAGGAAAGCATTTTCTAGGACTCTGCCATTACTAGTGCCTGAGAGCGCTCCTATTTATTCCCTGTTTCTGTTCATACCACTCCCCCTTACTAAGTGCTCCTCTTCTCTGCCTTCAGGTTACTTCTCTCTCTTACCCTGATTTTTCTGGTTTAACTTAGGTTCCATCTACTTAAACACCTTCTTTGGAAGGAAAGGATAATGTTTAACTTCTTCCCTTTAATTCAACACATATCAACTGGGCCTGCTATCACCATGCAAAGATCCTTCACATCACCAAGACTTACTAATGAGCTGCATTCTTGTGCTTACAGACTAGATGTCACATCTGGTAATATAAAAAACGTTACTAAACTGAATATAGTGTTTTCAGCATTTTATTGTTACATAAGAAAAATAAAAACAAAGATAACTTGCTAGTATCTCATCAATAAAAAGACATTATAATAGCGCTTCCCTTTCTCCTTCAAAAGGAAGAAACTAACTGATGCTTAACCTATTTTTTCCCTTGATTGGATCTGGAAGATGAAAACTGTCTCTGACCTTTAGCAAAATATATCCAGGAACCACTGCTCTGTGTAGATCCAAACCTCGTATTTAATGATGTTTTTCCTCTCCAGTATTTTATTTTTATAATTATTTCTTCCTCCTGTCATATGGCCCTTACTAGTTGTGTGACCTTTGGCAGGTTATTCAGCCTCTCTGGTTTATGTTTACTGTCTTGTAAAATTTCTGTAAGGACTAAGTCAATTAACATATATGCCTATTGCTCAAGGCTGGCATGTTTTGGAGTACACTGGTTGAAGATGATTTGGGCATAAGGTTGAGATTTCAATGAGACAGAAGTGAACCGAGACAGGAATATGGTAGTGTCCCTTACCTGATGGGGATGCATTTCAAGATCCCTAGTGAATGCCTGAAACTAACCACTGAACCCTAAAAATACTGTTTTTCCTACACAAACATACCTATGATCTAGTTTCGTTTATAAATTAGAAACAGTAGGAGATTAATGGTAATAACTAAAAATAGGACAATTATAATATACTAATAAAAGTTATGTGAATATAGCCTCAAAATATTGTACTGTAGATCTTGGTAACCTAAACATTAAAAAGAATTTTTTTTTTCTTTCTTATTGAGTCAAGAACTTAAGTACTTAGGGCTTATCTTTGATGTGTCCAAATTGTCAGTATCATGCTCTTTCACTTTGGGGCTGTAAGTAAGATAAGTATTACATGAATATAAGATTTGCAATACCTTTACAGTCAATCTGATAATTGAGACAGCTAGCAAGCTAATAGGTAGGCAGTATATACAGTATGGATCTGTTGGACAGTGGGATGACTTAGGTAGTACAGAGTGGGACGAGATTTCATATGCTACTCAGAAAAATGAACAATTTTACATTTATGAATCATATTGGAATTTTACATTCATTATTTTGGACTGTGGTTGAATGTGAATAATTGAAATCAAGAAAAGTGAAACCAAAGATTAGGGAGGGACGGCTATATAAGGAAAAAACAAAAAGCCTCCTGGCCTCTACCTTCTGCCCTAAGCACTGCATTCCACCGTTTCATTCCACAGGACCTTGCTGTCACTCAAAATGAGAGCCCGACCATGAAAAGACTGGGAATCAAAGAACAAAATGGAGAGCTGGGAAGGGAGATCACACATTCAAGGCCAGTCTCAGCAACTTAATGAGACCTTGTCTCAAAAATAAAAAGAGCTGGGGATGCTGCTCAGTGGTAAAGTGCCTCTATTCCCAAAAAACTAAAAAAACGAAAACCCAAAATGAATGAAGCCTCTTATAAGAAAATGAATACTGAAATGTAGCAATGGAGGAAGAGGACCGGGAGAAATCTTGAGGGGCCTGGGAAACCCTACACAACCATGGCCATTCAACTGTGTGGAGGTACAAATGATACTCAGCAACATAAGGCTCCAGGTCAAGAACCTCAACTTACCTTGGTACATCTCTTAACACAGCAGACCTGGAGCCAAGAACAGTAAAACTGACCTCACAGGTTTGTTTTTCTGTGGTTCATGATTTCACTCTTTAAAACACTGAAAAGAGAATCAGCTTTACTGCTGACTGGGGAAACATGAGGTCTGATGGGCTTATTAATTTATGTGTGCACACAGGGGAAAGATGAAGGAATATTGCCTGGACATTCTTGCCACATCAAGCCTCTCTGTCTATGCTATTTTATGATCAGTATGAGCCCAATTTTAAATATGCACTAATTGGAGCCCTACAAGCTGTGACACAAATAATCTCTTATAAAGTAACCCTAGCTATTATTCTACTAATAGTCTTACTAAAAAATGGGTCTCTTACTCTATCTATTCTTATTACAACCCAACAATAAATATGACCATACCATCATGACCTCTTGTAATAATGATTTGGCTCAACATTAACAGAAACAAACCAAACCCCCTTTGACTAGACAGGAGAATCACAACTTGTGTCAGGCTTTAACAGAATATGTCGCAGGCCCTTTCACACTTTTTGGTAGCTAAGTGTACCATTATTATTATGATAAATGCTTTAACAACAATCTTTTTTCTAGGAGCTCTTTATAACCCCCAATACCTGAAACCTTTACCCTAAATTTTATTACTAAAATTCATCCTGAGCTTGGTATTCCATGAATTCAAGAATTACCTCCAATTCTAATATGACCAACTTATATACTTAACTATGAAAAAAATGTTAACTTCAAACTCTAGCCTTATAACATTATCTTTATACCTATTATAGCAGGCATTTCTCCACAAACCTAAGACAAAATATGTCTGACAAGAGTTACTTTGAGTAAATGATGAGGTTCAAATCCTCATATTTCTAAAACTGTAAGACTTGAACCTAATCCTAAGAATCCAAAATTCTTTGTGCTACCTAATACACCATGGCCTACTAATAAATAAGCTAAGTGAGTTAAAATAAGCTAAATCAGCTAAATAAGCTACCTGGCCCACACCCTGAAAATGTTGGTTTATATGGCTCCTTACAAATTAACCCCCTAACCACCTCCACTATTATATTTGTTCTCAGGAACAATAATTGCTCTGTTTAGTTCCCACTGACTTCTCATCTGGGTAAGACTAGAAATACGTCCCTGTGTGTGTGTGTATAACACAAATATATACACACTTTTACTTTGGTACTGGAGATTGAACCCTGGGCCAATTAACCACTGAGCCACATCCCCAGCCCTAGTTATTTGTTTTAAGGACCTCGCTAAATTGCTGAGCCCGGCCTGGAACTTGACATCCTCCTGCCTCAGCCTTCTGAGTCGCTGGGATTACAGGCGTGCCCCACAGTGCCCTGCTAGAAATAAGTATATTGGCTACTGTTCCCATCTTAACAACGTGGATCCACGGAAGCCGCTGCATCAGCAATCCTAGCAGCAGCTCTAACTACTCATCTCCTAAACTCAGGGCCGTGAACCCTAGTAACATTTCCAACCAACCTGGAACCCTCATGCGAACGCTAGCCTGACTTTACCTTTTAAACGACCTAGACCTACAGCTCCTCTTTAAAAGTCGTGGGGTCATCGGGCTCTGGCTGACAGCTGCTGCCTTCGGAAGCCCAGCGGCCGCAGAATGCCCGTTTCTGTACCTGCATCCTGAGCCCCGCAGCTGGCGGGCTTCCGCGCGGTGGCGGGGGCGGCCTGGAGGCAGCTTTCGGCCGAGCGCCGCGAGGGCGGCGGGGAGCCCGGCCGGAGCCTGGGTTTCCGCGCTGCGAGCCGGGCGCACGGAGCGCCGCGGTGGGCAGGGGCGGCGGGCGCGGGGCGGGCGCGGGCCCGGCGCGGCCCCCGCCCCCGCAGCGCCCGGGCCGCCTCGCTCCCCGCCTTGGGCCCCGCACCCGCCGAGCCCGGCCCCGGGCGCCGAGAGGCGTGGCCGCCCGCAGGACTGGCGGCGGCCATGGCCTCGGTGGTGGAGTACAAGGGGCTCAAGGCCGGCTACCACTGCGGCTACTGCGACTCCGAGGAGGGCAAGGCGTCCTGCGGTGAGTGCCCTGTCCACTCGGCCGCCTCGCGCCCAACGCTCGCCGGCGTCCGCCCGCCCGCCCCGGCAGCCCCCGGCGCGGGGAGCGGCCCCGGGCCCCCAGCTCCCGTTCGCCTCTTCCCTGCCCGTTCCCTTCGCGCTCCGTCTATCCGCCTCACCCTCACGAACGACTGTGGCCCCTCACGGAGAAGGAACGGAAGTAGCGGAAAGCTGCCCTCGGTCAAGATGGCGCGGGCGGCGTCAGCCCCCCGAGGCGCCCGGCCGCGCTGGGCCCGCGGGCGCCCGAGCGGCTTTGCGCGAGCCTCGCAGGCGCCTGGGCGGCGCGCTGCATTGTGGGGTGGCGGCGACGGCGGCGGCGGTGGGCCGGGCGGCGCAGCGCTCGCGGGGCCGAGGCCATGGCTTCCTGGAACGCGCTGTCGCCTAGCGTCGTGGAGTATTTCGAGGGCGAGGACTTCTATCGCTGCGGCTATTGCAAGAACGAGTCGGGCAGTCGCTCCAATGGTGAGCGTGGCGGGCGCGGGAGGCCGGAGCGCCGCGGCTCGCGGGTCTGGGCGGACCCGTCAGGGGGACGCGGGGCGGCCGAGCCCCTGGCCAGCCCTGGGCCGCGGACCCCGGGGCCCTGGCTGTCAGTTAGGCCTGACGCCTTCGGCCTCGGCAACGCAGCTCCTCGGTGCGCGCTGCAGGAAACCCCCAGGCTGTCCCAAGGCCGGCCGGGATGGCCTCGCCCTCGCCTGGCCCGGGTGCCGGTCCGCGGGGCCGGGCGCGCTGTGCTGCCGCGCCGACCTGCGCCCCGGGCGTGCAAACGGGGTGCAGGACAGGCAGGGGCCTGGTGCTGCTCGTGCAGCCGCAGATGTGTGCACACCTGTGCAGCCTCCCTGGGCGGTGTCTGCAAGCTGCGCGGGGAGCCGGCCGGGTCACTGCGGCGGGAGCGGGGCGACCGGGGGTGGTGCGGGTGTTCGTGGCGATGTGTTTGACATTGTGCCCGGGACTCGTGCTGTGTCATTCCTTCACCCGCCTCGACGAGGACACCCCGGGCAGCCCACGGTCTTGCTTCTCGTCACGACTCGGGTGTCTCTGGGGAGGTTTGTTTGTGAACAAAACCTGCTGCTTTCCTGCCGCGTCCCGCGTAGGCAGCTGTGGAGGGCAGGAGCGGTTGTCTGGGTGGAATACCCAGCTCCGTAGGAAGCGGGGTTGCTGTGAAAACAAAGTGGTTTTTCCATTGTAAAAGACTAACTGGAGCAGCTGGGGTCGTGACTCAGTGGTGCAGCCTTGCCTAGGGTTGGAACCCCAGCACCCCATTAAAAATAAAGACTGAATGGGGAGTGAGGTGGTCGATTATGGTGTGTCCGCCCTCTAATTCATTGAAAGCGTTTATTAGGTGCTTTTGTTGGCTGCGGTCCCAGGTAGAGGGTAGATTATGAAGACCAGCTAAATGGAAAATTCTTGCAGCATGTAAACGGAGGGGTTAAACGGAGAAAACAAGCAGGATGCCAATGACATATGTGACGACATGACAGTTTTGAGAGAAACAAGGCCCAGGCGAAGCCCACCAAAGAGTGGCAGTGGTTGCCTTAGATGATAGGGGTTCCATCCTTTTCTTTCTTGAGGATATTTGTATTGTGACTCCAATATCTATATGGTCAGTAAGTTACATTAAACATATCTAAAACTAATATTTTACTAAGGCCTTAGTTCTTTTCCAGTGATTTTAGTAAGAGAAGACTGACCAAGATAAATGTCTGTTTCAAGTTTTGTGGAAGAAATCTGCCTTTTCTTTTTCATCTAGAGACATCAGTATGCATTTCTGTCATTTCAATTTTAGTTTTACCCTTACTGTGAGGCACATATTTATTGTTTTGATGGGAATTATTATTCCCATTTTACGGAAGATGGAAATAGAGGCTTACAGAGAAACTTTCTGGTATTAGTGAGACTTCTTTTGTGTGTACTGGGGCTTGAACCCAGGGGTGCTTAACTACTGAGCCACATCCCCAGCCCTTTTTTTTTATTTTAGTTACAGACAGATCCTCACTAAGTTTCCGAGGTTGGCTTTGAACTGCTGATCCTCCTGCTTCAGCCTCCTTAGCCCCTGGGATTACAGGCCTACGCCACTGAGCTCGGCCCAGGTGTTTGGACATTTTTGCTGGGTGTGTGTACCATGCTTTTTCCTGCTTCGTTCTGCTCTGTCAAGCCTATCTCCACCTTTACATATCTCTGATACAGTTTACTATTTACAAAAGGGAAAAATCCACTTTCTCTCTCTCTCTCTCTCTCTCTCTCTCTCTCTTTTTTTTTTTTAAACACAGGTTCTAACTGTGTTGCCCAGGCTGGGGTCTGGAACTTGTAGTCCTCCTGCCTCAGCTGGGATTATTGGTGTGTACCACCATACTCTCTCTCTCTCGATATTTATTTATTTATTTTTGGTACTGAGGATTGAACCCAGATGTGCTTTACCACTGAAGCCCATCCCCAGCTCTTTTTACTTTTATTTTGAGACAGGCCCTCCCTAAATTTTTAGAGCTTTTCAAAATTGCTGAGACTGGCCTTGAATTTGAGATTCTCTTGCCTCAGCCTCCGAAGTTGCTGAGATTACTGGCATACACCACCACACCCAGCTCCATTTCTCTTTTAACTTAGTTCAGATATACCTTTAAATGTTGATTATCATAGTCTTTATTTTTTTCCTTATAGTTGAATGTTTATTCCATTATATTGATAATATCATAGTCCCTGTAATCATCTTTTGGTATCCTTATAGTTTTTCACTTAGAGGAAATTTTACTACATACTTTTGCCCTATTTCTAGTCTTCCAGACTGTGCTGTATGTATGTGTATTTGTGTGTGTGTGTGTGTGTGTGTATAAATAGAACTAATATGCACCAAATTTTTGCTGATTCTTCTAAAGAGACTAGTGTATTAAATCATTGGGGACCTAATTAAAGTTTGAAGCTGCGTTCCAGTCTGATTGCAGTAAGAACCTAGATTCATGATGACATAGAGAACATTGATTAATCCTCAGTTAATGTCATTACTTTTATGTGTTTTATTTTTAATTAAAATATACTTATTTTTCATTTGTGTTGCATATTATGTCAAACTAAGAAGCATGAAGTATGTGCAATATTTTTCTCCTGTGTGAGTGTTCTAAAATTTTAGCCTAAATGGCCATATTTTAAGAAGTGACAATTTGAATTTTAACAAGAAGGAAGTTTAACCTGTTGTCGTTAACACATCTTACTTTTTTCAGGCATGTGGGCACATTCTATGACAGTACAGGATTATCAGGACCTTATAGACCGAGGATGGCGAAGGTAATGTTCCTTAATACTTTCTGCTGTTTTTAAGGTACTTCTTATAATTGAACAGGGTTTGTCTTTTGAATATTTTCTTGTGTTAGAAAGAGGTTTAATAAGATGTTTATTATTTTGTGTAGTGCTTTTGTTTTTTTAAAAAATATTAGGAAAATTTCAAGTAAACACAGAAATAGAGTACATTATAATGAACCTCATGTACCTATTACTAAGCTTCAGAAGTTACTAAAATTCGCGCCAATCTTGTTTCATTGATTCTCATTGCTTCCCCCGCTTCAAGTCTCAAAATACTTTACAGCAAATTCCATCTCCAGATTATTGTTACAGATAGCATATCCATATACTCAAATAAATATATATTTTTAAGAGGGAGGGGATCTTTTTCCTTTTTAACATATCCACAATACTTTCATCACACTTTACAAAACCAGTAGTTCTTTGATTTTTAAAAAAATTTTTAAAAATTTTTACCTCTTACCCAGTTTTGATTAGATTTTTCTGGATTGTCTCAAAAATCAACTTTTTAAAAATTCCTTTACTGGTTACTCATTGCTTTTTTAAAATTGTTATTTTTATAGAAATGATTTTTAAGTAATTTGTAGGTAAAATTTCTTTTGTAAAATAAGCGACATTAAGTACTCTTTGCTAATATTCTCCAAAGACATGGAATTGAGCATACCAGTTAAAATGTTAATGACTTTAATTATGAAGCTCAAAAGGAAGATATAGGTCAGATGTTGAGGATTTTTTATGCCATGATAAGGAACCTTATTTATTTTTTTAATGTAGAGGGGAATCGTGAAGAATTTTGAGAGAGAAATGTACATGAAGGAATTTGTTTTGAATAAGAGTATTCAGATGGCAGAGAGGAGTTTGAGGGGGTGATCATGGAGACAGGAAGAAAGTTCCAGAAGTTATTGCACTATCTAGATAGGAGATGATGAAGGTTGGCATGTGACTGGCAGTGGAGATAGAGAGGAAGGGGCACATTTAAGATATGTTTTGGCTCTAGTAAGCTTGGTGATAGGATATAGAGTTGAATTAGAGGGCATAGCCTAAAAAGACTGGCAGGTTTCTGCCTTGAGAACTCAATGAGTGGCTCTGCCGTTGACTGAGGTCGGAAATGCCTGGTGAGAGGTTAGTTTGTGGCACTTCTTGCTAGTGCTTGTGGCGCATCCGTCCTGGAGTTCACAGTGGTGGTGTCCGTCAGTCCCACCTCATCTGGGTGGTTTTCTTTCGTTGTCCTGTGGTATTGGTGCACTGACTGGTAGTAGGCAAAGGCATTGAAGGGATTACAGGTGCTGGTGAGAAGGTCATTGAGGCAGTTCACCTTACAGTCAGTACGTAAAGGTTTGGGGAAGAAAAGGCTGGGTTCTGGTGGTTGGTATGCCTACTTGCAAGACGATTCTGGTTATGAAGAGCAGTTAAACCTAAATATATTTTTATACTATTCACTAAAGTTTTACCCTTAATTTAGTGCTCTTGTACTAATCTATTTTGGCCCACGTGAACACTGTAAGAAATTAACAAACTTTTTATAATTTTAGAAGCGGGAAGTACGTGTATAAACCTGTCATGAATCAGACATGCTGTCCTCAGTATACAATAAGGTAAGGGGATCTATTATGGGAAGATTGTGTGCTATTTTAAAGCAGAATCTTATGCTTTTTAAATATGAATTTCTAGTTTAGGTAGACATTATAAGGAAAGCAAATGATTTTGTACACACTGATGCTATTGTCATTCATATGCTGACCAGTAGCATTTAATAGTACTGTTTAATTGATCCTGATATAAATACGATGTGAAAAAATGTTTCATTGCTTTATTTAGCATTCTAGTTAGTGGATACTGCGAATGTTGGTAAATGTTCAAAATACTTTTAGATAAGATTTAGCAGAGGAATCTCCATATTCTAGTGTTGCTGCGCTGTGTTAACAGTCACTCAAACCACAGAATCCTATAGTAGGAGGAGAGCATAACCCCACTCTGCCATATCAGAGCCCACTTTTCTTAAAGAGAAGATGTAAACCAAAACGTCTATTTCCTGTGAAGAGTTTGCTTGATTTTTTTTCATAACCTTTTGGGCCTTTTTTTCTCTTTCTCTGAATATAAAGACCTTTTTCGCAGGTGTGGTGGCACATGCCCCTAATCCCACTTGAGAGGTTGAGGCAGGAGGATCGCAGTTCAATCTTAGCCTTTGTAATTTAGCAAGACTCTTATCCCAAATGAAAAATAAAGGTCCTCCTCCCTAATCTCAGGAGAAACAGGATTCCATTACTTCTCCATCCTAGGCAGAGTAACTGTCCTTGAGCACACACCCACCACATGAAGGAAGTAATTCAGATTTTGAGGATGGCACCAGAAGATCTAAGAAGTGACTATATCACAAATTAACAAGTGAATTACAACTTCAGACAGAGAACACCTGGAACGAAACCTTTGAATCACCTCTTTAACATCCATTCCTGTTCCCCTTAATGGGCAGAATCACAGACTCTGGGACAGGAGTCCCCTGTTTATCCTTTGCTAGCAAAACAGTAAAACTTCTTTTCCCCTATAATAAATGAATGAATGAATGAATGAATGAATGGGGATGTAACTTAGTGGTAGAGTGCCTCTGGGTTCAATTCCTATTACCAAAAAAAAAAAAACATTTTGTAGAAAATATGAAAGATACTTTTAACTTTTGAGTACGTATTTGTCCTGTTTCAATGTGCATATACGTTCTAGATTGAAAATCTCGATTGCCTCTCTCTCCTTTGATTCCTGCACCTGCCTACCTTAATTGCTGTTAACTTGTTTTAGAGTTGATACTATTTTGAGAAATTGATGAAAGTCAAGCCCCTTTCTGTTTAAAGAAAAACCTTGGGGGCATATAGACACAGACATATCACCTGTATGTCTTAATTTTAGGATGATCACAGACTCCCAATCGTCTGCTGATCCCTAATGAAGAGCCTTTTCTCTTACCTAACTGGACATCAGATGGGAAGATGATAAAGAGAAAAGATTGGCATGTGGTTGCTGACACCACCTCATTTGTTCACATGATAGAACGACAGCGCAGCGTTTGTCGTCCTCCTTCAGCTTTCTTGGTTATGAAGAGATGGCAGTCTGCAAGGCAGAAGTCGTTTTCCTGTAGATAACCGTTCATTGGGTTATGAACAAGATACCCTGAGCATTTTAATGATCAGAAAAGGGTGATTTCAGTTGGTTGAAGAAAAATAATCTAAAATAATTGTTATATGCAAAGCACTCTCTAGGTGTGTTGTCTTTATGAGAAAACATTCAGTTAACTGCTAAATGTGGTTTTTGAATTTCACATGGAATCAAACATTTCCTGAACTGAACTGTTGATCTTTACAGCATTTCTTTATATATCTTAATCTTTTGGAGTTGTTATTCATGCTTCCTCTTCAGATCATTTTGTTCACTGTAGTGTTATAATGAGAACTAATGTAAAGGAAAGGAAGTTAAATCTCACGACTTGTCTTTTTTTGGGGGGAGGAGGGTACCACGGATAGAACTCAGGGTCACTTAACCACTGAGTCACATTCCCAGCCCTATTTTGTATTTTATTTAGAGACAGAGTCTCCCTGAGTTGCTTAGCACCGCACTTTTGCTTGAGGCTGGCTTTGAACTCAACAATCCTCCTGCCTCAGCCTCCAGAGCCACTGGGATTACAGGTGTGTGCCTTGGCACCCAGCTACAACTTGTCTTTTTGATTGGCAGAGGTTAGGGGCTGCCTGTCCAACTCATGAATTTAAAACTTTGTCAGCTTTATATGTACTCATAAAGTCCAAATAGTTCCATAAAGCTTATTTTGGACTAGTAGCCCTGAAACCGTCCTTTCCCTTTCCCTTTCTCTGAGACTGTCACCTTCAACCCTTAGCTGATTCTTAACATGCTTGTTTAATTACAATACTTACATACCCCCTGCCCCCCAGTATTGCAGGGCTTCTCCCCATGAATGAGGATATGGCTGTCTTTTACTGTCCCACTGCCACAATCAGGCTCGTTTTTGTTCTCACCTGCAGCTTCTCATCTTAGAAGTATGATGATGTGGGATGAATGTGTTCTCACCATTATGAACGTGTGACTGTGCTTCACAGCTGAAACACAGTTGTGTAGGGTTCTGTGGTTACTTTTCTTGCTTTCCCTGGAGTTAATGATTGTGTTGTTTGCAGAGTCTTCAGCGTACCTGTTCCCAGGTTATTCTGAAACCCTCTCCCAGTGGTGTACTTTTCCTCTTGGTGTGTTTAAATGTATTGAGTCTGCCCCACTTTTTCTTCCTGACTCTCTCATGGCCCTTTGATCTGTTCTGGTCTGGGCAGCTGCCCACCACACCTGGTACATCACTGCATCCTGGATCTCTCTTCTCTTCATCATTATCGTGGTTTGCTGTTTGGCTCTTGAGTTGACTCCCCATCTCCTGTATCTGCCTTCTTTCTTTGATTATTCCCTTGTTTTAGGGAAGCACATCTTCTAAAGCTTCCTGAGGAGAAGTATACAAAGAAAGATTTTTTTGAGAGTTTGCATTTCCGAAAATGTTTTAATTAACTCCTCAATTGGACTTTTTAGTTCTGCATATGGAAATGTAAGATGGAAGTAATTTTCCTCTGGAGTCTTAAAGGCTTTGCACATTGTTATTCTGTTGTTCAGAAGTCAGGTGGCATCTAATTCTTGTGCCTTTGTCTGAAATGTGTTCTTTGTCTTTGGAAGATCTTTTGTCCTCAGTGTTCTGATACTGCACAATATGTCTGGCTGTGTGTCTGTTTTTATCTATAACATGTGGCCTTGAGTGTGGGACCCTTCTGGTGTGGGAAATCCTTCAGTTTGGGAAAGTTTTCTTGAATTGTTTTGTTGATCTTCCCTCCACTTTCTTTCTTTTAAATGCCTTTATTCAGATGTTGTACCTTTTGAACTGGTCCTTTTTTTTTGGTACTAGGGATTGACTCCAGGGGCATTTTACCATTGAGTCACACCCCCAGCCCTTTCTATTTTTTATTTTGAGGCAGGATCTCAGTAAGCTGCTTAGGGCCTTGCTAAGTTGCTGAGGCTGGCCTCAGACTTGAGATCCCTTTGCCTCGGCCTCCCTAGTCTCTGGATACAGGTGTGTATCACCATGCCCTGCTTCTCTGACATTTTTCTTTTCACTTTTCCTTCTATTCTTATCAGTTTTTCTGGGAAATTTTCTTAATTTTATTTTCCAGGTCTCCTACTTAATTTTTATTTCTCTTACCAGTCTTTCCTTCTGAGGGTCTTTTATTTTGGCCTATTTTCCTTTTGTGTGGGGGAGATACCTGTTGTTCTACGGCTGTGGTAGCTAAAGAGAAATAACAGATTTCTCTGAGGAGTTTTTTAAGGTTCTTCTGCTTAGTCTAAACCTGAAGATCGCCTTCTCCAGTTTATTAGGTACCTATCTATATAGTACAGACTGTCCTTGAGGATCTGGTAACTTCAAGGTTCCAGTGTTCCACTGGAAGTTCTGTGCACCCAAGTGGGGCTTACTTTCTGTGAGCTTCAGGTTGGTTGATCTGACTGGGCTCTTCTGTTGGAGATTTTGTGATGAGTTTTCAAGTCTGATCATATTTTGGAGCGAAAGAATAATCTGCTGTTGTTCTGGGACTGGGTTGGGGATCTTAGGATTTAGTATGTAGACCTCATTTAAGCTTCTTGTTTTTAGTACAGTATGCTTGCCATGTAAGAGGTCCTATCTTTTGCTTTCTCCTGAAAGCTAGCTAGTATAGGAAGTCAAGTAGGCAGAGAAGGGAGGGGATCTGACATCTGACTGCTTTGTAAATGGACTTTGAGAGAATCCATGAAAGTCTTTTCCCTCTGTTACGGTTCAGCTTTCTCTGGTCAGCCGTCAGTCCTCACTGTACCTCTACTTTCCCCCTTCCAGCATTTCTCTCCTTCGCTTTTTCGATCTTGGTTTATATGTTTTTCCTTTCTCTTTTTCCCTCTCTCCTTCCCTCCCTTTCCCCCTACCTATAGCGTTAATGAAATTTAGTGTGGAATTAGAGGCTATATTAACCCCATCTTTAATTAGAAGCCCGTGTATAACATTGACCTCAGTGTCTTGGTACTACCCAGAACTGATTTTATTTCTTCAGATTTTTAGTTTTCTTTAAAAATATTCATTTTGCTTTTCTAGGTGCCGACCTTTACAGTTCCAGCCATCAAAATCTCACAAGAAAGTTTTGAAAAAAATGTTGAAATTTCTGGCTAAAGGGGAGATTTCCAAAGGAAATTGTGGGGGTAAGATGAAACCAGGTCTAAAATCTATTTACTTTAAATTGATGTACCTTTTCAGGGTTCCCACTTTCAAACACCTTAAGTTAGGTAGGGGAGTGGGGTCACTGCAATCATGTACTACTGAGATGACAGGGACTACATTCTGCCATTACAGTCACCACTGGACCCCCAGAACAAGGAAGGAGAGTTGAGCTTAGAAAGAAAATTGAGAATCATTTTTAAAATGTTGTGACTTTGGGAGTTTATTGAAATTTTCATTTTCTGAATGTTTTGACAACTCATCTTACTCAATTCCTATAATATGCTTATGAAGTCAGTAAAAAGTGGCATTATGTCTAGAGAAACAGATATTCAGATGCAACCTATACAAGACTGCACTGTCTCTTTGCTGAGTAAAGATCAGGTTTTCTGTATTTGAATAAGGCTTTCCTTCAGGAAATTATACTGTCTGAAGTTGTTTTTTATTTGTCTGATAAATTTTAAATTATGAGTGACTTTCCTAAGAGATGATTAGTAGCATTTAATTAACTTTGGTTACAGATACTTAACTTTTTCATATTTTTTAGTCTCTTTTTTAATCTTTAAGATAGTTTTCCTGTTGGCAGTGCTCTCTATTCTCAGAGCTCTTTTTCACAATTGCTATAGGAAGCACTTAATCTGAGGAACCTCCTAGCTCACTAATTCATTCCACAAGTATGGTTTCCATGCTTGCAATGTCCCTGCCACTGCTTTATGCACTGGAGATAGAGGCCTGTATGCGCAGCCCTGAGTGGACCGGGATTTAGGATGATGTGGAGCAGACTTGGTAGAGCTGTGGGTACGAAAGAGGCCAGAGGTTCATTGTTGATTGGAGCATTCTAAACATCAGAATTTTGGTGCAGCTCTGACTAGTTTTATTGATACATACTCTTCAAGTTTAAATAAATTTTATTTGCTAGTCAGTGTGCAGTTTTTTTTTTGAGTCTGGGAATCATGTTCCAAGTGTCAAAAATAAACTTGTAGATAAGCTTTGAGGATGCCATTCCTTTGTAAATTGATGGTTGTCTCTCTTTTTACATAGCTTTCACATGTGGCTCTTTATTTGCCTTGTTATGAGCTTCTGAATTATTTATGTCTGAACTTAATTCACAGGAATGATGTACATTAGGGTAAAAGCCTAGATAACTGTGGCCAAGAGACACCAAAATCTGAATGAACAGTGATGTCAGTCTGTTTCTTTCCTCATGCACATTGTGGTTGTTCCCGATAGGCCTGGAGCTTTGCTCCCCCTCGGCCATTCTGGGACTCTCTTCAACATTTGATTTCCAAGGTCACTCTTTTTTTTATTTTAACCCAGTCAGGGGAGATGAGTAAGAATAGAAGTCCTGGGTCAAAAATTTTCCTTTAAATGAGACAAAATTAGATCTTCTGTTGGTGGGAACTTGGTCACATCTTGCAGAGGGATGGGTGGTGCCTTCTGCTAGGGTGGCATGGTTTCAAGTACACCTTTCCTGCTTTGAAAGGCAAGAGAACGGATTTGGTGGACACAGAGTAGTTTCTCTACAATGGAAACTGCTATAATGGGGCATTAGAGTTCTGTGTTATCTTGTCTGTGTCAAATGACCCCAACTGATGGACTGTCCTTTCTTCTGACTTGTAGATGAGCCCATGGATTCCACAGTGGAGGATGCTGTTGCAGGTGACTTTGCATTAATAAATAAATTGGATATAAAGTGTGATCTTAAAACTCTCAGTGATGACCTCAAAGAGAGCTTAGAGAATGATCAGATGAAGAAAGAAAGAAACTCAAAGAAAGAAGAATCAAATGAATTAATTCATTCACAAGCTATAGAAGAGAAGTTGGGCTCTGGTGAACCATCACATTCAATTAAAGTTCATACCGTCCTAAGCCAGGTAATGAACATTTGATATCAAGTTGTATTAACTGCTTTGATTCTTTGTTGAGTCATTGCGGTGCCTAGCTTTCCTGGCAACGAGAGCCCTGTTTTATACTGGAAGCAACTACCTAGATATACATGGACAACTAATGTCTTTTTTAAACCATTTTGCTTAAAAGCCTGAAATAGTATCCTTATTTTCCAAGTACAGACATTTCAAGAATTTCATTTCATTACATTAGAACCTTAGAGGCTTTCGAATTAAATTTTTGTCAGTGAAAAGGTATGGTGATAAACATTGTTATTTTTAGCTTTGTGAGACAATGTAGATTATAGGTATTATGCCCAAAATACAGATATTGTGAAATTCTTCAGTTTATCATTACAATTTTTAATATAATTAATTTTTATTTAAAGATGTCTATATTTTTATGTTTATCTTAATAAGATAAGATGTTTTCCTAAGGTCTTATTTATAAAAAGTTAGGTTTAAAAAATTCAGACACTATTAAATGGATTTTTTATCTGTATGTGTATAACTTTTTCAAAATTACTTCATAAAATATAAAGTTTGATAGTTTTTGAATTAATTATTATTTATTCAAAATGACCCCAGGAGCAATTTTTTAGTATTATAAATTTGTATTTTTTGTTCCAGTTATATATAGAAGTTAAAGTGCAAGAAACTTTGTTTGCACTTTTTGAATAGTTTTTACATAAATCATTCATGGTATTTACAATTGATGTTAGTCTGAGATTTCATCCTAATTAATAAAAATAGTCCAATGAAATATTAAGAATGACTTAGAGAATTTCTTTCAATCCTAATTCTTCTGTGTGATAGTTACCTCTTTTATTCATTTCTAATAAATATTACTTATAACTTATTAAATTTCTAAAAAAAATTTCATTACAGAGGATTTCAACTATAGGCAAGTGTGGAGGGAATAGTATAGTGAATGTCATGTCCCATCCTTGTCTGAAACAGTTCTGTACTTATGACGGTCACTTGTTTTATCTCTATCCAAATCTAGTTCCCTTTTCCAGTATCACACTGAAGCAAATTCCAGATACTATACCATATTCTTTAGAATTCATCTGTAAAAGATAAGAACTTGAAAAACATATTCAAAATACCATTATTACACATAAGTAAAATTTCATAATGCCATTGGATATTCAGTGTTCAAATTCCAATTTTTTAAATATTGGTTTGTGTCAAGAGCCAGATGATTCCAACACAATTCATTGATGCATTTTAAAATAATCTCTTTGAACTACAGGTTTCTCTTCTGTTGTTCCCCTTTTTAACTTGCAGGTTATTACTTGTTGAAGAAACTTGAGTTTTTTCTTGGATTGTTTGTCCCACTCTGTGTAACTGACTGATCATATCCGCAAATGCAGTTTAACCTGTTCTTCTGCCACCTGTAAATTGATAGTTGGATCTAGAACTCTGGTCAAATTCAGGGCTAAGTTTTCTTTTGTTCTTTTTAAGGGGAAAGTTTTATATTGGGGTATTACTTATTTGAGGGCTGGTAAAGTTACTTTATGGGTGGTTGAATTTCTTTCAGGAGATAGAAGTGTCTGGGTGCCTCTCTTTTATTAGTGCTAATAGTCCTGGCTACTCAATACCTCGATCTGTTTATTAATTATGGATTCTAATTCTGCCGTTCATTCATTCATCATTCATTCATTCACCGTCATCAGTGCTGTCAGGAATGCCTCTACAAGTGTGGGTCAGACAAACAGAAGATATCGGATTGGATTTTGTCCTTTCTGCTTACAAAGGCAGAAAAATGGATGGTATTTTAAGAGATTTTCAGTAGTAGAACTACCTTGAAAAGTTTTGGTGACCCTTTCCTTTTTTGGCAACTCTTACTTCTGAGGTAGAATTGCAAGATGAACTTAGAGCCTCTTCCCAGGACCTGTGAAGTCTCCCCCAGAACTACCTGTTAGAACTCTTTGGACTTTATAGAATTTTTGAGATCTTAAAAAGACATTTTTAGAGCCACATGTGATTGGTCTAATATTTTGAAATTCTTTTTAGGCAAAGGGGCTGATTTGAGTAAGCCTCCATGTCGTAAAGCAAAGGAAATCCGGAAAGAAAGAAAAAGGTTTAAAACTCATGCGGCAAAACCCAGCTGGAGAACATGAGGGTTTCCAGGCGCAAGGTCAGCCACCATCTTTGTTCCCACCAAAGGCTAAATCCAACCAGCCCAAATCACTTGAAGATTTAATTTTTGAATCTTTGCCTGAGAATGCGTCACACAAATTAGAGGTACTTTGAAGGCTTTTTTTTTTCTTTGTTTTTTTGTTTGGGTACTTTATTTTCTTTGAAATTATTTGCTGATATTTTGATATTTTAAATATAAGAAATGAAAGAGTTGGGATAGAATAGGATTTGTATTTACTAAGTTAGCTACTGTTTGAGAGAAGTATCCATTTCTTAAAAATTTTTTTTTGAAAATATTTGAGGCAACCAGCTACTAAAATTCTGAAAATAATTTCAGTTTTAGCATGTTATTAGTGGTGCTCTGACTTTCTGTATCCTTGATTGAAATTAAGTAGTTAGAACAAAAAGAAAAATACTCTTTAGAATTTCATTTTAGAAATTTAGATAGCAAAAGGTAGTTTATTTTTTTATTTTTTATTTTTTTTTTTATGGTGCTGGGGATCAAACCCAGGGCCTTGTGCTTACAAGGCAAGCACTCTACTGGCTGAACTATCTCCCCAGCCCCGCAAAAGGTAGTTTAGATAGTAAGAGACTAGATCACACTAGGCAAATCACTGTTTTACCTGTTAGAGTATTCTGATCTGATGAAGACGTCAACCATGTCACATATGGATGCCAGCAGTGGAGAATTAACCAAGTAGTATTAAGTTATATTGTAAAAGTCCTCGCTCATTAAGTATTCCCAACCAACATAGGTGTAATATGAATGTTTTGAGAGCTAAAATTCTCTTTTTTTCTAAATCGAGTTACATTTATAGATCAATTTCAGATTTCTTAGTATGAATATCACTTGTATGAAATTCTAAGCTGAGCATAGTGGCACATGCCTGTAAATCCCAACTACTTCTTTGGCGGGGGGGTGGGTCTGAGGCTAGAGGATCCAAAGTTTGAGCCAGCCTGGGCAGCATAGAGAGACCTGTCTCAAAGTACATAAATAAATAAATAAAAATAATTGTCTTCTCTAAGACATTTACCATAATGATTTTATTATATTCTCATACCTGATTAGGAACTCATTAGCCTTTGAATTCGTAACTTAGTATCATCTAATAATATCACTTAATGTTAGACCTAATACTAAAGATTAACTTTGATACATTGTAAACTTTAGGGCAATATATATATTATCAAACATAAACTTTATTTTAATAACTGCAATTATTATAACTGCTTGCTACTCTGATTTGGTATTGATTTTTTCCCCAAAAAATCAATTGTAAAGAGAGTTGAGCACACTACTTAAAATATTTTATTAAGAGACTTTATAAAGAGACTTTTTTTTTTTATCATAAATAGTAATATATTCAGGGAACCAACCATACCTATGTAACAGTTCTATAGGCATCAACTTTTCCTTCTTTTTTTATATTGGGGAAGAAACCCAGGGCCGTACATATTCTAGGCAAGTGCTCTGCCACTGAGCTACATCCCCAGCCATCCATTCATTCAATTATTTATTTATTTTTGTGGTAGTGAGGATTGAACACAGGGCCTTGCACATGATAGGTAAGTGCTTTACCACTGAGCTATCCTCAGTGCCCCCCAGCCCCCCTTTAAAATTTTATTTTGAGATACCAGCTCCGAAGTTACCCAGACTGGCTTTGAACTTTTGATCCTCCTCCTTTAGCCTCCCAAGTAGCTGGGTTACAGGCATGCACCATCACACCCAGCCCTCTTTTGCTTTTTTAATGTTATGATACCCAGGATGTATAGAGATTGGTTATCCACTGGGTGTCACTCTCCATGTAGGAATTACTTCTCTTGGCCCACAAGAACATTTACGCCTTTATTATATTGCATTTACTTTTGTTTTACTATTGTGTTGTGCTAATACTTTTAAGTGTTTAGTAAATAAATAATAGTAAAATATATATTAACCATTACCACATGCAATTAGTACTTTTAACTCATTCTCATTTTATATTTGAGAAAACTAAGTCACAGAGAGGTTAATTTACTTGACCAAGATGGTGACAGTGTGAGATTTAAGTAAAATAAATCTAATTTCAGAGTCTTCATTTTTATCATGACGTGAAGGAAAGCTTTGTGAGGGTTATCTTTTATACTTGGAATTGTAAGTTTAAAGTTAGTAATGATGAATGAAAATGTCCAAAAAATATATTCACAGTTTCAGTATTTCTGACTGATTATTGATGGTGATTTGTATTCAGCTAGCGTTAAGGAGTATTCGTACGTGCACCAAGAGAGCTGGAAGGGTCCTGCCGGTGTGCAGTAGACAGGCATGCATGTTCAGCCATCAGAGTGAAGCTTAGAGTTAGAGGGGCTCTTCTTTTGGCGCCTCCAGGAGGCTCGAAGTTGCAGAAATAACTTCTTCATTAACTGATTTTTTCCCTAACGTTCAGGATTATTATGTTTATGCTTTAATATTTGCTGAAACTTGTTTTTTTTTTTTAAAAGTGGGAATTACTGTTAATGCATATTCTACAGAATGAATAAATAATTAATGAACATTGTTTTTTAACTCCTTCTGAAGGTGAGGGTGGTGAGATCATCTCCACCAAGTTCTCAGTTCAAAGCCACATTTCAGGAGTCTTACCAGGTCTATAAACGTTACCAGATGGTTATTCACAAGGACCCACCTGACAAACCAACTGTGAGCCAGGTCAGCAGGGCAATTGTCATTTTTCTGTGCAAATAGCACTTTCCCCTCCAATTGGTATCATTGTATGAAATCTTGATTTATTTGTGGTACATTTGACTTATATTCGGTTTGCAGCTTATCTGCACAGAGATAAGACTGAGTTAATAGACATTCTGAAAGTGCAAATGGTACCTAGTGTCATGTCAAGTGCCAGTTATGTATAATTTCAAAGTGGAAAATAACATGTAAAGTTTATTTAAAGTCACTACATCTGGATGCATTTACCTGAAAGTGAGTAATAGAGCTCTAAGGTAAAATACTGAGAAAAATATATTTCTATGTTAGACGTGTGTTGTCCAACATGGTTAGTATGCTTTATCCATATTTAAAAGTATTTGTAGAAATAGTCATAGCTAAATTCTTCTTTGTTAATGTACTACCCATACACAACTGAGTGGGACTGGAAAACTAAGATAGCATAGTGTTTTAATGGATGTCCTCATAGCACTATTGTAATTTTATAAATCAGTTGACCCAAGAAAAATCTGGAAAGGGAAAGCAAACTTAAAACACTTAACATAAGTAGAGAATGCAGTAGTGGCCATGACCACAGTTAGCAACAGTGCCGACTAGTGCACACAGAACCACAGTGGATGGATAAAGAAAAAACAAATGCCCTGACCTTCTGTAAGTTGGTTATGGTATTTATGTAAAGTTAACACTTAGGTTGGGTGCCAGGCAGCCTATTCCAGAGGATCTTGTTTTTATGAGAAATTCCAGTGCTGAGCTTTGGAAGTGGATTTGCGGAGATCTTAATCTAGCCTCACCTTCAGAAGCACATCATCAGGTAGAGATGTTTCAATAGCATTTGCTTGTATTTTGCTTGCTCTGAAGGTGAGGTTAGTACCTGTCTCCTTTGAGGACCCAGAGTTCAAGTCGTCCTTCAGCCAGTCCTTTTCTTTATATGTCAAGTATCAAATGGCCATACACCAGGATCCGCCTGATGAATGTGGAAAGACTGAGGTACTGTTTGCTAAACATTTTTTCTTTTGTTGACAAGGTCATCTGTGAAGAAGCATAATATGTATATACAACCTTCTTGTGCCATTTTCTTGCCTATTAAGTAGAGGGGATCTTCCTTTCATTGTGATTTGCTGAACTGTTGTGAAAATGAGTCACAAATGTGAGCATGTTGAATCCTTCAGAAAAAAGATTGAAGATATGTCCTCCTGCAGTGTTCTCTTAAGGAACCTGAATGTAGGGTGCTTATAGGTTCAGTTGTTCAGCCTAGGTGACCAGAATTTACTAAGTGGCCATATGTGCCAGATGGTGTGCCATGGAACCACGGGAAAAGTTCAAGGAATTGATGATTAACTGGGAAAGACAGATCATGAAGTAGATGGGAGAGATGCAATAAGTTGAGTTTATTATTTAGAGCATCTTTTAATAAGCATTTACTGAGGGCCTGTGTTTTCTAGTCTGGGGATATTGAATGAATGAGTGTGCTGTTGTCACAGTGGGATAGTTAAGTGTTGGAAGAAGGGTGCTAGCAGATGCGGAGGAATTAAGAGTTTTGTTTATTTATTTATTTATTTAATTGCTCTTGTTTTTCTAATGGCACAGAATATATAAGCTAAAGAGAGGATTAATAAGGCAGGCGGTCAACACTCCATGTTCCCTGAGAAAAGGCTGACTTCCCGGGCTCCTACAGTCTTCTGGTTAAAAGGTTTGATTTGCAGGTGAATAGCATCAGTGTGCCCTCAGATGCAGAATCTCAGGCCCCAGCTTAGGTCTACTCAGCCAGAATCTGCATTTTAAATGAAGTCTCCAGATTTGAAAAGTGCTGACCTGGGTTCCCCACTGAGATGCACAGCTGGGGTCCATGCATTTGCCCGTAAGGATTCTGCTGAGCCAAGAAGCTGCTTTGGGGGTGGGGGGTGAGGTCTTATTTTTTCTGAACTTTGCTTCTTCCCCCTGCTCTGGAAACTGAGGCTTTGTATCTGCCTGCTTAACAATCTCTACATTGTCTAATGTGTTCACTCTGAGACTTTCCCTCAAACTTTCCCAGCCAGCTTCAGACCTCTGTGCAGGTCATTTATATAGACCTACTGTAGTGGTCCCAGCATTGGAAGTCTAGTTTCTGGAACAGGCAAAAAGTTCCTGTGTTAGAATTAGGCATTGGGTTTGTAGGGAGAGTCAGCTTGGTGTAGGACTGGAGGTTACAGAGTTTATTTGAGAGGTTCTTGCTGGGCCAAGCCTGCACAGAGGAATAAGTGAGTGTCAGGCTAAAGAGAGAAGAGCATTGTGGGCAACAGGACTGGAACGTGTGGAGATGTGCAAGTCAAAATGGTATGCTGTGTTTGAGAAACCATTGGCTCAGTATGGTCAGAGTATTGGGTTTGTGTTAGGCTTTGGAGATTTAAGTAGGAGCCACATTTTAAAAAAAAGTTATTTGGGAAATACTTAAAACCCCTAAGTACCCATCTTCAATGGTTCTCAGCATGCTACCATTTTTATTTATGTCTCTCCTTAGTTTTTTGTTGTCACTTCGCTGGGTTATTTTATACCAAATCTTAGATATAATTTGATGTATACTTCAGTATGTATCTTATTGCCAAAGTGGAACAGTCAGGTAAATGCCTCCTAAAGGAGACCAGTATGTATAAAACACTGCTGCCTAAGGATATTCTTGCTAAAGAAATGGAATCCGGATCTTTACAAGCTTCTAGATCTAATTAATCAGTTCACAAGAAAGATGAGGGCTAAAGGAATATGTTAAACAACACCTGGGTAATTTGTATGATAAATGATCTATTTATTTTAATAAATAAACGTTCTTTCAAAGAAAAGAAGGAACTCTGTTCTTGATTAAAAGTTAGAAACTTAAAAGAAGAACGTGTCTACAATACCATCCTCACACAGCAAAATGCACAAAAATCTTATCATATAATGAATGTCCAGTACATATTCAGTTTTCTCTAATCACTTCAAAAATGCCTTTTTATGGGCTGGAGTTGTAGCTCAGTGATAGAGCACTTGCCTAGCACATTCGTGAGGCACTGGGTTCGATCTTCACCACATAAAAATAAATAAATAAAATAAAGGTGTTATATCCATCTACAACTTAAAAAAAATACCTTTTTACATTTGGTTTGTTGGAATCATGATTTCTTTTGCTATTCTTATAAGTATTAATTTGGAACAGATTTTCCTCTTTTGAAAATCACATTTTCTTTAAGAAGTTAGGTCATTTATTTTAGAATTAACTTTGCTTCTTTCTATTCTTTTTGAAAATACAAGCAAAAAGTACCATGAATGTGACGTTTATGTGTGTGTTTGTGTGTGATCTCTCTCTTTGTATGTATGAGAAGTGCTTATATGTTAGTATATAAGCATGTGCATCGCCATATATGCATATTTATATTATATACCATGCTATCACACATGTGCATGCACACACACACACACACACACACACACACTCACTCACACTCACTCACTCTTCCCCCTTTTTCTTAGAGACAGACACAACCCAAATAGAATGCCACACTTACCTTTTGTGTCCTGGAGCTCACTCCACAGCAGTATATGGAGAGGTTGTTTTTTCATCTTTGTTATATGTTTGAACAGATTGCTGGGTCACAGGTGGACCCCTCTTCAGAGAGGGTCCGTTCCATGGGAGCCGTCCCACTTGGCATCACTCTGGCAGTTCACGAGAATGCCTGCTCCTCCGTGGCTGTAGTCATGGAATAGTAGGCAAACGTTTTGGATTTGGATTTTTGCCATATAGATAATAATGAAATTTCTGTGTTATTTTTAATTTATATTCCTTTTATATAAGTGAAGTTGAGCATAGTTTCATAGGTTTAAAGACCATTAGTATTTTTTTTCTATAAACCATTTGGTCATATTTTTGCTCATTTTTTCTGAGGGGTATTGGGAACTCTACACATTTTTTTTTCACTTTCATATGGTGTTTTCTCCTGCAAAAGTTGATTTTTACATTGTTGTGTAATCTAGAGGCTAAAATTTGTAGAGCTACTAAATAAAGTCTTTGGACTTTAATGTTAATGTGATAGAGAATTATTTAAGAATTTTGAATAGTGGAGCTGTAAATTCTGTATACTTGTTGAGAAATTTGATGGGCAACAGAAACTGAAGTTGAGCTGATTTTTTTTTTTCTTTGCAGTGCTGGGGATTGAACCCAGGGCATTGGTATACCTAGACAAGTGCTCCACCACTGAACAACATTTTCTGTTCTGTGAACTAATTTTTTTTAAAGAGAATTTTACTTGCATATGTGATTCAGAACTTCTAGCCTTTTTAGAACCTACGTGTGTCTTCTCTCTGTAATGATTTTTCTCTCACGCAGACGTGTGGTAGAAGAGGTGAATGCTGTCACTTTAGGGCTCACGTTCTTACAGTGATCTCAGCAAAAATTAATTTATGCTTCTTTCCTGATGATTTCAGTGAAAAGTTCCAAGGAATGTACTAACTGGCACAGCTTCAGATATATCCTTATCCCTGAGACTGAGCCAATCCCAGTGGCTGCGACTATGAGAAACTTGTCATGTTTGGGTCACACGCCCCACCCAGAAGTTCAGGTGAAGGAGGATCTGATGAGCTACATGTCTTGAAAAGAGTAGAGGAGGGTTCCTAACTTGTTGGACATTTCAATCCTACCTAGTACCAAGGAGCACGTTGGCGGCATTGTCATGTGGGAGGTTTTTATTCAAGCATGAACAAACTTGGGGCAGAGCCTAGGAGATTGGATGGATTTATGCGTTTTGTTTTAATGACATTTGCCATTTCCCCTGTATGTCCCTGTCTTTTTATTCCTTTTTTTTTTTTAATAAATGACTGTTTTCTATTGTAACAGTTTTTGAATTTTATTCCTTTAATTCCTTTACAATTTATACATGTGTTACATATATATTGTTGTTTTTGGCAATGTTGGGGATTGAACCCAGGACCTCATTCATGTTAGGCAAGTGCTTTGTCACTGAGCTATACCTACTTATTATAGAAAAAATATTTTCCGTGGCTACTCTAGGTCTATACTCCCATATAGATCTTCATTTTATAGGATCTACTTGAGATTTATGCTAAAGTCATTCCAAAGAGATATAAGTAACTGTTACTTCTGTTTAACTCTATTCCCTCTTTTTGTGCTATTATTAAGCATATTATATATTACAAATTTAATTGTATCGTTATTTTATGTTTCATATAAAGCTGAGAAAAGAGACAAGAATAAGTAATTATTTGTAATTCATCACAGTAACTTTCTTATTTACTATTTCTGGTTCTCTTCATTTGTTGCTGTGGATTTAGGTTGCCTTCTAGTGTCATTTCCTTATTCTAGTACGGCTTTGCTCCAGTCTACCTTGTTTTGATGTTATTGTCAAATGTATTAATTTTCTAAGTTCTTGTCCCAGTAGTATAATTATGTAAATATTATTGCTTTTTAAATTAGTGATGAGAAGAAGGAAAGTGTGCATTTATGTATGAGAAGCCCTTACTGTCACTCCCTAGAGGGCTCAGTCCTGGGCCTGTGCACTTAGTCCCCTGGGATGACAGTGGTCTTCATAGTCTGTTCTTTGTCTCCTCTCTGATCTAAATGTTTACTTCTTTTGGCTGCTGTTTTAGTCAGTTTTCTTGTTCCTGTGACCAAAAGACGTAGTAAGAATAATTAGAAGAGAAAAAGTTTATCTGGGGGCTCACAGGTTCAGAGGGCTCAGTCCATAAAAGGCTGACTTCATTCTTTGGGGGTCAAGAGGAGGCAGAATATCATAGATGGAAGGAGCGTGGTGGAGGAAAGCAGCTCAGGATATGCCAGCCAGGAAGCAGAGAGAGTGAGACTTCCCCTCACCATAGACAAAATATAAACCCTGAAAGCACAACCCCATTGACCCAGCTCCTCAAGTCACACTGTGCCTGCCTACACTTACTACCATGTTAATCCCTATCAGGATTAATGCACTGATTAGGTTAATCCTTTTTTTTTTTTTTTTTTTGTGCTGGGGATCGAACCCAGGGCCTTGTGCTTACAAGTCAAGCACTCTACCGACTGAGTTATCTCCCCAGCCCAGGTTAAACCTTTTATAACCCAATCATTTCATCTCTAAACTTCCTTGCATTGTCTCACACCTGAACTTTTGGGGGAACCCTTATAGCTACACCATAACAATAGCATATCCAACTTTTAGTCCCCACTGATTACTCTCTTATTTTCAGCAGTGCCCTGGGCATGAATTGCTCTGTAGTCTTATGTAATTAAATTTGGGCTGCATTGCCAGACAGTGTTTGAGACCAGTCTTTGAGGTTTGTCCTGACACTAGAGAGAGGGTTCTTGGCTGTCTTTTTTTTCCTGGTTCTCTCTCATAAACCAACAGAGCTGTTAGCTGTTGCTCACGTGGAAATACTGACCTTCTACTTGCTCACCACCCAGATCTCTAGTTCCCAAGGGCGCTCTTAGGCTTGAGCTTCCCTGACTCTGTTCCAAATAGTGCCTTCCCACAGGCTGAGCTGAATATCCATCCCCCTCCCCAAATCTTTTCACCCCTATTCTGTTCTCTGAATGACACCCTGCTTTATGAGCAGGGCACTGGTTAGGGCCAATATCTTTAGTCTTTCCAGGTAAGAGGATGAAATTTGGGCTTCTTAACCCTTAGACCTTCAAGCTGCTCTGGGTGGCTCTGGGTGAGGAGCTGGCCACTCAGTAGATGCGATTCTTCACCTATTTTCATCTTAGCCATTTGCAGTGCACCTGGCAGACCCATGCTTGCAGATGGAGTCAGCACACTGCCTATGGGTCCAGGCTGCTGAGCAGAGTGGATTCGGCCATCCTGCTTTGTTTCCTGGTTGTGAAGTATGTTTTATATTGAAAGAAGCTAATTTGAACATGGGGTGCAAAAGTACTTTCCCTTTGTACATGATTATAGTTTTCTACATGTGCAAATAGCCAGTATTTTGTGCTCAGGAGGCAGAAAGAGAAGCCAAAGAAGGTAGTCTTTAAAATGTTTTCTTTTCTCCTGACTTCTTTTAAGGGCTTCTGTGCAGCAGCACACTATGGTGTGGTTTGGGTTATATAATGGGAATCTCATTATGTTCAAGAAAGTATCCTTTTTGTTTTTTAATTTTTTTTTGTAAAGCATTTAAACTAAATAACAGTTTATATACCAAATGAAGGCTTTTATATCAGTGCATAAAATTCATTTTGAGTCTGTTGATAACTGTAAAATAATCATCTAAACACCCCGAGCAGTATGTTATTTTTTGAGAAATTTGTTGAAAAAAATAAATAAATACAGATTGCTTGGATATCCCGAAGTAACCAAATCAGTGTTTTAGTAACATCTTCAGATAAGTAGTGTATTACCACACATAGCAAGATTATATAAGATTTACAAATTACTTTAGTATGTTTGTTTCCATAATTTTCATTCAGAAGATGTCAGATTTTTAGAAAGTAATATATATAAAACACATAGCTTGTGACCTGTCTTGTGCATAATACAGTATAAAGCCAACATTTAAGAATCTTTGTTTTTTTAAAAAGCAGTAACCCATATAATGTAAATATGTAATTTTTGTTGAAATTTTATTGGTGTTTTATTATAGAAAATGCCATTATCTAATATTTCTTAAGTGCCATTATTCCTTAAAATAATTCAGATGGATTTTGTAGCTTTCTTTCCTGTCTGGAAAATGGTAGTCATGAACTTGATGGTCTCCCCACATGTCTGAGTCTGACTGTCTCCCAAACTTTATTAAGAATCCTATCAGAGGAACATGGAAAGAGTGGCACAGTGGTGACCTGTACACCAGTAATGACTATTTGTAGTTTAGTTTTTCCTTTGCTTTATTTTTTTCTTTGTGAGTCATTTTAACTTAATTCTACATTATGACGTTTACTCCCAAATTCTTTTAGCATGCAACTCCAAAAAAGGAGCTGTGCTTCTACAAAACACAGTATAATTATAAACCTGGAAAATTTATAATTTGTAAACATAATCTAGTATCTAGTTCTTATTTTACATTTTCTTATTTTTTAAAAAATTAGGGGGCTGGGGAGATAGCTCAGTCGGTAGAGTGCTTGCTTTGTAAGCATAAGGCCCTGGGTTCGATCCCCAGCACCCAAAAAAAAAAAAAAAAATTAGTATCTCATTACTATTTGTTACATTTTGTTGTTACATCATTTTGGATTCTTTTACCCTACAACAGTTTCTGTCTTTTAATTTTTTTCATATTTACTTCTTTATCCCAACTTTTTCCTTTGAAACTTTCAATATTTTTGAACAGAAAAGTTACAAGAACTGTTAGGATCATAGACCAGACAAGATTGTCTCCCCACAGGGTCAGAATTTATTTAATAACAATTCACATCTGCTTTCATTTGCACCAGTACTCATTGGTCTTGGGACTGTGATAGTCACAGGTTCTTTTATTTTCCAGTATTAATTACTAAATCAGTAACACTAAAGTTAGACATAGCACTTCACACAGTGATATACAGGTTACAGCGTGGCTAAAGAAGGGTTAATAGTGACCACTGGGTTTACTGAGGCAAAGCAAAAGCAGAAAGCTGATAGTCACTGCAGGTGTGCAGGTAAGGTACAACCCAGGGAACCTGCCGAAAGAGGAGGGAAACTTGTTCAAGGCTTCAAACTCGTTCAAGGCAAGGACAGGGTTTGGGCGGCAGGCAGGTTGTTCTGCAGTTTGGAAGTAGCTTGCCTTGTGGAGCCCGAAGATCTGGTTGAGCCTGAGCCCTGCTTGTGGACCTGGGGACGTGTCCACTGGGTGGCGGGTAGGATGACAGGGCTGTGCTGGGTGCCTCTCCTTGTATGTGTTTCAGGTGGGGGTTCATCATTTGCTGATCTGGTGCGTCTGACGACTCCTGGATCTGTTTTCACTCTTAGGGGTTTGATGCACCCATCCACCTCTGGTGGTCATTTTTATTAGCATGATTTATCAGGTTGTGCCTTATGATTACGCTGTGCAGCTGGGGCTTGCTCTTGTTCAGTTCCGTGTCCAACATCTGGTGGTATCTGTTGGTCCAGATGAGTCCAGTCATTCTGCCTTAGTACTTGCCCTTGAAACAGAGCAGTCCGGGGCAGACTGCTGCTTTGTCCGGTGGAGTCCCTGAGGGCCGGGCGCAGTCTGAAAACTGCGGCTCTGCAGCCCAGCCGCTTGGCACAGGGCATGGCCTGCTCTCCAGAGGGGTGTCATGAGCCGTCCAGACACTGTCCACCAGGGTTCGTATGTTAGCACTGTTGTCAGGCTTGATTTTTCTTTCTCCCCTTTGGCCTGAACCTTTTGAAATTAAGCTGTGGGTGTGTGATGCTCGCTGCAGCTGGTAAACACTCTCTTCCTGAGAACAGTTCTCCTGTACACCCACAGTGTCACTACGTACAAATTCACAGACATGTTTCAACGTCCCAAACTGTAGTTACACGTTCCCAATTAAACTCAAATACCTTTTATAGCTTTTAAGGAAAAAGCAGGGTCCAGTCAAGGTTCACACATTGCGAGACTAGTGTTCATGCTATGTTTATAATGTGACTGTTTTTAGTTGTTGAATGACATTTTTTGACATTTTTTAAGAGTCTGAGTCAGTTGTTTTTAGAATGTCCTATATTTAGGATTTGTTATCTAGTAATTAGATTCTTCACCTTAAAAGTTAAACTGGGCGCACTGGTACACATCTGTAATCCCAGCTACTTGGGAGGCTGAGGGGGGAGGCTTGAAAGTTTGAGGCAACCTAGTAAGATCCTACCTCAAAAAATAAAAAGGACTGGAAAGGTATCTCAGTAATAGGGTGCCTGTAGGTTCAAGCCCTAGGACTGGAGTGTGTGTGTGTGTGTGGGGGGGGGCATTCTTGAAAGCAGAAGTTTATTTTTGTTGAAAGTGAGTTTTTAAAAACTTTGTGTTGACCTCACACACATGAGGTCCTGGGTTCAATTCCCAGTACCTCAAAAACAAACAAAAACCAAAAACTTTTATTTAAGTATAATTTGAAGCATAATGTAAATGTAGAAGAGTAAGTGTATATATGTATTAAGATAGATGAAATTTCACAAACTCTGAGTTCGGTCACCAGCCCTCAGGTTAAGAAATTGATCCCTCGAAGTCCCATTGTTTCCTTCACGCCCTCCCGCCCCCTTGGAAGGCTGCAGAGGAGGTCTGCCTGTTGTATACTGAAGCAGAACCAGTAGGATTCCTTGTACTCAGCCTCACTTTAGTGCAGCTCACCTGTGTTGTTGCCTGTAGTCAGGTCTGGGTTATCTTTCTGGGGCTTTTGTTTTTGTAAAAATAAGCAGAGGCACGCACAGTCGTGTTTTCCCCTGCTTTCACCAAGAGAACCGCTCTGAAGAGAACCATTCTGGGCACCCTCTTGGATACCTTTCCCTTTCCCTAAAAGCACATTCTAGGTTTCACTCCAGTGTCCTATGGCTCCCCTGCCGTCTTCGTTCTGCGCTTTCCCAGGGAGCTGTTTCAAGTCCAGACTGAAAAGTAAGGACACGGCCTTCTGAGGAGCACTTGTTTGCAGAAAGTTTTCTTGTAGTCAAGTGTACACCATTTGACAGCTGGCGTGAAAAAGGTGGGGAAATGCGGGTCCGCTCTGACCTGTGGAGCCAGGGTAGTGAAGTCCGGGCCTGTTGTCTTCCTCCAGCCACCAGGGGGAGCTGTGAGTCAGGAGTGCGTTGCCCTTCTGTCTTACTCTGCCTCCCGTGGAGCTGGTGTGTTCACAGCCCAGGAGCGTGCATAAATGCTCTTCTAACATGGTTACAAGTAATTTGCATTGATGCATTAAAGTGATGATTGGGAATGATTCTTTGCTTGTTAAAGATTTAAATATTTTCGGAAATTAACCTAAAAGAAGCTTTTAGTTTCCTTTTTCTTCAGTTTTACTCTATGTGTGAAAATAATCACTTTAATTTAGAAAATTATTCAGTGTGTCAAAGAACTGACATTGTCTTTCAGTTATGTATAGACCAATCACGTATATGCATGTGCTATTTAATAAATATTTAATTCTGGCATATAATTAATTGAATTTGTATGGTGGCAGGTTTTCAGCATTTTTAAATTAAAAAAAATGTATTTTACAGGAGTTGCTGAAGATTGAACCTTGGACCTCATGCATGCTAGGCAAATACTCTACCATTGAGTTGACCCCCAGTTCCTAGGTATATTTTTAAGGCGAGGGCTAACTTGAATAAAGTAGACAACTTAGAAAATTATCAGTATAATTTATCAAAACCACTTTTTTATGAGCAGCTCTTAAGTCAGCTGTCTGCTGTAGTTTGTCGCATGGTCTGTGATGAGACAATTGCTATCAAAGTTTCTGAATCATGACTTAAATTAGCGGGAGAAAAGGTACTGTTTTTCCCAGCATAATATTACTTTCTGGAGTGATCCAGAGTGGTGGAATTAAAGCCAGCACAGGAAGCATTTTTCTTAAAGTTTCTTTTGGTTAATCACTTACCTGAACTGCCTTAGATCACAAAATTATACCATCAAACAGTTTTCTCCTGGTGACTATTTAGATTAACTTCTCTTATTTAGAGGAAGAATTTGTCCAAGGAAACATGAATGGTTAGTGGCAGAACAATGACTAGAAATTTTGGTACTTATTTATTTATTTTGGTTTTTGAAATATTTTTTAAATTTTAAAATATTCTTCTCAGATATACATGACAGTAGAGCACATATACCTACATGGAGTGTACCTTATTCTAGTTAGGATCCATTCTTCTTGTACATGATGTGGAGTTTCACTGATCGTGTATTCATATATGAACATAGGAAAGTTATGTCCGATTCATTCCGTCTTTCCTATTCCTTCCTCCCTCCCTTCCCTTTGTCTATTCCAATGAACTTCTGTTTTTCCCTTCCCTCCACCCTTATTGTGTGTTAGCATCCACATATCCGAGAAAACATTAGGCCTTTGGTTCTTTGGGATTGGCTTATTTCACTTAACATGATAGTCTCTAGTTCCATCCTTTAATTGGCAAATGCTATAATTTCATTCTTCTTTATGACTTTATGACTATTATGTATTGGTACTTTTTTACACTAGGCTTTTTTTTACGTGGGATTGGCAAATGAAAAAACTAAAGTTGGCCAAAATAATATTGAATAACTGACATTAATGATGGAAGTTCTCAACATAAGCGACATTTCCAGATAATTGAACCATTTTTCTTTTAAGATTTGGTGTCCTCTACTAACTTAAAATGACAGCCTTTGCACAGAGGAGCGTGTTCTTGCGTGCCTTCTAACAGTGCTAAGGGGCACTGGTGCCCGCGTTCCCAGAAGCGTTGCTCTGCTGTTGCCCTTTTCATTGTGCCCATCTCACTGACACTTTCTCCAGAGTTGCTCTTGTAACCTTTAAGCCTTCCTCTTTCCTGCTATTCTTTTTATTTTTTTAAATATTCCTCAACAGTGTTATTAACTGAAAGTATAAAGTTATTTTAACTTAAAAATTTTTACAAGAAATAATCTTAATTCATGCTATAATACATTCTCAGTACAAATGCATTGATAAATAATACAAATTAAAGAGAAATAAACATGAGGTTATTACTTATGAATTTTAATCAATTTCTAAAATTTAAAAACAAGCAAAAATGTGCTTAATGTAATAGAACTCTATATATTTTTCAAATTAAGAGGGATATGTAGACCAAATACCTGTGTCTTTGCATTATATTTTTGTCTAATGGTACTTTGGAATTAAATTTCATTCATGTCATTAAAAACATGTAGCGTTTACTACATATGCGTCTTTACGGTAGGTACTGAGGTTCTGAGCATGTTTACAGAAGTCCCTTGACTGCTAGGACTGTACAGAAAATTCCTCGTTGCTAATTCTTGTTATATTAGCTTGCTGAGTGTTAGAATTGTTCCCTTTCTAATTTTGGTTTCTTGATGCTTTTAAAATACTTACTACTATGTGCCAGGTACTGTTGGAGAGGCATTTGGTTCGCTTAGCAAAACCATGATTAAATCAGATAAAGATTCTTTGCCCTTGTAGAACTTGGGTTGCGCAGTGAAGGTGGGGATGGCAGAGGTAGTCATTACACGGTAAGCACCAAGAGTTAGTTATGCAGTTGGTTAGCAGGAGGCATGGTAGGACAGGTGGAGCAGGTATAGGCGTGAATTTGTGGAAGTGTTGGTTATTGGCTTGGAAACTAGGGAACCAGGTTTACTGTTAGTAAAATTACAGTCAAGAAGAAAATGGGAAAAAGAGCTGAAGGGGGTTCCTTGTGAGTGGGGCATAGCCTGAGGAAATTCCTTTGTTTCCTTTTAACTTTGCTGTTTTTCTCTGGGTCTTGTCTTTGGTTATATGTCTGAAATTCTGGAATTGCTTGGTACTTGACCCCTAGTTAAGGTATAACAATATAACAATGATGATCAGAGTGAACTTTTGGATAGTCATGTTTTATGAGAGTTGAGGAGTGGACAGTGACATAGGCCAGCCGATGTCAGATGGAATGTTTGGCATGGAATGGGTGTTGGCTCCTGACTAACCTCTTACATCAGAGCACATGTGCTTGGTAAATCATTTGGGTTGAATGGCGTGAAGGTGTTAGCAGACATGATTCCATGCTTTTTGGGTCAGAATATCGAGGCCGTGAAGGCGGAGTGGTTTCCAGGGTGGTGTGAACTCCCTTCGTTTCTGCCTTAAATCGTAGCTCTCCCACTTACTACCTGTGTAGTGTTAGCGGGTTGCCAGCTCTTCATGCTTCTGTTCTTCGGGTTCCTCATTTATAAACATGGGTGAGGGGACAGGACAACAGGGCTACTTGTGAGGATTAAGTAATACCATCTTGTAAAGGAACTTGGTCAAGTAAGCACTGGCTGAACTCCAGTCACTAAGGTGTAGATAGTAGTACACTCTAAGAATCATTAGAGACTCCGAGGTCAAGGGCAAAGCAGTGGTACTTCTCCAGAGTCCGTGCAGTTGGCATTTATGAACACAATTATATTTTCCTTGTTTTGTTTTCCATTTTAATTGGTATATTTGTTTGAATTGAAAGATCATGTTTTCTATTTTAATGTTAAATTAGAATTGGTCCTTTCAAAGGAAAAAAGTATAATATTTAAAACCAGTTTGGTTCACCAACATGTAATTTTAGTCTTTAAAATAAGGGATTTTTTTGGTGCTGGGGATTGAACCAGAGCCTTACACATGCTATGCTAGTGCTCTACCACTGAGCCAGGTCCCCAGCCCCAAGGTTTTTTTTTTTTTTTTTTTTTTTTTTTGTAGTGCCAGGGATTGAACCCAGGGGTCTTCTACCACTAAGCCACATTCTCAGCCCTTTTTATTCTTTTATTTGTAGTCAGGGTCTTGCTAAGTTGCCAGGGCTGACCTTGAATTTGCCATCCTTCTGTCTCTGCCTCTTGAGTTGCTCCAATTACAGGCACGTGCCACTGCACACTAAAAATTTTTAGTAATTCATCCTATTTTGCCATGTAAAACATGTAAAAGGCATTGCTTGGTGAAGGGTTGAATTGTATTTCTTAATTGCTTTACTCAGGACTGGAGACAAGGAAGAATTGGTGTTTCTGGTTTTTGGAAAAGCTTCTGCTTGTTGAAGTAGGTCACTCCTTTTGATAAATTAGTATATTGGATTACCTAAACCAATAGCACACTCTGTGCTTTTTACACCATCTTGTAGAGATGCTTCATGGGGAGAGATGTGCACTGCCCACCAGAGTGTCTGGAATGAACTTGAGGGCCAGGAGGGTTAGCTGAATGGACAAGCAGCTGAGTTAACTGTTTTAAAGAAACAGCTGGAGAGAGAACTCAGCTGTTGCCAAATTGTAAACTGCTCAGGAAGAAAATAGTGTTCTTGCGACTTTGGACATGAGCAAAAAGGAAAACTCAAATGATGTCAGAAGCACTTGACAGTTGTCCTGCCATAATAAGTAAAAGCTGCTTTTAATTTCCTGCGTGAGAGTGTTGAGAATTTTACCTACTATGAGCTAAGCAGGTTTTAGTGAGTGCAAAGCTCATTTGATAGGAATACTTTTGCTGCGAGCACCATTTGTCTTCAACTTTTGTATTTTAGGCCTGGTTTTTTCCATTAAATCTGAGGAGCATCAAGTTTTATGACTTCCTGGTAATGACTTGACAAGTGAACAATACTGCCTATTGACGACTAGTCTAAATAAGGAAAGCTTGCATTTTTTGCCATGGTAATTCATTTTTTATGCCAAATAATTTTAGGTAACTACCTGCATGATTAAAAAGCAGTTGATTTTCTTCTAGTCAGTAGTTAGTTATAAAAGTTAAAAAAAATTGTATATATGATTATTTATCCAGAGGATAATTCTACCTTAAAAATGTGTAGCAATAGGGAATATATAGTTATGTAAGTCTGTAAAGTATTGATATATACATTTGTTGGCTTTTATGTAACACTCATTCTAGAAATAGCTCAAATCATTATATTTCGAATCATTCCGTATTTCCTTCCCGTGGGCTGTGGAGGAATGCTTTTTTTCATTTCAGTCAGTCACTTAAACATTTAATTCCTGGTACATTCCATTCTGTATGGTAGAGGGTTGCATGAATGAATAAGACGTGATCCTTGTGCATTTTAGCTAACAAAGTAAACTTAAAATACTTTTAAAGCTTCATGGATTTGCATTAATGTTAAAAATGTTAAAAACTATTTGAAATACATATATCTGGCAGGATGAGAGAGTGTTTGATCTTATTTGAAATCTGTTGGTCTGATAAGTCTGTGAGCAGTAGCTGTAGCCATTATTAATATGTTCATATTAATATAATAAGGTATTTATTTCTGATAATCAAATTGCTGATATTTTATTTTCAATACCTTGTCCAAATGTTTTTAATAGCAAATTTTGTCTTGACTATGATTTTTCTGCTAATTTTGATTTTTAGGTTCTGCATTATTTTCCACTTATTCGTAATTTATGTTTTTCAGATTTTTGGAAGATACTCAGTTTTTCAAGGTCAATCTATCCTTCCTTGTTTCCTTTTTTCTGTTCTTCCTTCCATCTTTCCTTCCTTCCATCCATCCATCCATTGAACCCAGGGCCACTGATTGAATTCTTTTGCCCAACCTAGTGTCATTGAAGTGATACCTAGTTTTGTCCTGAGTACCTTTTGAGTAGTTGCTCCTTAGATTTGATACCTGCTGGATGTTTTTCTGCAAGAAGTTAAAAGGCTACCTGGGGACACAGATGTTCCTCAGAGGGTCTGCTGGGACAGGAGCAGGTTTGTACTTCAATGGTACGAGCTCTTCCTTACTGGTGACTTCTTCCCTCGGTGCTAATTCTTGTGAGGATCCCTTTGAGAGAGGTGTCACTGGGTTTGAACCAGTCTCTTAAAGGGAAAAAAGAACAGTGATTCATTGACATTTATAGTGGATTTTTCTTATATTGTTGAGAGCCACACTGAGTATTTTCAGTGGGTGTTCCTGTGAGTACAGATGGGGGAAACAGATCAGCTCTGGCAAGGACCAGTGTTTTTCTGGAACTAGTTTTGTGGAAAATAGGTTCTGCAGAATATTAATAGATGTTACATGAAATTAAAAACAAACAAAAATCCTTAGGTAACTTTGCAAGTAACTGGATGAATTGAAGTTCAAGTGTTTCTTGTTTGTAAGTGTGTGAACTTGCGGAGTATACTTTGTAAGTTTTGAAGGTGAGGAGGAGAGGTGAGGCAGCTTAGAATACAGTGTTTCCCAAATATATTTGGTCATGGAATCATTTTTTAGAGTGTCTGTACAGCCTGGCTTTCCTTGGGGCACAAACCAGGAAGTGGTTTGCCCAAAATCATCTTATGTTTGAGAAACCGTTCACTCTTCTTTTCACTGACTCAGAAGACATAGGTCTAAGTACATTAAAATGTAAAGAAGATTTTCATTGTCATCCTAAGCTTCATTGAAGCTTAATGTTTTGTCCAGGATTCTAGGTCTAATCAGAAGAGGTAGTGCAAGGTCCTTTGAGATACATTGCTAGCGAATGGAAAAGGGAGTAGTTCTAAAAAATGATTTCAGAGAATCACCTAAATTCACCTTTCTTATTCCCCACTAATGGGATAAGCAAGATCCTTATTCTCAAACCTTAGTTTTAACTCCCTCAAGTGCCGACTTAATTCTTATGATGACTAAATGGGTGCTAGCTGTGTCTTTAGGTTACATCTGAAGGCTTTTTTTCCCCCAAATATGGAATGATGAACTTTATTTCTTATGTGAAATAAGATTAATTTCTGAGAATTATATATTTATGAGAGATATATTAAGATAAAACTCAGTTTTACACTGTCTAAAAAAGTAGCCAATTTAAAAATAGTTGTAAAAATGTACCAGAAACTATAGGGGGGTATGAGAAGGGAGTCCAAAATGTTATTTAACATAATTTAGAATCTTTTTTTGTTTTGGTACTGGAGATTGCAACCAGGGGCACTTGACCATGAGCCACATCCCCATTCTTTTTTTTTTTTTTTTTTTTTTTTTTTTTGTACTTTTATTTAGAGACGGGGTCTAGCTGAGTTACTTAGGGTCTCACCAAGTTGCTGAGACTGACTTTGAACTCCCGATCCTCCTGCCTCAGCCTCCCCAGCCACTGGGATTACAAGCGTGTGCTACCACGCCTGGCTAATTTAAGATCTTAACTGAATTAAGGCTTCCAAATTTCTGATGGAAGAGTTTGGAATTTTGTACTGAAATGTGATTTAGATCAATAATTGTGCAATTGCAAATAAACATTTTATTAGAATACACCTGAAATGGACTTGCCCCTTGATAATAAGATAGCAAGTGTCACACAGTGAGAAACTGTGACAGTAGAAGTGTTTTGTTAATGCAAGGAAATTCTGGAAAATTGATAGGAACAGTTACAAGACTTGGAATTCCACTTAGACTAATGGAAACACCTTAGATAAGCAGCAGCTTGGGAAGCTGAGGCAGGAGGATCTCAAATTCAAAGCCAGCCTCAGCAAAAGTGAGGCCCTGTCTTAAAATAAATAAAAAGGGCCCTGGTTAAGTGGCCCTGGTTTCAATCCCTGATTTAAAAAAAAAAAATAAAATAAATAAAAGGAAGAATATTGCTGACCATATTCAGTTGTTCCTGGAATGATGAAGTGTATTTCCATCTCTAAAATCAGTAAGATAATTGTGTAAAATATGCTAATGTCTTTATTTTTCTTAATATTATGCTAAATATCTTGAACAGAATCTTTTAGACTTTAACTCTGCCTTTTCTTATTTGACAGCCATATTAGAAAAATGGCATTGAGGTATAAATATGGGTCCTCACTGTGGACATATCTTTTTTTTTTTTTAATAGACTTTATTTATTAGTCATTTTAGCCTCAGCAAAGTTGAGCTATAGCCAGACGATTACTCCTGTAATCCCAGCAGTTCTGGAGGCTGAGGCAGGAGGATCTCAAGTTCAAAGCCAGCCTCAGCAAAATTGAGGTGCTAAGCAACTTGATGAGACCCTGTCCCTAACTAAAATACAACAGAGGGTGGGGGATGTGGCTCAGTGGTCAAGTGCCCCTGAGTTCAATCCCTGGTATCCCTCCAAAATAAAAAATTGACCATAGTCTTTTTGTTACTCTGACAAGACTGGATAGTAGTATTTGTTAAAAGGTATCTGTTTTTATGTCAGTTGCAGTGTAAATACAAAATGTATTTGCAATTACTTTTTGTTTTAATAATTGTTATTTTTCAAGGTTTAAGCATCTGTAGCGAACATAAGATGTGTAATTTCATTGTGAGAGACTTATGAAATCAACTGAAGTCAAACATGAAATAGCAGTGGGTTTCATTGGTGTACTGATGGAGGAGCAGCATTTTCTGAAATCTTTCATGTCCTGGGAATAGTGTGAATCTGTGTCTTGTGATTTGTTATTCTGTTTTTACTGCTTCAGGATTGAAAACTTTTATGTATTTCATATTTTGTCAGTTCAAACAAGACGAGAATTTTTAACTCTATTTTGAAAAAAAACTGCAACACAAATATTACATATATACATGCCAAAGATGTATGTAAGTTATTGGAGCTTCAAGGCGACTTGAGTTTTCTTAGTATTTATATGCTTCTCTTGTTATTTAAAGTAGCTTCTGTCTTAATTGGTGTATCATTTACCAGTGAACAGAACTACTTATAAATTCAAAAGTTTGTGTAACATAGTTACCACACACTTACAGGGGTAAAGTGTAGAAACCATGTAATATCGAATTTCTGATTTTAAAATAAAAATTCACCACGCTTTGCATTTTTTTCCCACTGTTGAAATTGGCTAGTATTTCAACTGGCACTTGTGACTCTTGGGGGAAAGATTAGGGGTTATCTTGTTTGGGCTACTATAGAAGAATCCAAGACTGCAAAGCTTGCATTTTCAATTTAAATAAAATGACCTCTTTCATTTCAGCATTATGAAGACTTAGCATTTTGTTATATCTTGCACTCTCAGAATGTTCTCTTAACATTAATATATCAGAATTACACATGGATATTTAAGAAAAAATTTCTAGAGTCTCTCTGTTTTTTAACATGTCATGTCATTTAGGACCTAGTTGATACTAATCAATTGTATGGCTTTGAAATGCACTAGTGATATTTTAGGAGTATATTTATTTCGTTTGGGGGAGGGTATATCTGAAGTACATTTTTAAACTTTATTATGAGAAACCTTAAACGTTCACAAAGTAGAGATGATCACATAATGGATCCTCACATACTCATCGCCTCTTCTCACTAGTTTAATATCACGGACCACCTTGATTTTTCTTCACACTCTCACCTTACCTCCCTCCCCCTTCTATAGTAATCTAGTAGGAGATCCCAGGCATCCTACGGTTTCACTGGTAAATGTCTCAAGGTGTATCTCTGAAGGAGAACACAAATTATTTGTATTCCTGTAAATACTGGCCCACTTTGTTGTGGAGAGGAATATAAGGGTCCATGGGAACAGGCCTTCCACTGCATTTTATTATAGTTAACTTTTTGGAGGGTGGAGGTTACCGGGGATTGACTCCAGGGTCGCTTAACCACTGAGCCACATTCCCAGCCTATTTTTTGTTTTATTTTGAGATAGGGTCTCGCTGAGTCCTTAGGGCCTTGCCAAATTGTGGAGGTTGACCTGGAACTTATGATCCTCTTGCCTTAGCCTTCTAGTCACTGGGATTTGCAGGTGTGCACCACCATGCCCAGTTTATTGTAGTTAATTTGTGTTTAGAAAAATGAGTTTATATACTACTTGGGTATTTAATTATTACTGTAAATCTCAAAGGATTTGCAGTGTTGGTTCTGTAAATATTCTGTGAAGACACGAATCACCATCCTGTGAGGCTATGTGACAGTCCTCATTTCATAGCCAACCTACAGTTTGCTTTGTCACCCCCTCCCCATTGTTTCTTTCTTCAAATGCTGAGAGAGAAGCAGCATATAACACTGTTTTGGGTGGTATTCTAGAGGCCTGGTATGTGTTGAAAAAGAGAGAGGGTAAAGGAGGGAGAGAAGGAAGGAGGGAGAGAGGGAGGAAGCCAAAAAGGAAGGGAGGAAGGGGGAGCTGCTGGGCTGAGAGAAAAGAAGGGGAAGAACAAGGGGAGATGAGAGCAGGGCTGCCAGGTAGTGGCACGAGGCTCCTGCTGCCCTCATCTCCTCTCTCGTCGTCAGATCTGTGTCTCCACCTTTTCTGGCTTCCCTTGTGGTTTGTGTCCTTATTTTGTGGCAGTGACTTAACTCTGCTGGTGGCATTCAGGGTCAGGAAGTTTGCTGATTCCCCTTACTTGGTATTTTTATGAGAGAGAGGTTGTGACATAAAACTAAAAAGAAAATTTAAAAAATTGGGGATTAATTGTGCTTTATTTGCTTTTATACAAATATTTAGGAATATTTAGTCACTCTAATTTTAAAAGTTGGGTATCTACTGTGGGCTAAGTTGAACTTCCTGTCCTCTGGAGGAATCATACAATGTGTAAAAACACTAATTTCATATAGACTTTTGGGTTTACTTTAGATGCTTTTACTGGAAAATTGTATAATGATTTTTCCTTCTTCTGTGTTCTCTTTTTTTTGCCCACTGACTGGATGAAATTGATCTATTCAAATTTGCCTCTGCAGTTCACAAGATTCCTTTGCAATTCACCTTTGGAGGTAAGAGTTACTGCTTTCATACTAGAATTGCTAACTGATTATCACATTGGTATCTTTCATTAGGCATTTGACAATTTAGGAGTGATCATTTTGAAGTAGCACATTTTTCAGTAATAGTAATGGGATGAGTATAATTTTTTTGTGAATTTTCTACAAATTACAGCTATTTACCTTCATAACTGGTCACTGCTCCTTTTGAAGTTCATTTCTTTTTCAGTAAGTAGAATTCACAGTCCTTCACTTTAAATAGCCTTGTATCTCTATTATTCCCATAACTGTTTATTTAACTCTGTGTGAATTAACCTTGTGTTAAGAGACTTGGAGAAATCACAGGCGGAAACTGTCACCCAGGAGGTCTCACCTGGTTGAGGCCATTTCACAGTGCACGAGGTGACCGAACTGGAGCCGGGGATTTGCAGTGAGCTTTTCCTGTCCCACAGGCGTGGTTTGGGGTGCTTCATGCTCTTTTCATTGAACACGCATCCTGGTTCTTAATATAGAACTGAGGATCCAGAAATTATATGGTGAGATAAAGAAAAACTATTAGATGTTTAGAGAACCAGGTATCATTGTGAGCTGCAGTTGCAGGAAAACTTGTAGGTGATGGGCAAGACTTGGAGAAAGAACATGTCTGCACTTATCAGCCACATGATCTTGGGCAAATCACAGCTTCTCTGAGCCTTAGTTTTCCAAATAATCATTCCTGTGTCTCCAGTGAGGCCACAAATAGGAGCAGGTGTGAACTGTGCTGCTGATGTTCTGTGATATTTTGTGTTCTCCCCTCGGGGTTCCAGCTTTAGCTCACACACACCAGCTCTGCCCCTCGCTTTCCTCCTGCCTCTCCTGTTGCATCTATTTCTTATTTCACTTTGTGCTCCTTTCCCTGTTCCCAGCTTGTTGAAACCACGTTGGTCCTCAGGGTTGTGCCTCAGTCTTGTGTCCTTTGTAAGCCCATCACTGACCTCCCAACATACTGGTGGTTGTTCATTTTCTGTTTATGTGACCTTGTGTTCATGTGGTAATTGAAATGATTTTTTGTTGATATGAGCTGTGGTGCTCAGCCTGGCATGTGAAACACTCCTGGTGGCCAGTTTGCATAATCACCTAAGGGAAACAGACTAAACTAGAAAGACTGGTACCATCCAGGTTTGGTCACATTTTGTAAACATTCAGTGTCCAAGGAGCAAGTGGGAGCAAAGAGAATGCAATGGAAAGATTCTGGGCTTTGACATGAGAGACTTACATGGCATACAGTTAGTTAACTGCCATATGAATCTAATGAAATTGTTGAATTATAGTAATGGCATTCTGAGTTGCTGTTTTCTAATCTAAAAATGGAGATAATACTTAGAAGATCATTAAAATTAAATGAGTTGATTTGTAACAAACATGAGCACAATGCCTGAAAAATAGAATTTTTAAATAAGAACTAGGTGTGAAGCAAAAACCAAACTGGAAGAAACTTGAAGGCAATATTCATTTTACAGTCTGTTCTTTAATTGAAGAAGCACTTTCTAACTATAGAAGCAGTAGAAGAATCACAAAAGAAAGGATCAAAAATTAATTTGATTATATAAGGATATATAATTTTGTACATAAAATACATATAGTAGAAAGGCAATTTGAGGAAAGTGTCATTAAAGAGTTATTGAGTTGAATGTAACAATCTTTTAGAATAAAAAAATTGTTTCTTTTGAATAAAATTTGGTGAGATTTTGTCAAGTAGTCAAATGAGGTAAAAATACAAGTGTTAATGTGTTTTAAAAGTTTATAGTGATCAAAGAAGGAGATATACAAAATGTTAGCATCAACTACAAAAAGGTAAATTGTTTTACTCCTCAAATTAAGGACCCACAATGAGTAGAGGGTACTGGAATCTAGGGTCTAGTGGTTCTTGTAATCATGCCACACAGTTTCATTAGAACTCAGAGGCATGATCTGGAATAGGGTGTTTAGGAGAAGGCAGCTCAGTTGAGTTGCTCCGCTGCACAGCTTGAACTTAAACAGGCCTGCCTGATGGCATGGTGAGTGGCAGCTACCTAGCGCTCCTTCAGCAGCCCTGAGCCCAGGATTCTGTTCTTTTGCACCACACAACACCTGAGAGCCCAAGCAGAGCCAAGGCAGGAGAATGTTAAAAGTCTCAGAATGTTTAATTTTGCCATTAAGTTTGTTTTAGCTAAAGAAGGAAAATTATAAATATGGTAAATACCTAACGCCTACCTAATTTTGAAGGAAAGAAAATTAAGTCTGATAAAGACAAATCTGTGAGACTTGCAGTTGAAAATACAGCTAACTTTAAACTTAATTTTGTCTACAATAGCTCCTATGAATGAACCATGTCTCTTTGTTGTAAGTCCTAAACAGTTAACTGCCACATGAATCTAATGAAATTGTCAGGTTATAGTAATTACATCAGTAATTTGATATGTTGTCATTTGAATGGACCATGTGTGGAGAGTCGGCTCCTTCCCTCTGTGGAGCTGACCCTTTTACATTCCTGTAAGCTGAAGACTAATAGCGCTCATTAAGCTTTATGGGAAAAGAGCTTTTATCACCTCGTCAAGTCAGGCCGCGTATTTCCATTCTGCTCCTAATTCCGCGTGGCTCTGCGGCTGCCGATGTGCACTCCCTGCTAGGTTTACATCGGACCTCTGCCTTACAGACATTTTTATTGACATTTCTGAGTCTGAATTACATTTTGTGTGGCACCACTTACAGATGTCTTCAATTAAATGTAGGTAAATAAAAGGGATTATATATCAGAGGCCAAAAGATTCTTGAAATTCTCTTTAGAGTCAAACTTTGCCAGCCAGTCCAGTAGGGCGCAGCCTTGTCGTCGCGTTCATGGGTAGAGAGCCGCGGCCGGCGAGGCCTTGGGAGCAAGCGGTGCCACATGTGCACCTGGGCCACTTAGTCTACTCTCCTCCTCTGCTTTCTGTTCTTTCCTTTCCGGACCTTAAAATCTGTGGGAAGGGCTGGGGAGATAGCTCAGCTGGTAGAGTGCTTGCCTCGCAAGCACAAGGCCCTGAGTTCAATCCCCAGTACCAAAAAAAAAAAAAAAAAAATCTGTGGGAAGTCAGCGCCTGTCACATCCAGGAACTGTGCTTAACTTTGCCTGCATTATTAATTCTCACAGATGGTCTACTTGTGAGGACAATCAAGCCCAGAGAGGTAGATTAGATTAGCTGGGTGCTCCATAGCACAGTCTGGAGGAGAGGGCGCAATGAGGAGCTGGGGCGCCACTTGAAGACAGTGATGAGTTGGAGGCGCACTTGATAAAGCCCACAGCAGGGCTTCTCAGGCTTGGCGCCCATGGCATCTTGGGCTGGGCAAGTCTTGGTTGTGAGGAGCTCTCCTGGCCGCCATTGGAAGCCTAACTGTACCTCTGGCCTCTGACCACTAGATGCCAGCATAACCTCCTCTCCTGCCCAAGTTGCCATAAATGTTTCCAGACTTTGCTAAGTGTTCCTAGTTAACAAAGTGGTTCCCTGTTTAAACCACTGCCCTAGAGCAGTCATAAGAAAAAGAAAGAAAAAAGGTGGAAAGAGGTAGAGTTAATAACCCCATAGTGAAGAAAAAATTAAATGGTAGAGCATTTTCAGTTTAATAGAAGATGAGGAAGAGTGAACAGAAAGCGAGTGGGACCAATGGACAACAGGTAGCCTGAGGGTCCTTAAGTCCAGCCAGTTGATGGTTAGCCGTAGGGCTTCTGTGAGAACTCTGCTGTTCAGCAGCTTTCTGTGTCTGCGCTGCACCACAGTAGCCAGTGGTCATATATACTGCTGAGCTATGGAGAAATGGAATTTGAATTTTTAAATTTTAGTTAACTTAAATTTAAGTATCCACATGTGACCAGGGGCAATGCAGTGTTGTACAGTGGGGCTTGATAGAAATGTTCTAAAATTGGATTGTGGTGATAGCTTTACCATTTTGTAAGTTTGCTGAAAATCAGAATTCTACAAAATGTGGAAGAAAGGACAGCTGTTACCCAAAACTGGATCCTATAGAAATGAAGGTAACTTGGAAAGCTCGTGGAAAGATGAGGGGAGTGGAGATTGGGTTATTAAACTGGGAAGAAGTCTGAACAATTTCTGGGCACTGAGAATCAGCTTTCCAGAGAGTGGTGAAGAGAAGGCTAGGAAGAGGATTGAGCTGTGAGTTGGGGAAGCCTTCATTTGTTCTCTAGCCTAGTGCTTGGTTGACCCAGCTCTGTTTAGAGAGCTAGGGACTGTGCAGAAAGAAATAATGAAGGGGACATAGACATCCTTAAAGAATAGGTAGCATTCCACCAGTGGCATTGAATGGTGAGCAGGGGAAAGCTAGGTTGTGGCTTAATCCACTGGGCAAAAGTGGAGACATAAGAACAAGCTTTCCTAGTCGTGGAGGTTAGGAAACAGTCCTTGGTTTTTCAGGCTGAGTCCCATACGCGAGTCAGAAGTTGAGCAGGCCTTTGGCCAGAGGCACTAATTAGAATTCCAGAGCGCGATCGCTGGGTTTGTAATTTGACTTATCTTCCCTGCACCTGGGTTCGAGTGCACTCCTAACTGGGTAGGGCTGCTAGCTAGGCGAGTGGCAAGGAAATCAGTTGAACTGAAGACATTTGTTCCTTGCCCTGCAAGAGGATCTGGTATGTTCTGGCCAGAGTAGTACTTCCAAGCTTATGGTTGGTTAGTAGAGGAATGAGCTTACTTCCTACTAGTTTTTGGACACCATGAAGACAATGTAAGTTGCAGGAGTATATTTCATAAGTGAAATGATAGCAACTGGAGGGCCTTTTCTAGAAATTGATCCCAAATGATAAAAGTATCAAAATTGATTCTGAGAAAAAAGAAAGCACACTTAGAATAGAAAACCAAACATTAAATACCACAAAATCATCTTGTTAAAGATTTTTCTGCATGAATTTGGATTAGTTCTGGTATCTTAAAATCAAAGTCCATTCAAGCTATCTTCTTGCTGGATCTGTCTTCCTTTAGCAAGTAGTAGCATTCATCATTACTCCAAGGACCTTTTTAACTGTGTTGGAAATTAGGGTCATCTTCCTTGACAGTTTTCATTGCCCATTAGATGTGCATGAATGCTTCAGGAGATGTGTGAATAGTAAATCCTGGGGTGGATTAGTTTCCATGGGGACGTCAGTCTTGTTTGATCTTGGCATTCATTGAGTTCTCAGTTTGGAATGTCACTGTGGGATGTATTTTCCCCCATAAAAAGATCGGAAAAGCAGGAGTCTCAAATTGAACTGACATTAAATAAGGACTCACATAAAAATAGTAACTCTAGATTTTTAGGTGTATGTTGTAGTGTTCAATAAATATTGACTAGCTAGTAGAATTAAGAAATTTGGGATTCTGTTACTTTGTGAGCCATTTTGATAGTGCTTTACTAAAAGTCTTTTTAATTGAAGTGTTAGGTTTTAAAATATAAAGAAATATTAGATTAAAGAAAATCTTAATTTTTACCTATGTATAAGTTTCTTTCTTATTTTGGACACACTTATTAAATTTCTCAATTACTTAAGCTTTATAAAGCTCAATTAAAAAATTTTTTTACAGTGCCTCTAGTTTGAAGTTTTAAGTGTTAAGAGTAAGACTTTTTGGTTTGTTATGGTTTAGATATTAGGTGTCCCCTGAAAGTTCATATGTGAGACAATGCAAGAAGATTTAGAGGTGAAATGACTGGGTTTTGAGATCCCTAACCCAGTCCGTGATTAATCCAGTGATAGGGCGTAGCTGAGTGATAACCGAAGGCAGGTGGCAGGGCTGGAGGAGGTGGTCATTGGGATGGGCCTTTGGGGTGTATATTTTGTATCTGGAAAGTGGAATCTCTCTCTGCTTTCTGGTGTGATGTCCTGAGCTGCCTTCCTCCACCACACTCTTCTATCATCATATTCTGCCTTACCTTGGGCCCTGAGGAATGGAGTTGGCCACCTATGGACTGAAACCGTGCGCCCCCAAGTAAACTATTCCTCTTCCAAGTGTTTTTGTCAGTCTTTTGATTGCAGCAGCAGAAACGCTGACTAAAACATGGGTTCTTTGAAATACTTAAATTCCTAAGAAATACATATTTGGGAAACATTTCTTTGTTCATCCTTTGGTTTGGTGAGTTGCTGAAACTTCTTTCTTCGTTGTGTTGAACAGCACACATGAACACATTGTGATCGTGTTCCCGTGTGGTATACCACAGAAGCAGTGTCCCTGAGCTGAAAACTGAAGATTCTAAGTTTTGGTTGTTCCTGGCATTTTCCTAAACTGGCTGTGTGACCTTGGGCAGGTCTCTTAATCACCCTGGCCTTTATTATTTTAATGGAATGACTAGAATATCCCAGAGGGAGAAGTCCCTCAAAACTGAGTGAATGAGCCAACATTTTAATGTATTTTATGGCTTCTTTTCAGGCTCAGATATTGTAAAGCAAGGCAAATAAAATTCATTTCCCCTGTCCTATAACTTGCTATCGTCCTTCCAATTTAGTCTTTCTTTTTATGTCCTCGACAAGCTGCCACTTTACTTTAGATTTGTTCTACTCACTTCTGATGTAAAAAACAAGTGCCATCCGTACATACACATGCACGCCTCTTGCTTCTGCCGTTAGTGTGGGCTCAGTCATTCGCACGCAGCTTCTCTTGTCCAGAGAGGGGGGCGGTGGTCACTGAGAGCACTGCCGCAGACCGAGAGGTACGTGCACACTTACGCTGAAGTGGCCAAGAGGGCTGTTTGTTGACATGACCCAAAGATATGGGGACATATAAATAAGAAGGAAAGGTATAGAAACTTTAAATTATGCTCGTTATTTTGGTGTTTATTCTTACTTAGAAACTATTCAGATATCCAAAGATTATTCATTAACATTAATTTAAGCTGGGGATGGTGGTGCATACCTATAATTCCAATCACCTCAGAGGCTGAGGTAGGAGAATTGCTAATTCAAGGCCAGCCTGAGCAATTTAGTGAGCTCCTGTCTCAAAATAAAAATATAAAAAGGACTGGGGTTGCAGCTCAATAGTAAAGTACCCCTGGGTTTAAAATAAAAATTTAAAATAAATTTATTTACACATTAAAATTATCTGAGGATCTTAGAAATTGCTTAAGCTGACACAAAATATAACATATAATTATTAGGGAATTGCAAATCACAGCCATTATGAGATACTAGTTTATACCCATTTGATTAGCTGTTATAAAAAAAAAATGAAACAAAACAGTAAGCATTAGAGTGGATGTGGAGAAGTTGGAACTCTTATGCATTGTTGGTGGAAATGTAAAATGGGACAACTTCACTGGAAAAAAGTTTTATAGTTCCTCAGAAACCTGCAGTTAGAAATACCGTATGATCCATCAGTTTTGCTTGTGGGTACATACACAAAAGGATTGAAACTAGACAGAGGCGGCCTTCATTCACAATAGCCAGAAGGTAGATGCAGTGCAGCGTCCACTGATACAAGGAGGGATACACAAGATGGCATATACATACAGTGGAGCGTTGTGTGTGTCCAGAGGGACACACTGGATGACCCTTAAAGACCCTGTGAAATAAGCCAGTCTCTGAAGAACGGATATTATGAGCCCACTTTTGTGGTTTGTTAAATAGTCAAATAATTCAGAGAGACAGGAAGTAGAGTGGCGGTTGCCAGGGCTTTTGCGTGAATGGAGAGCTAATTGTTTTAACAGGTATATGTGGAATGTTGAAAAATTCTGGACGTGAGTCGGGGGACAGTTACACAACACTGTGAAGGTATTTAATGTCACTTAGCTGACCTCTCAAAAATGGTTAAAATTGTAGGTTTTGTGTATATTTTACCATAATTAAAAATATTTAGCTGGGCATGATGGTGCACTCCTATAATCCCAGTGGCCTGGGAGTCTGAGGCAGGAGAATTGAGAGTTCAAAGCCAGCCTCAGCAACTTAGCAAGGCCCTAAGCAACTCAGCGAGACCCCGTCTCTAAATAAAATACAAAAAAGGACTAGGGAAGTGGTTCAGTGGTTACCCCTGGGTTCAAGCCCTGATACCCCTCCCCAAAAAAAGTTTAAACATGTTTGTCTGACTTATACTTCAGTGTAGTTCAATACCGTTTTTAAAAATCTTAAGCATTGTGTAAGAATACTGTTAAATTTTTTGATGTAGACTAATGGGTAGTTTTAGAAGTTCAGTTGAACTATTCATTAGAAACAAACCTACAGATTATTTTTTAAATCCACTGATGTATTATTATTAATAAATCTGAGAAAAGACCCCAATTTTTAAAGCTATTTTTTATTCTTTTTAGTTGTACCTGACAGTAGAATGTATTTTGACTTATTTTGTCTGATTCATTCTACTGTCTTTCCTATTCCCACACCCCTGCTTCCCTTTATTCCCCTTTGTCTAAACCAGAGTACATATATTCTTCCCTGCCCTTCCCTTTATTGTACGTTAGCATCTGCATAGCAGATAGAACATTTGTCCTTTGGTTGCTTTGGGATTGACTTATTTCACTTAGCATGATAGTCTCTAATTCCATCCACTTACTGGCAAATGCCATAATTTCATTTTTCTTTGTGACTAATATTCCATTGTGTGTATGTACCACATTTTTTAATCCATCCATCTGTTGAAGGTCTCCTAGGTTGGTTCCATAGCTTAGCTATTGTGAATTAAGTTTCTATAAACATTGATGTGGCTGTGTTAATATAGTATGCTGATTTTAAGTGCTTTAGGTGTATACCAAGGAGTAGGATAACTGGGTCAAATGGTGATTCCATTTCAAATTTTCTGAGGAATCTCCATATTGCTTTCCAGAATTAAACCCCAGTTTTTAAGCCAGTTTGATTTATCTAAAGATTTACCTTAGTTATGTAAACTTGAATTCTTAAAAGTTGTTTCTGAGCTAGCACTTTCTGTAAATTTATTTGCTGTGAATTTGTAGGTTTAATTTATATACATGCTTATCTCTATAAATCAGTTTTGCTGAGCTCTCTTTAATAGTGTACTTTAATAATACCATCTGGAGGTAGGAAGGTACTTCACACAAAGAGAAGTAAAGGCTTTTTTTGAATTTTGTAGAGAGCACTTCACTTCATGTCCACAGTTTTAGCCACAGGTCAGAAGTGAACCCATCCCACCTCCATTCAGATCTTAAAGAGCTGTTTTCTTTAATCAGATGATCTCACAAACATACAAAGTGACAAATAAGATTAACAAACCAGATTTTCTATCTTTTGTCATACAACAGAACATACATCATCCATCCAATAAAGACATAAATCCAACCCTTACCCCCACTATTGGGATAATTTACTGATCCTGAGTAAGCAAAAACCAAAAACAGAAGCATAAACTTACTAGAGAGGGAGAGAAAGACACAGAAACAGAACAAGCAGCAGTGTGAGAGCTCTTTTGCTACTTGGGAATCTCTTTGGGAGACAAGGAAAGACATGATAGGCTTGACATGTTGTGAGGTGTGCTTCTCATTTACTGCCCCTTAAGTGAGTTCTGGTGAACTTGACAGTGGATGACCCCCAAAGCTGTTAGCTAATTTTTAAAAAGGTAAAACCATGATTTCATACAGAGCATGAACCCATGTCAAATAAAATTTGACTCGTTAGTTAATGCAAGGCCAATAAGACATTAAAATTGGTGTAAAGAGCATTTGAAGCTAGATATAGATGCACATGCAGTTTAATAAAAAGATGGAGATGAGATGGCTAGATTAGATGAAATCTTACAAGATGGGAAACTAACATTGGGGGTTATTTGTTTCCCTGGATGGAAATCTGCAGGTTAACCTCAGCGATTGCAGGGTTGTCAAATAGCCCAGTCAATAGAAAATCAAGCCCAGACTGCTCTGAAGGAACACCCAGCCCTGTAGTCTGAATGTTGGTGTCTCGCCAGATTCATATGTTGGAAGCCAATACCCAACAAGATAGAGGTGGGGACTCTGGAAAAATGATAGTGGTGAAGGCTCTGGTGGTCTGGATGGGATTACAGTTCTTATAAAAGAGAGCCATTGAAGCTGCCACGTAACAGGCTCTTGCCAAATGCTGAATCTGCTTGTCCCTTGATCTTGTGCTCCCTGGCTTCCCGAAGTGTAAGCCACAGGATTCTGTTGTTTATAAATTACCCAGGCCTACTGTATTTTGTTATAGCAGCCTGAAAAGACTGAGACAACAGTAATCTCTCTTCAGATAACTTTTCTACCTCCTACTCTGCTTAGTATTTGTTTAGTAATTCTTAAGTTTTGTTTTTTAAAATTCTTAATTATAGTAATAATCCATGCTATTGAAAATAAATAAGAAAAAAGACAAGAGACTGCTTGTCTCTCTGTTGATAATATTACATGTATTTTTCCCAGCTTTTACTGTACTATTTTCCACCAGAAAGTTAGTAATCGGTTGCATTTGATTTTTAAATCACTTACATAAAACTTTGTGACATATGAATCACAAATATTACTATTTGCATTTTCCAAATTCAATTTATTATATCTTCATTTCTTACAGAGTATTTGTTCAAATTTTCAAACGTTTGATGTTTTTTATAAATTGTGTAGGTTTCAGTGCCACAGTGGTTTAGTGCATCTTTGTTTCTGTTTTTAAAATTAATTTAGATTTTGTGTTTTATGAAACTGTTATTAGCAAAAGGCAAAACAATTGCAGGAGTAAGTTATTTTACAAAAAGTCAGAATTTTTTATCAGGTGCCTAAAACAAATTACCTTTCAGGGCTCTGTACACTGTTATTTGTTAAAACTTCAGGATTATAATTGTGGATCTGTATGTCACATGAGGGCCATTTGGGAAAAGTGTTTGGGCTGTTCTGGAAGGGAGGAGAACTTGAACTCTGCTCTCTTCGTGACCCTGAGGATTTCCAGTTCCCTGTCTTTAACCCTCCTTTTAAATCTCCTCAGAGGACTTCCTCTTTGCCTGTTCTTTTGAATCTTAACAGTGTTTGTGTAGGGCATAACTGCGATGCGTGGAGGCAGGTGGGTGAGGGAGACACTTGTAAGTATGCACCCATTTTGGAAGCAGTTTGGCTGGAAGCCAGGGTTGGCCTATTAACGTGGATGGCATTTGTACTTGATGCCTTTGGTGTTGTACTGCACGGCTCATTCATCACTGAAGGCATGCCAACCTCCCAGCATTTAAGAAGGGTTTCTTTTGTACTGCTAGAGGTGCTTTGTAATTTTTTTCCTGTTATCGCTAAATCCTCGAAACTGAGGAGCTTCTGAAAAGTAACTTTGCTGATTAATTCTTTCACATATTCAAAACTCTGTGCAAACTGCAGACTTGAGAAAGAAAACTATTAAATATTGCTAATTACATACTGACCTATGAGGAAATTAAAGATAACTGCTGGTAGGTTAAATAATTTGGCTTTTAAGTGAGCAACCAAGACCATTTTGTAAACACAGTCAGATTCCTTAAACCCCAAAGCAAAAACTCCTCATAAATACTTTTTGTTCATACATTGTCATTTGTTTCTCATAACTACCATTGAGGGTGAGCAGTAGCATGAACCCTGTTTTAGAAAGTAAACTTTGAGACTTTTAAAAGTAGTTAACCTACTGTCTTGCTTACGTATGACTAATATGTAGCCGTAAAACATAGGGTTAGGTCTCAAATTCAGACCTTTTGACTATGAATCCTGAGCTCCAGTCTCTAGACCTTCAGCCTTCCTGTTGACAGCTTGCAGTGTACAGGCTTCTACCTTTACCTCAATTTTTAAAAGTACTTCACATCAGTGGATCTCAAAGTGTTGTCCAGCAACTGCTAGGGTTCTCTGAGGTCCTTTCAGAGGATACTCAAGTGTCAAAATCATCTTCATGATACCAAGACACATGCTGTTAGCTTCTCATTCTTTTAAATGTAGAGATCTTTTAATCTTTTAATCTTTTAATGTGTAGCCACAGAGGCAAACTTGATAATTGGGCTGTCCTCTGTTAAGCTGAGCATAAAAAAGATTTGCAAAAATGTAAAACAAGGCCATTTTTCTCCACCAGATTAGTTTTGGTTTTGGTGCTGGGGATTGAACCCAGGGGTACTTTACCTCTGAATTACATCCCTGATCCTTTTTATTTTTTATTTTGAGATAGGGTCTTACTAAGTTTCTGGGGATCTTGTTAACCTTGAACTTGTGGTCCTCCTGCCTCAGCCTTCTGAGTTACTGGGATTACAGGAATGTGCTGCCGCTCCTGGCTTGGATTGCTTTTTGATTTTGGAAAATATACGGTTTTCCCCTATCTGTACAAAGTACATTAAATACTTCAGTTGGTTGTTATTTTAAGAGAATGAATACATAGATTTTTTTAAAATTTGAGTTTTAAAATCTAATATAGTTTAACTATGAGTAGATGTAGTCCAGTAAACACAAGCTCTTTGGAAACACAGTTAGTGTAAAGGGGTTTTGAGACCAAACATTTTGAGACTTGTTACCTTACATGACACCTGTAGTATTAAGGCAAGTACCTCTTTTACTTTTCCTTTCCCAAAATGGTCTAAGTGTATTTTCCCTGCATAATCTATAATTATCTCTCCCATTGTGTGTGTGACAGTTGGGGAATTTTGACAATTAAAAGACCTTAACTAAATAAGAAGCTTAAGAAATGCCACAGACCCACTAGTGAAGTCAGATTCCCCAGGCAGTGGAGAATCATGATGTGTGGGGAGGCTTCTCTCGTCGTGGGGACAGAGCCCTGGGGAGTGAAATCAAAGGACCATGAGAGCCAGCTCTTTCTGACCCAGGCGGGGTGAGGTGGGAGGAGAGCAGAATTGCTGGGCTGCCCCTCCTCTTCAGTTACTTGTCCCTGTGTGAATGGCGAGCCCTTGCAGAAGTACTGTGTGCCCATTGAGTTCACTGGGTGATTTCAGAACTAAATGTGAAAGTCCTTTTGTTCTCTCTCTACACCCGCTGACTCCTGGAAGAAGCCAAACTTTATGTTTGAAATTACAGTTGTTGTTGTTTTTTTTTTAATATATCCACATACAAACACATGTTTTCAGTTTTTGGTTTTCTTGTTGGTCCAGAGTCTGGTCCAACCATTAGTTAGACAGTACAAGGATGGGGACCTGTGTACCCAGGAGCGCTGAGTAAATGTAGGCCTTGCTCCGGACCTCACTGGCCCCTTCTAGTTTCAGTTGTTTTTAATGAATACCGTAGTGCCAGTGAGGCATGTGACAAAGAAGAGGGAACAAAGCTGCCCTTGTGTCTTTGAGGTGATGCTCTGGTTGGCCCAACAACATGCCGTCTGCCTCCTGACCTGAGCGGGGCTCTGCCCGCAGTGAGGTTGGCGGGCCCTTCTCTGCTTGTCACCTAGACCAGTGTCTCCCAAACCCGATGTGCACATGAAGTCCCTGTATGTCTTGTTAAATGCAGGTTCCTGACTTCATAGGTCTGGGGTAGGTCCCAAGATCTGAGACGATAAATTTCTAATGAGCTTCCAGTGATGCAGATGCTGCTGGCTCATGGACCAAACTGAGAACTAAATGCCTGAAAGGAGGGAAAATATCTCGTAGTCTGCCCATTGATCTCTATACCTTTTATATTTATTCTCTTGATGTTTGTTCTGACCTTGGATTACCACCCAGCTTTGAATTCATAATCTACTTTAGAAAATTCCCATCTATAAGAGCTAACTTGAGATTTGATCTGTGAAATATATTACCAAAATTCACACCTGTCCTCTTTGACCTCTTCCTTTTTCTTTCTACCCCCAATTCTTTTTCCTGTCAGTGACTAAGTTCCATTTCCAATTTGGAATAAGTTATTATTTTTTTTACATAGAAATATATTTATTGATTTTTGAGATGTAAGATGTATAAATATATTATGTGAAAATTTGTATTAATATTGCTGAACAGTATGCATGATATGGTGGGAGAGCAAGTATTATTTTGTGGTTTTGATCACAATTAAAATTACAAACAACACATAAAAATAAAAAGAATTATAAAATGTTTGAAAGATACCTTTAAAATTCTATGGTCTTTATCCTATAAAAAAGAACAAATTCATGAATATATATGTATATATAAAGAGCATGCATATAATCCGGAATTACTATTTTAATTCTGAGGCAGGGAGGTAATAATTTTAATGCCATCCTCAATAACTTTGTGAGAACCTCTTTACAAATATAAATAGAAAGGGACTGGGATGTAGCCTATTATTAGAGTATGCCTGGATTCTATCCCTATCATATTCACATATAAAAAATTTTCATTTCTATGTACATATACAGGATAAAAAAATCAATCTGGATGAAATATAAAATTCATTAAAAGGTATATTATTTATACAAACAAGTAAAAGCATATAAAATTTTATTGGCAATAGAAACAAGAGTAAGCATGTCTTAATTCCAACAATGTCCTAATTTGTGAAGTAATGGAAATTGTCATATATTCATAAAATATAGACAAAAATAAAACAATGTTACATGAAGTGAGGAAACCTCTCCTACAACATAAAATGTAGTCGATAAAATGAAAGGATAAAGGAAAGAAAAATTTAACCAATCATGGATATATTATTTACAAATGCTTTCATATACCTACAATCTGCAACTATCACTACATACCACAAAAGAGCATTCATTGTGAAACTTGGCTTTCATTTCACAGAACATTCATAACAAGTATTTATTTATAAAGAGCACATGTAAGTGAATTTTAATGAATAAATGTATGAATAATATTAAACTGCTTTAGGATATTAATTTATTAAAATGGCTTGACCTAGAATTTTCCAAAAATGTGCATATTATCACCTGGAAACCCACAAAAATCAAAATATTTTAGATCATGCTGTCACTCACTAGCAAAGGAGAGTTGGGTGGATAATTTAAATGAACTGGGACATTACTGTAAACACACAGATTTTAAGATTTTTAAAACATGATAAACATAGGACAGTACATATGCAATTATAACAGGAGAAATAAACCTAAGCTTCTAAAAAATCTTTTCTGCTAGAAAACTTCTCCATCAATATTTTAAAGTTTGACTTCTTCCTTAAACTTTGGGCCTCTCAACTGTGTCTTCTTATAAGTATAGGCCACAATATTTTATATCACTGTATTACTCTCAGTATCACTTTTCTAAAGTGAAGGATATATAACATACCAAGAAAGGGAGAGATTAAAGACTAAAAGGAATGTCATTAACATTTTATTTATACCAAAATGCCCTGTTTTTCTTGAAAGCACAAATCTGAAACTCATTCTTATATAGAAGTTCCCAGAAGATATTCATCAAGTGAAGAAAATTAAATAATCTTAATTAGTTAAAAATTGTCAAGGGAAGTTACGCATACCCAGGAATTCCAAGTTTCTGTAATTCTCTAACATCATATCTCTATATAAGTTTTGTTGAGATGGCTGAAGGCATTTCCACTCCTCTTCAGTGAAATCAGTGGCCACATCCCTGAATGTCAACAGTTCTTGTAAGCCAGTGTGGCCATCTTGGATTATCCCAGAAGTGGAAGCTTCCATCTTTAGGTGGGGCAAATCCCATCCTGAGACATCTGCTGGAAACTGGAATCTCATTGTCATGTACCTCTCATGCAGCAGGCTACTAAAGAATGGGAGCATTTCTGGGTGTTCAGGAGCCAGTCCTTCTCCCTAGGGTTTTTCAGCTCCTGCACAGCACAGCAACCTGGGGCTCCATTTCCTGGTGCCTAGGACACAGGCCTGTCCCTAGGGCTCTTTGGCACCTGCACAGTAGAGTAAACCGAGACTCCAAGGGATGAGGGTGAAGCCTGTAGCCAAATGGCAAAAATGGCGGACGCAGGAGAAAAGGATCCCGGGCCAGATTTGGAATAAGTTATTTTAAGCATTGATGTATTAAGTGGATGCTCCCATATTGCGTGCATCCTATTAGTCTATTTTTTGTTGTTAATAACACAATGCCAAAGACTGGGAAAGTTACAAAGAAAAGAGGTTTGTTTTGTCTCATGATTCTTGGTCAAGGTTGATGGTTGCATCTGGAGGTGGCCGTTCTTTTTTTTTTTTTTTTTGATACTCAAGATTGAACCCAGGGGTGTTTAACTACTGAGCCACATACCCATCCCTTTACATATTTCATTTAGAAATAGGATCTCACTAAGTTGCTTAGGGCCTTCTTAAGTTGCCAAGGCTGACTTTGAACTTGTGATCCTCCTGTCTCAGCTTCCCAAACCTCTAGGATTACTACTATGTGCTGCCATACTATTGGCCCTCTTATTGTCAGAGCAGGAAGCATAAGAGAGAACTAACCAAACTGGCTTTTATGTCAGACCACTCTCAAGATAACCCATTAATCTACTAAGTGCATGAACTAATTCATTTTTGATTCTGCCTCTGATACCGCATAATGGGGGTTAAACTTTAGCATGTGTTTAGGAGGAGACAGACAATTTTCAGGCATAGCATTGAGGTATATTTGTTATAATTTATGAACAAATTTTGTGCATTATTATTAACTAAAGTTCATATTTTACTGTAGTGTATTCTTTGTGTGTCCTGTGGTCTTGACAATTGTACAGTGATGCATCCTCCATTATGGAATCATACAGAATTGTTTCACTGTCCAAAACCGCTCATGCCGCTGTACCTGGTTTTTGCTCTCCCCCTCCTGTGATCTTTTGTCTTGTGTTTGCACTTCCATAGTGTCATATAGTTGGAACTGGACAGTATGTAGCCCTTTTGCTTTTCATTCTAACTTCTTTCACTAACATTATGTTTTTAAGGTTCCTCCTTGTCTTTTTGTAATTTTTTTTTTATTGTTTGTTCTATTTAGTTATACATGACAGCAGAATGCATTTGAATTCATTGTACACAAATGGGGTACAACTTTTCATTTCTCTGGTTGTACACAATGTAGAGTCACACCATTCGTGCAGTCATACGTGTACATAGGATGATGATGTCTGTCTCATCCCACCATCTTTCCTTCCCCTCTGCCTCTGCCCCTCCCGCCCTTCCCTCTACACAGTCCAAAGTTCCTCCATTCTTCTCTTACCTACCCCGTCTTTTTGTGATTTTGATAACATTCTTTTTGCCAAAATAATGTTCCATTGTATGAATCCATACATCTATTGAAGGACATGTTAGTTTTTTAATCATGAATAAAGCTTCTGTAAACAAAGCTTCTGTAAACAACTATGTGCAGGTTTTTATGTGGTCATAAGTTTTCAACTCATTTGGGAAATATCATTTAAAATTATTTTGAAATACTTAAATGTTTTATATATTAAGATAAGTAATATAGCCAGGCAGGGGAATGCATGCCTCTAATCCTAGCACGTCAGGAGGCTGAAAAAGGAGGATCACAAGTTCAAGGCCAGCCTCAGCAACTTAATGAGACCTTATCTCAAAATTTAAAAGTGAGGTGGCGCTAGGGACTGGGGATGTAGCTCAGTACCAAAAAATAAAAATAATAAGAATAAATGGAAACTTGGGAGACTGAGGCAGGAGGATTGCGAGTTCAAAGCCTCAGCAAAAGCCAGGTGCTAAGCAACTCAGGTGAGCCTGTTTCTAAATGAAATATAAAACAGGGCTGGGGATGTGGCTCAGTGGTCGAGTGCCCCTGAGTTCAATCCCCAGTACCCAATATAACCCTGAAAATAAAATGGAGAATATAGTTTGACATATCTATGCTTACTGATAATTTTACGTATTTGCAAGAAATAATTTTTAGTTGCCACTCATGAACACACCTGCAGTCTTTAAGTGTCCAAGCTAGTAGCATATTGGAATATGTGACATGATAAAGTTAAATGATTAGAGATCTGATTTCTGAGTTCAAGGATTTAATTGTTCTTTCCATTTTTATTTTTTCTTGTATATGTCTCAAATTCTCTCATTCTTTCCATGTTTTATTTATTTATTTATTTATTTTTTTATTTATTTATTTTTTTTACGTTTACATAGGGTAATGATGTTTATTATATTTTTCCCCTCCCCCCCACCCCTCCCACCCCTCCCACCCCTCCCACCCCTCTTTTCCCTCTACACAGTCCTTCTTTCCTTCATTCTTACTGCTCTCCTTAGCCTAACTCTAAACCTAACCCTAAACCTAATGCTAGTCCGTCCCATCCCCCATTATATGTCCTCATCCGCTTATCAGCGAGATCATTCGTCCTTTAGTTTTTTGAGATTGGCTTATCTCACTTAGCATGATATTCTCCAATTTCGACCATTTGCCTACAAATGCCATAATTTTATCATTCTTCATTGCGGAGTAATATTCCATTGTATAAATATGCCACAGTTTCTTTATCCATTCATCAACTGAAGGGCATCTAGGTTGGTTCCACAATCTGGCTATGGTGAATTGAGCAGCAATGAACATTGATGTGGCTGTATCTCTGTAGTATGCTGATTTTAAGTCCTTTGGGTATAGGCCAAGGAGTGGGATAGCTGGGTCAAATGGTGTTTCCATTCCAAGCTTTCTGAGGAATCTCCACACTGCTTTCCAGAGTGGTTGCACTAATTTGCAACCCCACCAGCAATGTATGAGTGTTCCTTTTTCACCACATCCTCGCCAACACCTATTATTGCTTGTATTCTTGATAATCGCCATTCTAATTGGGGTGAGATGAAATCTTAGGGTAGTTTTGATTTGCATTTCCCTTATTACTAGGGATGTTGAACATTTTTTCATATATCTGGTGATTACTTGTACATCTTCTTCTGTGAAGTGTCTGTTCATTTCCTTAGCCCATTTGTTGATTGGATTATTTGTATTCTTCGTGTAGAGTTTTTTGAGTTCTTTATAGATTCTGGAAATTAGCACTCTATCTGAGGTATGGTTGGCAAAGATATTCTCCCACTCTGTAGGCTCTCTCTTCACATTTTTGATAGTTTCCTTTGCTGAGAGAAAGCTTTTTAGTTTGAATCTATCCCAGTTGTTGATTCTTGCTTTTATTTCTTGTGCTATGGGAGTCCTGTTAAGGAAATCTGATCCTGAGCCAACAAGTTGAAGATTTGGACCTACTTTTTCTTCTATAAGATGCAGGGTCTCTGGTCTGATTCCGAGGTCCTTGATCCATTTTGAGTTGAGTTTTGTGTAGGGTGAGAGATAGGGGTTTAGTTTCATTCTATTGCATATAGTTTTCCAGTTTTCCCAGCACCATTTGTTGAAGAGGCTATCTTTTCTCCATTGCATATTGTTGGAACCTTTGTCTAGTATGAGAAAATTGTATTTATTTGGGTTTGTGTCCATGTCCTCTATTCTGTACCATTGATCTACCTGTCTATTTTGGTACCAATACCATGCCGTTTTTGTTACTATTGCTTTGTAGTAGAGTTGAAGATCTGGTATTGCAATACCCCCTGCTTCGCTCTTGCTACTGAGGATTGCTTTAGCTATTCTAGGTTTTTTATTCTTCCAGATGAATTTCATAATTGCTTGCTCTATTTCTGCGAGGTACATCATTGGGATTTTAATTGGAATTGCATTGAATCTGTATAGAACTTTAGGTAGTATAGCCATTTTGACGATATTAATTCTGCCTATCCAGGAACATGGGAGATCTTTCCATCTTCTAAGGTTTTCTTGAATTTCTTTCTTTAGTGTTCTGTAGTTCTCATTGTAGAGGTCTTTCACCTCTTTTGTGAGATTGATTCCCAAGTATTTTATTTTTTTCGATGCTATTGTGAATGGGGTAGTTTTCCTAATTTCTCTTTCTGAAGATTCATCACTTATGTATAAAAATGCATTGGATTTATGAGCATTGATCTTGTAACCTGCTACTTTACTGAATTCACTTATGAGTTCTAAAAGTTTTCTGGTGGAATTTCCAGGTTCCTCTAAATATATAATCATGTCATCAGCGAACAGGGATAGTTTGAGTTCTTCTTTTCCTATTTGTATCCCTTTAATTTCTTTGGTTTGTCTGATTGCTCTGGCTAGAGTCTCAAGGACGATGTTGAATAGAAGCGGTGAAAGAGGGCATCCCTGCCTTGTTCCAGTTTTTAGGGGGAACGCTTTCAGTTTTTCACCATTTAGAATGATATTAGCCATGGGCTTAGCGTAGATGGCCTTTATAATGTTTAGGAATGTTCCCATTACCCCAATTTTTTCTAGTGTTTTGAGCATGAAGGGATGCTGTATTTTATCAAATGCTTTTTCTGCATCTATTGAAATAATCATGTGATTCTTAACTTTAAGTCTGTTGATATGGTGAATGACATTTATTGATTTCCGAATGTTGAACCAACCTTGCATCCCTGGGATAAAACCCACTTGATCGTGGTGCACTATCTTTTTAATATATATTTGTATGCGATTTGCTAAAATTTTGTTGAGAATTTTTGCATCGATGTTCATTAAGGATATTGGTCTGAAATTTTCTTTCCTTGATGTGTCTCTGTCTGGTTTAGGTATCAGGGTGATATTGGCTTCATAGAACGAGTTTGGGAGGGTTCCCTCCTCTTCTATTTCATGGAATAGTTTGAGGAGTATTGGAATGAGCTCTTCTTTAAAGGTTTTGTAGAACTCGGCTGAGAACCCATCTGGTCCTGGACTTTTCTTCGTTGGTAGGCTTTTGATGACCTCTTCTATTTCATTGCTTGAAATTGGTTTATTTAAGTTGTGTATGTCCTCCTCATTCAGTTTAGGTAATTCATATGTCTCTAGAAATTTGTTGATGTCTTCGAGGTTTTCTGTTTTGTTGGAGTATAGATTTTCGAAATAGCTTCTAATTATGTTTTGTATTTCACTCGTGTCTGTTGTGATGTTTCCTTGTTCATTCCGAATTTTAGTAATTTGAGTTTTCTCCCTCTTTCTCTTTGTTAGTGTGGCTAAGGGTTTATCAATTTTATTTATTTTTTCAAAGAACCAACTATTTATTTTATTAATTTTTCCGATTGTTTCTTTTGTTTCGATTTCGTTGATTTCGGCTCTGATTTTAACTATTTCCTGTCTTCTACTACTTTTGGTATTGGTCTGCTCTTCTTTTTCTAGTGCTTTGAGCTGTAGTGTTAACTCGTTTATTTGTTGATTTCTACTTCTTTTTTTGAATGCACCCCATGAAATAAATCTTCCTCTAAGTACTGCTTTCATAGTGTCCCAGAGATTTTGATATGATGTGTCTTTGTTCTCGTTTACTTCTAAGAATTTTTTTATTTCCCTCCTGATGTCTTCTGTTATCCATTCATCATATAATAGTGTATTATTTAGTCTCCAGGTATTGGAGAAGTTTCTGTTTTTTATTCTGTCATTTATTTCTAATTTCAATCCATTATGATCTGATAGAGTACAAGGTAGTATCTCTATCTTCTTGTATTTACTAACAGTAGCTTTGTGGCATAAAATATGGTCTATTTTAGAGAAGGATCCATGTGCTGCTGAGAAGAAAGTGTATTCATTCTTTGTTGGATGGTATATTCTATATATGTCCGTTAAGTCTAAATTGCTGATTGTGTTGTTGAGATCTATAGTTTCTTTATTCAATTTTTGTTTGGACGATCTATCCAGTGGTGAGAGAGGTGTGTTAAAATCGCCTAGTATTATTGTGTTGTGGTCTATTTGATTTCTGGAATTGAGAAGGATTTGTTTGACGTACGTGGATGAGCCAATGTTCGGGGCATAGATATTTATGATTGTTATGTCTTGCTGATTTATGCTTCCCTTAAGCAGCATGTAATGTCCTTCTTTATCCCTTCTGACTAGTTTTGGTTTGAAGTCCACATTATCTGAGATGAGGATGGATACTCCAGCTTTTTTGCTGTGTCCGTGTGCATGGTATGTTTGTCCCCATCCTTTCACCTTTAGTCTATGGGTGTCTCTTTCTATGAGATGAGTCTCTTGCAGGCAGCATATTGTTGGATTTTTCTTTTTAATCCAATCTGCCAGTCTGTGTCTTTTGATTGATGAATTCAGGCCATTAACATTCAGGGTTATTATTGTGATATGATTTGTATTCCCAGTCAATTGACTCATATTTGTTTTTGACATGATTTGGTTTCTCCTTTATTTGGCTATTCCTTTAGGCTAGCCCCTCCTGTTGCTGATTTGCATCGTTGTTTTTCATCTCTTCCTCATGGAATATTTTGCTGAGAATGTTCTGTAATGCTGGCTTTCTTTTTGTAAATTCCTTTAGCTTTTGTTTATCATGGAAGGATCTTATTTCATCGTCAAATTTGAAGGTAAGTTTTGCTGGGTATAAGATTCTTGGTTGGCATCCATTTTCTTTCAGGGCTTGGTATATGTTGTTCCAGGCCCTTCCAGCTTTTAGGGTCTGGATTGAAAAATCTGCTGATATTCTTATTGGTTTCCCTCTGAATGTAATTTGATTCTTTTCTCTCGCGGCCTTTAAAATTCTGTCTTTATTTTGTATGTTAGGTATTTTCATAATAATGTGCCTTGGTGTGGGTCTGTTGTAATTTTGTATGTTTGGAGTTCTATAAGCCTCTTGTACTTGGTTTTCCATTTCGTTCTTCAGATTTGGGAAATTTTCTGTTATTATTTCATTGAATAGATTGTTCATTCCTTTGGTTTGTTTCTCTAAGCCTTCCTCAATCCCAATAATTCTCAAATTTGGCCTTTTCATGATATCCCATAGTTCTTGGAGATTCTGTTCATGATTTCTTACCATCTTCTCTGTTTGTTCAACTTTGTTTTCAAGGTTAAATATTTTGTCTTCAATGTCTGAAGTTCTGTCTTCCAGGTGTTCTATCCTATTGGTTATGCTTTCTATGGAGTTTTTAACTTGGTTTATTGTTTCCTTCATTTCAAGGATTTCAGTTTGGTTTTTTTTCAGTATCTCTAACTCTTTATTGAAATGATCTCTTGCTTCCCGTATTTGGTCTTTTAACTGTTGATTGGTGCGATCATTTAATGCCTGCATTTGCTCTTTCATCTCCTCCTTCAATGCCTGCATTTGCTCTTTCATCTCCTCATTAGCTTCCCTGATCGTTTTAATTACGTACATTCTGAACTCCCTTTCTGACATTTCTTCTGCTGTGCTGTCATTGGGTTTTATTGATGTAGTATCTAGGTTTGTTTGGGACATTTTCTTCCCTTGTTTTCTCATAATGGTCAGTTGTCAGTGGGACCCTGAGATATTGCAGTTTTCCACTATTGGCTTATAGTGTCCCAGTAGATTTCCAGTGTATCACCTCCCAGCCTTCAGTAGCCTGATGTCTTGGAGGAATCTGATAAAGCAGCTCATTCGAAGAATACTGCCCCTAGCCCCCTACTGGTTCCACGTTTTGGAACTGGCTCTGTGCGGAAATGCTCTTACTGTGGGCCTGCACCGTGCAGCTGGCCGTGTGGGAAGAGCCCACTGCCGGAGTGTGGAAGACTACCTTGGGAAGACTCAAGCTGCCCTGCCCGGCTCTGCTAAGCCACCTCTATCTGGGCCTGCCACCTGGGCTGAGCTTTACCCAGTGGGCAGACTCACCCGTGGCTCCACTTCAGTCCGAGTCTCTCAATGCCTCCCCTTCTTAACTCCTGGGTTGTGGAGCGACCGGGGGTGCAGTCTCCCTCTAGGCCGCCATCTTGGATCGCCCCATGAAGAGAGCCCGCAGCCGGAGTGGGCAGAGCCGCCTGAAGAGGTCTCCGGCTGCCCTGCCCTTATCCCTGAGGCTGATTGCAGATCGAGGCTCTCCGCTGGTTCTTTGCAGGAGTACACTGCACTGCAGCGGCTCCGGGACTCGGAGCCTGCTCTGTTCAGACAGGCTCTCACTAGCGGGCCAGTTCCGTTCCGAGAACCTGGAGAAGCTGGCTGTGTGGGCGGGGCCCACTGCCGGAGTGCGCAGGACTGCCTGTGGATGACTCTAGCTGCCCTGCCCGGCTCCGATAAGCCACCTCTATCTGGGCCTGCCACCCGGGCCGAGCTTTACCCAGTGGGCAGACTCACCCATGGCTCCACTTCAGTCCGAGTCTCTCAATGCCTCCCCTTCTTAACTCCTGGGTTCTGGAGCGACTGGAAGTGCAGTCTCCCTCTAGGCCGCCATCTTGGATCGCCCCCTCTTTCCATGTTTTAAAGTGTTAAGTAATTTGAATCAAGGGATTATTTTTGAAAGAAAGATACCCTATTGTGGTGATTTCATGTCACGTGGAAGGATGGAACTGATTCTACCAATGTGTCTGTGTTTGTAGACAGACATCATACATGCAGTTAGATCCTTTCTGTTTATGGCCTTGGAAACTAGGCACTGAAGTTTTTCTGAAAAAGCCAGAAGGGAGTGCTCTGGAGGATCTATTTAATCCCCCTGCAAGGAGGGTGGAGGGATCACTATCTCAGGTTCCCCTGCAGCCAGTTCTCCATAGCTGTCACCTGCTTGTGGAAAACTTTGTATTGATTTGTACAAACCACGTTTAGAACAGCAGATGGTTATCTATGGGGCGGAGACAACTGGACGTACTTTTAGGAAAATAGCTTCTTAACTGCTTTGCCTGAATTGTCTCCCACTTTTGAAATCTGGTTTCTTTTATTAGATCTATGAGGGTCTACAAGGGAGAAAAGGAACTCATTCCTTTTCTAATTATCAAAAAAACATGTTTGAAAGAAAAAAAAGTACAGCAAAACAGACTTTAAGAAAACAAAAGCATTGAAATACTGCTTTTGATGTTGCTGTATTTACTGACTTGGATATACTAGGAGTTTTCAAAACTGAGTTTGCTTGAATGTATTTGATTGGCTAACATTCTTATAATAGCTTAAAAATAGCATTGATCCAAGAGATAAGAGACCAGTTTTTGAATCAGTTTATGGCTCCTTGGTTTTCTGATATTTGTACTGCCCATTCGACTCTGTATTTCAGGTTTCTTCTTATATGCAGTGAGGGAGGTTAGAGTAAATAGGTATATCACTTATTCTTTCCTGAGTAATTATGAGACAGCTCCTATCTATATAAAGTGCTTTGCAGATGGGCAAGACCCCGGTTTTCAAACCAGTTGTGAGATGGGAATAAGGCTTGTGGTAGAACACATTGGTTATGACCCAACTCAAGCAGGACCCACCTGTGAAGTAAAAGAGTCAGATTATCAAATGGGAGGTTCCGGGTTGAGAGAAATGATGACAGTTGGAAACTGAGAAGGCAGTTGCAATAGAAAAGGTATTTCAGTGGGTACAATATGTAGGACTGATTTTTATTTAGGGTTAATAGAATGTGGTGTTTATTGAGAAAATGCTCATTGAGCTCCTTATGTACTTGATAAGTACATTTTGAGCAAATGAATGGATGACTGAGCACACACTTTTTAGATTTAATGAATCCTAGACTGAAGTACTAAACTGAAATGTTAGTAGTATTTAAAGTCACCTAATTAGCTTTGACTTGGAGAGTTTTGGATGAACTGACAGCTTTTCTCTGTTTTCACGTCACTGCAGTGGTTTCTTTCCTTCATGATTATTTTTAAAGATGGGGAGCATCATTCCTATGAGCCTCAGGGCTTACATTTAAAAGAGAGTTGTCATGAAATCCAGTAGTGTCTGCACTTGTTTGTTTCTCGCCACATGGCTGGAATGCTGAGTTAGGAGGCAGGCGATGGGCTTCAGGTTCCCCGGCACTCCAGAGCATGCTGTCAGCTGGGTGTTCAGGTATAATAGGGCCATGGCCTTTCTTATTTCCTTTAGGTGAGTCCTTCTGTTTGTTCACCTGCTCTACCCTTCAAATTGTGTCTGCTGCTAGGAAAAAAGGAAAAACTTTTAAAAGAACAATCTGTATTTGACAGTGAATACTAAAATTGGGTTCTGACATAATTTGTTGTTATAGTTGGTGGAAACTCTTAAAAGTTATTAGCCAAATAGCATCTTGACGGCAACATTGGCAAATTGCTGATTCTGCCAGCATCTTAGCAAATCACTCTCTTCCTAGCTGACCTTGATCACTTCTACACTTCTTCTTTATCCTCCTTCCACATTGTACTGTTTGGAAGGAGTTGGGTGCATTCCACACTTAATGTAGTGAGGGGTTACACCCCTTGTCTTTAGGGCAAGGTATCTAGGTAATCTATGCAGAAATTTGTCTCTTCCATTATTTTTAAATCACACACAGCAGTATGGACTCAAAGATTTAGTGTTATATATCCAGTACTGTTTTATTTTGTTGCTCCTGTAGTTCCAGCTTTGGACTTGGGGAGCTCTTTTAGTTGACTCTTGTGCTCCTTTGGTGTGTCCCCATCAGTGTGGGTTTGATTTCTGGTTCTGTTTTTTGAGTACATCCTTACTTTCTTGGCTCTATAAGATGCTCCAAGCCCATCTTGTATATTTCTTGTCCAGTCCGAGAACCAGATGTTTCTCCTAGTAGCCCTGGTTCCTTTGATTGCAGAATGGTATTATGCACCAACATCTGGACATTAAGTGTGCTCATTGCTAGTGGGGTGTTGTTTCCTTTAGTCCTCTCAGCTGGCAGAAAAAATGTGTGTACTGACTAGGTATATGCACATATTCATAATACATATTTCTGCATGCTACCATTTTATTTATATTAAGCTAAAATGGATTCTTACACCTTCAACTCTAATCCATCCCTTGGATTAGTTTAGCCCTTATCTGTAAATTCCCACTGTAACAGTGAGAAACCTGACTCCGACCGCCGTCATCCATTTACCTAATTGTTCAGTTCGGGTGTGCTTGTGTAGCAGCGTCAGATTGTCACTTTGTCACTCCCGACCTCAGGGGAGGCAGCCTTGTGGGATGGAGTGCCACCTCAGGCACCATTCCTTTGCCTTGGTTCCTGCAGCACCTTTCCTGTGCCTTAGCCCCTTAGTGAGATTGTTTCACACTTGCGTAATTCAGCTAGAGTCTCTCCTGCAGCCCATGCACCTTCATGGTTCCCCAGCCTCCTAAGTGGTTTTTTAGGGATTTGCGTACGTTTCGATTTCCTCTTTGTGTTGCAGAGTTCCAAGGGTTTTGATAAATATGTAATGTGACTTATCTACTGCTATAGGATACAGAGTAGTTCCACCACTTGAAAGGCCCTGTTTCATCTATTCATCCCTCCCCCGGCACCCTCAAACTCTGGTCACACTGATCTTTTTACGGTCTCTGTGCTTTTAGCTTTTACTGATTCCAATTGGGATTGTACAATAGTAACCTTTCATACTGGTATCTTTCACCTAGCAGTATGCATCTAAAACTTCTCCATCGTGCATGTGTGTGTGTATTTGCCTTGAGAGCTTCTTTCTTCTTATTGCTGAATACTGTTCCATTGTTATTCTTTTGTATTATATTCTGGTACTTTTTTATAATTGCTAATAACTAATGTTCTAGTTTTTCTTAGTTCTTTGGGATTTTTACATGGACAGTCATGTCATCTGTAGAGAGTTTTTGTCTTGTTTTGTTTTTTTCCCTCTTCCCATCTTAAATACCTTTCTTTTCTTGTCTTATGGTACTAGCTAGAATTTCAAGTCTGATGTTGAATAGGAGTCAGGGAAGAGGATTTCCCTGCTTAGTTCAAGATCTTAAGTAGTAGGGGAAGGCATCTAGTTTCTTATTTTTAAGTGTTATACTAGCTATAGGTTTTTTTGTGTTTGTTAAACAAGTTCCCTTCTGTTCCTAATTTGTTAGGAGTTTTTAGTTATGAAGAGCTGTTGGATTTTTGTTAAATGTATTTCCTGCTTCAATTGATAGGATTATATTATTTTTCTTGTTTTAGCCCTATGGATATGATGGATTACATTAATTACTTTCTGTCCTCCCTCTCTTTTTAAGATTGCTTTTCATATTCTAACCAGCCTTAAATACCTATAATAAATTTCTCTTTTTCATAATGTATAATTCTTTCTCTACATTGTTGGATTCAATTAGCTCATATTTTGTTGAGGATTTCTACCTGTATGTTCATGAGAGATATTGAACTATAGATATTCTTTCTGTTTCTATATAGATATAGATATTCTTTCTGTTTTTTTCTAGTTTTGGTGTTTTGGTATTAGCAAACCTGTTCTTTTAATTTTTCTCTATTCCTCTCCTGCCTTTGCCCATATGCATTTTCTGTGGTTTTATCTATATGAAAATAATGTACAGGTCATTTTGTATTTGTTCACTTGTTAATTTCTGATATGTACAAACTCTTTTGTACAAAAGTTGATATGTACAACTTTTATGTTGCTTGATAGATTTGATTTTATGATTTTCATTTTAGTAGTTATATTTAAAATCATGTCGAATTTTATAATGAGAAATGCCCATTAGCTGAATTTACAAAGAAAGATAATTATCCTCTGAAATCTCAGCATTTCTTCTCTGTGATTATAGTTGCATTATGATAATGATGAGGAAATGCTTTTCACCTTTAACTAACAAGAAGTGTCAGAGCCCTTTGTCGGTACCCAGGAGCTCTTACCATGTGACTCCTCCTGCTGGGGTCGTTACAGGACAGGCCTGGCTGGCCTAATGGGAGCACTTCTCCTGTTCTCACCCAGCCCTCTGTTGTTTGTCTCTTTCATCATTTCCTTTCAACCTTTATGTGGAACAAAAGAATATAGTTTGATAGTAATTCACTTAGCCTGTATTTTTCTCACTGTCAAATATTAAACAAGTAAGTTGAGGAAAACTTAAGTCGATTTCTCATTTTCTTTTTATTTTTTAAATGAATTTTAATTTTAATTGACCCCTAGTAATTGTAAATATTTGTGAGATACCACGTAATGTTTGAGAACATGTACATGATGTGTAATGATCCAATTAGGATAATTGGCATATCTTGTCACCTTAGTCATTACATTTGTGTTGAGATGATTTAAAATTCTCTCTACTAGCTGTTTTGAAATACTCAGTTGATTGTTGTCAGTCATAATTAACCTGCTCCTTTTTTTAAAATATATTTTTTAGGTATTGATGGACCTTCATTTTATTCATTTATTTTTATGCGGTGCTGAGGATGGAACCCAGTGCCTCACTCTTGCTGGGCAAGTGCCCTAACCTGCTGTTCTGTAGAATTTTTTTCCCCTTTTTGGTACTGGGAATTGAACCAGGGCCTCACATGCCAGGCAGGTGTACACCATTGAGCCATGTCCCCAGGCTTGTGCTATAGAGCTTTGCAAGTTACTCTTCCTGTCCAGCTGCAACCTTGTCCTTGCTAACCATGCTCTTCTTCTTTTCTTTTCTTTTTTTTTTTTTTTTTTTTTTTTCTTTTCAGGTGCTGGGGATCAAACCCAGAGCCTTGTGCTTACAAGGCAAGCACTCTACCGACTGAGCTATCTCCCCAGCCCCTAATCATGCTCTTCATTCCTCCTTTCCCTGATTTCAATTTTCTTTCTTTTGTTCCCTGAGTTTTTCTATTAAGTAAAAATTTTGCTACTTAACATAGTATGTAACTGGGGAAGGTGATGGCAACAAAGAGGAAATTTTAAGACTTATTTAACTGCATAAAGTAAAAGTCTGCTAGATTGATTATGAGATTTTAAATATAAAGAAAAATGGCAAACTTCATGTTTGTGTGTCTATTTTTCATAGGCAGAGAATCCCCCTAATGGACCAGAGTGTGGTTATGGCTCCTTTCATCAGCAGTACTGGCTCGATGGAAAGATCATTGCTGTGGGGGTGATAGACATCCTTCCATACTGTGTTTCATCTGTGTATTTGTACTATGATCCTGATTATTCATTTCTGTCACTGGGCGTCTACTCTGCTTTACGGTAAGGTTGCTTTTTGCATTTGTGGTAATACCTTACATAGAACTTCAAGTGATTACTCATGGATTAGATTTATTATGTAACAGAAGAATCTTACTTGACAGTATAATAACTTGGTATGGTTAGCCTCTTAGTCTATACTGGGATTTAGAACTACTTTAGAACTGATGCCATTGTTTGATGGTCACTATCTAGCTTTTTAATGTTTCCATACATGTTTCCGTGTATAAGTTGTTTAGTTTCTGCATTTACTTAGGCACCTTCATCAGAACCACTTATTTACCTCAAAGTATAATACTTATACTCTTGTCATAACTATCATATGTATTTTCACTATTATTTAAAAGTTGTTAATGTGTAAGTGGATTAAAACAGTATGATTTTTCTGGAAGAAATATATTTACAGAGCCATTTGTTTAAGGCCAGGGACATGTGCTGATAAGTGCATGGTTAGGAACTCTGTATGAATGAGGTAGAGTGTACTGAACACAAACTAAGGTGGCTGCAGTGTCACTAGGTGATGTAATCTTACAGGACCACTGTCATGTCTGTAGTCCAGAGCTGACTGAAATGTCATTATAGGGCAACTGACCGAGTATGTGGAGCAGGAAGGGGGAATTCCTGACTGACCAAACCTGTCCCCTTCATCTGAAGATGATTTCCTTATTATGTCCATGCTGCAAACATAATGCAGCACAAGCATTTCCTTTAGTAAGGAGACTGAGTCTTCATGAGAATATTTGTTTCTATTTTTATTCCTGCTTGCCTGTATGTATATGTGTAGAGAAGGGAGGAAGATTTTGGTATGGGAGCTTAAGTCTCTTTCTCCTATAATTTTCTCTTTTCATTTCCCTTTCTTTATGTTGATGGTCACATTTTTACATCATGGTAAAATGTACTGCCAGTTTATTTTGATGTGTGTACTTTTTTCTGAATTACACAAGTAGAAGAGTTGATGTTTTTCTCTAAATCAGCAGTTTGATTTAAAACATTTTTTTATTAATGCATATTAATTACACAGAATAGTGGGTTTTCATTGTGGCATGTTTGTACATGCATATAACTTAATTGAATCACTTTTACTGTCCGGTACCTCCCCTTGCCTTACCCTCCTTCCTTCCTCCGACCCTCTTTCTCTACACATTTAATGGTCTCCCTTATACTTTCATGAGATCATTTTTTTTTTCTTTTTCCTCTCTACCTTTCATATGTGAGAGAAAATATGTGACTCTAGACTTTCTGAGTCTGACTTTGTTTAACAAAATGCTTACCAGTTTTATCCTTTTTTCCTGCAAATGATATAATTTTGTTCTTTATGGATGAATATAACTGCATTGTGTATGTATGCCACATTTTTTAGCTTATTCATCTGTTGTCAGATGCCTAGGCTGGAACCTAGCTATTGTGAATTGTGTTTCTATTAAATGTGAGAATGCCTGCTATCTCTAGAGTATGCTGTTTTGAATTCTTTTTTTTTTTTTTTTTCTTTTTTCCCTCCTCTGAGGTGCCGGGTACTCGAACTGCGGCCCCTGCGCATGCTAGGCGAGCACTCTCCAATATGAGCTATTTTTTCAGCTCCCTGTTTTGAATTATTTTGGATAGATAACAACGAGTGGTACAACTGAATCATGTGGTAGTTCCATTTCTAGTTTTTCGAGGAACCTCCATGGTGATTTCCAAACTGGCTATTCTAACGTACATTTCCACCAGCAGTGTATGGGATCCTTTTCCCCACTCCCTCACTGGCGTTTATTGCTATTTTTTTTTTTTTCCCCCCGTGGTGGTGGGGATTGAACCCAGGGCCTTGTGCTTGCAAGGCAAGCACCCTATCCACTGAGCTATATCCCCAGCCCCATGCTATTTGTATTTTTGATGATTGCCATTCTGACTGGAGTGAGATGGAATCTCAGTGCAGTTTTGATTTGCATTTCCCTGATGGCTAAACATGTTGAATTTTTTTATTTTGTATGGTTGTTGGCCAGTTGTACTTTTGAGAAGTGTCTGTTTAGTTCAGTAATTCCCTTATTGAATGATTTTAGTTTTTTGTTTTGTTTTGTTTTTATGATAGGTTTTGAGTTAATCCTCTTTTAGAAAAGTAGCTGGTAAATATTTTTCTCTCATTTTATAGATTCTTCATTATCTTATTTCCTATACCGGAGCTTTTTAATTTTATGCCATCCCACTTTGGGTTCTTGGTATTATTCCTGAGCTATTTACTGAGGAAGTTGTTGCCGACACCTCCATATGAAGCATTTTCCCTGTGTTTTCTTGTAATAGTTACAAAATTTCTGGTTTTATTCTTAGGTCTTTGAGTCATTTTGAGTTTTGAGCAGGGTGAGAGAGAGCAATCTAGGTTTTTTTCTATTACATACAGATATCCGGTTTTCCCAGTACCACTTGTTAGATTGTCTTTTCTCCAGTGCATGTTTTTTGGCACCTCTGTTTCTGTCTTCAGTTCTGTTTCATGGGTCTTTGTGTCTGTTTTTATGCCAGTGTCATGCTGTTTTCGTTACTATGGCTCTGTAGTATAATTTGAAATCAGGTATTGTGATTTCTTCAGAGTTACTCTTTTTGGTTAGAAATGTGTTGACTATTCTGGATCTTTTATTCTTTCATATGAGTATTTTGACTGTTCTTTTTCCTAGTTCTGTGAAGAATATCATTGGTATTTTGATGGGGATCACATTGAATCTGTGAATCACTTTTGGTAATATGAACATTTTAATGCTATTAATTCTTCATATCTTTGTACATATGGGTTCTTTCCATCTTTTAGTGTCTTCTATGTCTTTTTTGAATATTCTGTAATTTTATCCATCTTTTGCAGGTGATCATGTCATTGACAAATAGGGATAATTTAACTTCTTCCTGTCCTTTTATTTCTTTTTCCTTTATTTCTTTCTTTTGCTTAATCACTTTGACTAAAATTTGAAGTACTATATTGAATAGACCTTCTTGTCTTATTCCTGATTTAAGAGGAAATATTTTCAGTTTTTCCTCATTTAATGTGATGTTGGCTTTGGGTTTGTTGTATTTAGGCTTTATTATGTTTAGGTAAAGTCCTTCTGTTCCTAGTTTTTTGGGGGATTTTATCATGAAGAGGTGTTAATTTTTGTCCAAGGTTTTTTCTCCCATCTATTGAGATGATCATGTGGTTTCTTACCTCAGTTCTACTTATGTGTTCTTGAGTTTTATTTGCAAGTTGTTATGGTTTGATGCAAGGTGTTCCCCCTAAAGCTCACATGTGAGACAATGCAAGAAGGTTCAGAGGAGAAATAATTGGGTTGTGAGAGTCTTAACCCAATCAGTGAATTAATCCCCTGATAGGGATTAATTGAGTTGTAACTGAAGGCTGATAGGGTGTGACTGGAGGAGAAGGGCATTGGAGGTGTAACTTTGAGGTATATATTTTGTATCTGGCAAGTGGAGTCTCTCTCTCTCTGCTTCCTGATCACCATGTGAGTTGTTTCCCTCTGCCATACTCTTCTACCATGATATTCAGCCTCACCTTGAGCCCCAAGAGATGGAGCTGACTGACTGTGGACTAAGATCTTTCAAGCTGTGAGCCTCCAAATAAACCTTTCCTTGTTCTCCAGTTGTTCTGGTCAGATCTTTTAGTCACAGTGGCAAAAAAACTGACCAAAACACAAGTATGTTGTTAAGGATTTTTATGCTTATGTTCATCAAGGATATTTTCTTTTCTTGATTTATCTTTGTCTGGTTTTGGTATAGGTAATACTGACTTTGTAGAATAAAGAGCCCTGATGTTAGTTCTTCTTTAAAGATCTGGTAAAATTCAGCTGTGTATTCATCTGGTCCTGAGTTCTTTGCTGGAAGAATTTGTATTGCTGCTTCAATCTCATTGCTTATTACTGGTCTTCTTAGGTTTCCTGTGTCCTCTGGGTTCAATTTTGGTAGGTCATATATATCTAGAAATTCATACTTTTTTTTTTTCTAGATTTTCCAATTTACTGGAATGTAGAATTTCAAGATAGTCCCTGAGGATTTTGCTGATGTACTACTAATGTCTGTTGTAAATCCCCTTTTGTGTCTCTGGTTTATTTATTTGGGTTTTCTCACTCTCTTTTGTTTAAGTTTTTATCAATCTTGTTTATCTTTTCAAAGAACCAACTTTTCGTTGAACCTTTTTCTTTATTATCGTTTTCATTAATTTCAACTCTGATCTTCATAATTTATTTCTATTGGTTAAGGGATTGATTTGTTACTGTTTTTAAGATCTTGAGATGCATCATTAGGTTGTTTGAGATTTTTCTGATTTTTAAAACGTAGGTACTCATAGCTATAAATTTTCCTCTTGGAACTGCAGTATCTCATAGTTTCTTGTATGTTGTGTATCTATCTTTGTTTGAGTCTAAGAATTTTTAAGTTTCTCCCCTAATTCTTATTTAATCTCCATATGTTTGTATAGTTTCTATAGTTTTTCTTGCTGTTGACTTATAATTTCATAAGATTATAGGTCAAGAAACTATTTCAACTCCTTTGTATTTGCTAGGTCTTGCTTTGTTGCTTAAAATATGATGTTAAGTTTTATAAGTAACTAAAAAGAAAGTATATTAAACAGTTGTTGGACAGAAATATTCTGTAGATGTGTTAAGTCCATTTGATCCATATTGTTTTTCGACTCTTTAGTAACTTTGTTGATTTTATTTTTGGTTGACCTGTCTATGAGATAGGTACATTGAAATCACCCACAATTGTAATATCGGGGCATATCTGAGCATTTATGTTGAATAGTACATGTTCATGAAATTAGGCTCACTAATGTTTGGGGCATAAATATTTACCATCGTTCTATCTTCTTGCCAAATTGTTCCCTTTATCAAAATGTAGGGACCTTTAGGTCTCATCTAATTCTGGCTTGAAGTCTGCTTTGCTTTTGGATTTCCATTTGTTGTTGGGTATCATTTTCCATCCTTTCACTTTCAGTCTGGATATCTTTGCCAGTGAGGTGTGTTTTGTAGGCAACATGTAATTGTACCTTGTTTTTTTTAATTCAGTCTGTCAGTCTGTGTCTATAAATTGGAGAATTGAGACTCTTTATGTTGTTTTTTATTGAGAGGTATGTATTATTTCCTGACATTTTGTCTTATATGTAATATTGATTTGATCTAATTCTCATTTGTCTATCTCTTTTACTGAGATTTATTCCTTCCCGATCTCTCTTGGTTGTTTTTATTTTCTTGTGTGTGTAGAATTCCTTTAAATATCTTCTGCAGTGCTCTCAAGTAGTCAAGAGTTTTTTTTAGTTTATGCTTATCTTGGAAATTTAAAATTTCTCCTTTGATTCTGAAGGGGAGCTTTGCTGATTGTAGCAATCTAGCTTGGCTGTTATTTTCTTTGAGGACTTGAAACTATGTATTTCAAATACTTGTTGATTTCAAATCCTGGCCTTTAGGATTCCTGTGAGAAATATGCCATTATTCTGATTGATTAGTTTGGAGTTTTTTTCTTGCAGCTTTTAAAATTCTTTCTTTGTTCTTGACATTTTCATATTTTAACTATAATGTGTCTCAGAGAGTTTATTTTTTGGTCTTGTCTATTTGGGGTTCTAAATTCTTCCAACATCTGAATGTTCATCTCATTTCCAGGTTTGGAAGATTTTCTATTATCAGTGCCATTAGCCTGTTTGTCTGCTCCTTCTTTAATACCTGTAAGCCTTAAGTCAGGTTCCTTAATGTCATCCCAGAGTTCTTGTTCATTGTGATCACAGTTTCTTATTACTTTTTCTGTTTTGCCATCTGAATGTTCAAGTTCATATACTTTGCTTCTAAACTTGCAGTTCTCTTCTTTGCTTGATCTCATCCATTAGTGAGACTTTCAGTGGAGTTATTTTTCATTTTCAGAATTTTGGGGGGTATTTTTAAGAATATCTCTATTGAAATGCTCTTTTATATCCTTTGTTTTATACCTTAGTTCATTTCTTAGATATTTTTAAAAATTGATTATTCTAATAGTCAACTTTTTGAATTATTTTTTCTTGTTTTCTCATGTTTCCTGTGTTTCTGTATTGAGATTTATCCATCTTCTGGAGTGGATCTCTATTCCACCGTTACATGGGGGTCAGTTAGTGAGGTGCTTTTCTTCACTATGTCTTTTATGCAGGGGTACATCTCTATGTGAAAGCACCCACTCAGCACGTTCCTGGTGCTGCACGATCAGTCCCTGGCACTGCTGGGAGACAGATGAACATCCCCTGTACCTGCTACTGCTTGAGAGCAAACCATATTCTAACAAGCCATAAAAACTTATTTAAAATTTCCTCTACAAGCCCACTAGTCCAGAAGTGGAAAAAAACATATTATAATATGCCGGAAAGTTAAAGAAAGTAAAATTGATATTAAGCTATAAGGACATAAAAGTAAAAAAGAAAGAAAAAGATTCAGAAAAGGAAAAATAATAGCAAGTTGGGGAGGGAAGAGGCAAAAAAAAAAAAAAAAAAAAAAAAGGAAAATCAGGGAGAGAAAAAAAGGGAGAGTATAAAAAAGAGAAAGACAAAGAACAAATTAGATAACATATTACTACATTAAAAATAAATGGCAGGGGGAGAGAGAAGAAATTCGATGAAAGTAAAAAGAGAGGGAGAGGGTATAGAAAAGAAGAAGAAGAAAAAGAAGTAATAAGTCCAGTTGCAAATTATAGCAATAAATCCAAACACATTATAACATTAAAAAATAAAATCCAGAACTGGTCATGATGGTGCATGTTTGTTATCCCAGTGACTTGGAGTCTATAACAGGAGGCTCACAAGTTCAAGGTCAGTCTGGGCAACTTAGCAAGACCCTTTCTCAAAAAAATAAAAAGAGCAGGGGGTGTGGCTCAGTGGGAGAGTGCCCCTGGGTTCAGTCTCAGCACCACCCACCCACGTAGTACTTTTGATAACAGAACTGAAAACAACATACCTCTCCTCACTTTGAACTGCATTACATCTTAGTGGGATGTATGTGAGCAGAAGCAGCAGCTAAATGTTCAACCCCCAATACCAAAAACTTTTTAAAAATAAAAATAAATACAGGGAAGTGAGAGGTAAAGGTGGCTGAATAAGAAAAACTCAGGAGAGAAAAATGAGAGGGGGAGAGTGTAAAAAGAGTGAAAAGAATAATAGGGAAAATGATTCCAGGTAACATTACATTAAAGAAAAAAATACATAAAATTTAATTATGGTACTCAGTGTCAAATAATAAGGGGGACCTGCCTATTATTCAGAAGGTGGTAATACCAGTAAAATGAAAAAAGCTAACAGTGAAGAGTCTAAATTTACTCCTTTCCAAGGTGTTTGAGATGAATTATTGGACCTTCCATCTTTGGATTACACCAGGTGTTGGGAAGCATGGTAGATGCCCAAGTCTTGACAGTGGGACCTCTGAGTGGCTTTGGACTTGGAGCTAGTGGCCACACTGCTGTCTCCAGGCTGGATTAGGGGCTGAGTGTTTAGTTCTCCACCTAACTCAACCTTCTGCTTCAAAAGCTGCCCAGGACCTCTCCATCCACCAACCTCATGTGACTCTTTGTGACTCTGATGTCCTGAGGTGCTTCTGGATGCGTACAAGTTCTTAGGAGGACCTAAGGGAACCATCCTGATCATCTGCAGCCCTGTGGCCTCATCTTTCCCTGCCAAGAGGGAGGCTTTGTGTGGCCCTGGGACTAGCAGTATATGCCTTGCCCTGCCCTCCAGCACCACAGATATGACTCAAAGATGTGGCTTCCTAAGTTTCATCTTGAATCCTGGTGCGTGAAATCTGGACAGATGAAGTTGTGCTAGACGGCAGGTGGTGTGAGGTCCCGAATGGTTCTAGAGCACCAGTTTCAAAGGGCCTGCTATCAGCCAGTCACAGTTCAGAGCTCCCAGTGGGTTCAAGCCACAGTCTCACTCCTGAGCCCACGAAGTCTTGGTACCTGCCGACGAAGTAAAGACAAATGAAAACGTGGTCATTGGGTCTCAGAGATACAAAAGAGAGTGAGAGCGAGACAGACAGACAGAGAGAAGAGTAAAAAAGGGGCACAGGGATTTCTCATCTCCTATGCAGGCAGCTTTTAGGATGGCTCCCCTTCTCAGCACTTGCAGAGGCCACAGGGCAGTGCTTGCAGGTGCAGGGTACTGTTCCGCCACACGGTCTCCTTGTGCTGCGGCTGATCTCCTTTCACTGCGTGCCTGTCCTGCAGTGGATGCTTCTGGAAGTCTTTATGATCCCTATTTCAGCTCTCCAGAGGGGAACTTCCCCTCCCCCACCACGCAACCACACCCTGGGCGCTGGTGCAGTGCGTTTCTTCTTCTGACTTCTAATAAATCACCATTCTGTGTTTCACCTGAACACTCACTTTCTGAGTTGCGTTCCAGCACTTTCCCTTTGCCCCCTTATCTCGTTGTGAAACTGCACAGCTGTGGATCCAATTTAGTATACATTGCTTGTTTTGTCTTTTGTTTGTTTGGTTGGTTTTTGTGTAAGCAATTTGATTTTTTAAAAAAAAATTGATTTTTGTATTTGTGTATGTTTCAGTGGTCCACAATATAAAGAAGATCTCCATCAAGTATTTCCAACCTGACTTTTGTCTTAATGCCAATTTATAACAAGTTCACAATTATACAATATTCATATCTAATCTTTAATAATCCTTTATTTTTCTTGTGTAGTTAATTGCATTTGTTTTGTATAATATTATAAAAGGTATTCATAGCTTATTTGGATCTCGTTTGAATTAAAACTGATAATTTAGATGATTGACATTTTATAACTTTTAGAAGTTAACTTTTGAAGCTTGTATTTATTTCAGAAAAGATGTATTTTCTTTATATCAGACTTACTTTTAAATTATTGCTGTTTTCTTATTTAATTCTTACATCTGTCACTTTACAATGTTTATTTGTGAATTTTTCCAGACCTTTCAGATGGATATTAAGAATAATATTTAACCCCACATAATAAATCCTGGCCTATTGATGAAATATTCATGGCTCAGTAAACTGAGAGACGTTTAGATATCCTGCTGCATTCGAGATAGTCATCACTTCCAGCAAGATTGGAAGGAGTTCTGTCTGCTGCTTGGTGTGTCTCTTGCCAAGCCTAGAGCTGTAGAGATGTGAGGAAGCAGAGGAGCAGTATGGGAGACTGCCTCTGCACCGCAGTCCTGTGCTGCCTTTTGTGCTCTTGAAAGGGAGTCGCTGAGTCTGTAGAAGAGGAGACTGACATAAAGCACAATTGGAGAGTAGGTTCCACATTGCCAATTTTATTATTGATTTTAATGCATTTTGGTGGAAGCTGTTTTGGAAGTTTTTCCTCTGTTTCTTCAGTTTCTTAAGCAATCCTATATAAACTAAACTGCAGATGTTAAAAGTATATGAATTGAAGATCGTGAGCTTGGCATTAGTCTATATATTGTAGGAAGATTAATTTTAGAGATGCAGGCTATTCATTTAACGTGTTTATTTGCACAAAATCTAATCCGCGTGTCTTGGCACCATTCGTAGACATGAATAATATAGACAGTTGGTCAAAGCAGACAATAAATTAGAAAACAGACAACTTAATTTTAGATTCTTTGTAGCACTATGACACAATAAAATCAGCAGTGGTGGTAGGCATGAGAACTGTTTTACACTGAGTGGTCAGGAAAGACCTCTATTAACAGGTGACATATTAGAAGCAGAAGAGGAAAAGGAACCAGTCTTGTAAAACTCTGAGGGTGGAAGTCCAGAGAAAGGGATAGCAAGTCCAAGTGCTCTGAGGGAGTCAGAAGAAGGAGAAGGCTCCTGGGCTAAGGTATAGGGAAGGACTTAGAGAGTGTTTGCATGGAGGGCAGCGAGGGGCCAGTGGAGCTGGGCTTGCAGGTCATGGTGGGGAGGTTGGATTTTATCTTTGTGTGATATTAATCCAGTGCAGGATTGGGTGACTAGGGTGGTTACCTGATCTGACTTAGTACTATAAAAGATTATCTGGCTGTGGAGCTTATGGAGAGGCAAGAGTGGAAACAGAAAAACCAGTTGGGGTGCTATTGAAGTCATCCAGGAGAGCTGTAAATGGTAACTTCAACTAGAATATCTGAGATGGAGGTGATGAGAGGTGGCCAGAATGAGGGTATATTTTGGAGATAGAATCTGCCTGATTTACTGATGGAATAGATGTAGGAATGAGAGAAAAAGAACAGTTATGAATGACTCATAGGTTTGGGGGGATAGTGATGCAATGAACAGAGATGAGCAGCACCAAGTGAAGAAGGACCTTTGAGGGGCTGGGTGTTCTCATATTTGCTTGTATCCATGTATTTTCTTGGTTCGAATCTGGAAAGTGTATTAGTACCAGGAAAAGTAAGATTTATTGTATTTAGTTGGCTTGAATTTAGAAATACTTTGAATTTTGGGGAACAGTCTTTCAAAGCTTTATTTGAACTTGAAAAATGCATAGAATATTCCATTAAATATTATATTTCTCCTAAATTTCAAGCATCCTCTCATTCTAAAATGAAGGAACAGGGCTGGGGATATAGCTCAGTTGGTAAAGTGCTTGCCTTGCAAGCACAAGGCCCTGGGTTCAATCCCCAGCACCGCAAAAAATAAATAAATAAATAAATAAAATAAAATAAAATGAAGGAACGAAAGCCTTCAAGAAACAAACATGGAAACATGCTTTAGAAATGTATTCAGGTTTTACTTAAAACTCTCAGATACAACCAGTCATTCAGCTGGGCAAGTAGGGTGAAATTCTGTGCCAAGATCTTCCTGGCTTTAAATTATGACCAAGCCACACCAAGGCATTGCAGCGAGACCATGGCCACTTCTTTGATGAGGCAGCCCTGCCCTTGCTGACAAACAGAGCAGGTGTGGTGTGACAGCATGGTATGTCCCCCTCTCTCATTTAGGAAAAACATGGTAGATTTGCATGCAGATACAGGAATGAGTTATGTGTCTCATACAGCTGAATGTGTTTGCAGGCAAATGGGCATAGTAGTAGTTATTCTTCCTGAAACTTATTGGCTCTTGAGTATTCTAAAACTTGCTCTCTTTAACTGCTGTCTTTAACCTGTTGAGCCCAGATCCATTGAGAATTCCAGGGCATAATGATTAATGTGATACTGTACTATTTAATTTTATGCTTCTTGAATTTTGCATCAGCTATTTTGCCTAATAAAGTGTAAAACCTAAACTTAAATATATTTGCTCAAAATAATTTAGAGGATTTTAGGGTATCTCTTTAATAAAAAATCATCTTACAGTGTTTTGAAAATTGTTTTTCTTTCAAGATTTGGATTTTTTGATTACTATATAAGATTTTATTAAATATTATCATCAGATTACATCATTTTTTAAAATTGGAGCTAGAATTAACTGTACTTTCATCTTTCTTTTTCTTTTGGCAGAGAAATTGCTTTTACTAGGCAACTTCATGAGAAAACATCTCAACTCTGCTATTATTATATGGGTTTCTACATTCATTCATGTCCCAAGATGAAATATAAGGTAAAGTTGATTTGTATATGTGTGTCTATTTTCATTGTATAAAAATGAATCTTTAATAAAATTTTCATCTCAAGGCACCGGATTTGGAGCTTTGAAGGAGGGATGAATGGGTTAATAAGTAAATCTCTTTGCAATTTCAAAAAGTAAACTTTCTATAATGAGAACCACAGTTTTTACTGCTCTTACTTTATAATCCATCATGTTATTGTGAGATTTAAGCATATTTCAGAATTTCCTTTAAAAAGACTCTTGTTAGTGAAACTCTTTGATGCTTTCTAACTACTAATGGAAGATTGAGCAGTGCAGAGGAGCAGACCACCAGCTCTGCAGGTGCAGAAAGATGCAGGCATGAATCTTCCACCTAGAACTTATGGTCTAGGTGGAGCTGGGGGCATTTTACATAAAACCAGGTCTTGCATTGGTTGGTGAGTGGACTGGGAGAACGTGGGATTTTGCTCCCCAAGGTATGGAAGAGGAGAAGAGGAAGGGCTCAAGGAGAGGGAAGGTATGATGGAGAAGCACAAAGGAGCCAGTGACAGTTCCTGTGATGTACTCATGGGAGGGGGGCAATGAGAGGAGTAGGAAGGACCTTGAAAGGTGATCCAAGGAACACAGGCACCTGGGAGTCATGATATGTCACATATCAGAGAGCAGTGTAAATACAATAGATAACTGTCCATATGCTAAAATATGATTCTTTAAATCATAAGAATTTTAAAAATATGCCAAAATAAAGAAAAAGTATATTGGAGCTCCTGTGTGCTCATTACCTAGATTCAGCAATTATTCACACATCTTTTTCATCTGTTCTTTTACCCCATCCTCACCTCCTTATGAATTAATTTGGACCAAATCAAAAAGATGTTTTCATTTGTAAATATTTTAGTGTGTATTTATTTCTGAAATATAAGGGTGGTTTGAGGACAACTACAATCTCATCATCACACCTAAAAAGTATTAACAATGTTTCCAAATATCATCAATGTTCATATTTCCCTAATTATTTCATAATGCTTTTCACAATCAATTTGTTTGACTTAAGACCCAAAAAAGGACATAAATTATATTTGGTTCATATATCTCTTAACTCCCCTGCCCCCTGTCCTTCAAAGGACTGGTTCACCCAACTTAGTGATTATTGGCATGATCATGGTTTTAAAGATTTGAGGTTAGGTACCAAGTGACTGATGGCTCCATTTTCAGAAATTATGGATTCTTAAAGCAGGACTGACTTTGAGAGAAGGATGAACACACAGTACTGAATCTTGCTGGGTTTTGTTGTCAGGCTGCACAGTCTGATCAGGGTGTCTCACTGGTATTTGGAAGTTCTCTTTTGAGCTTTTATTTAAGCATACATTGTAAGTAGATAACTTCGGGATTTGGTTGTCTTCAAAAGTTATTTTTATACCGGAATATTGTTTTACTCGATAGGCTTAAACAGTGTTCTGTGCAGAAGGATAAACAGGAACATATTTCTGTTTGCCCCAAATACTTACTTGCTACTAATTTTATTGATATTTTTCTCCTAGCTCATATTCCTTGTTATAGTACTAGATCTAACTTAGTTCAGGGTAGAAAACTCAAATATTCATTTATTTTAGTGTAATTGTAAGACTCAAATATACCTCTGGCCGTCCTTCATGGAGTACTTGCACCCAACCCATTAAACAGAAGAAGTATTTACACCAGACTCAGAGACTTCGTTTTTACCCTCATCTTTAATATCCCAGTGTTAAATGTCTAGTTTGTGTTTAGTGTCAGAGCCTTTTCTCTTGGAGAGGCTTGCTTTCCTTATGTCTAACTAAATTCTAAGTTGCTTTGTATTTTAACCCATATCTTTTCTTTTTTTGTCATTAGCATAAGTGAATCTAATTTCATTATCCCCTTTGCTTCGCAAAGCTGTTGAACTCAGATTTGTTGGCTGTGGTCCAGACTAAATGTTTTATGTTCTCTAGTCTTCTAGGTAGAGCTCTCTTGGAAGTTAAAGTCAGGTCATATCTCTGTTTAAGTTAGGGATTTTTAAAATGCCTTCTGCACTGTTCAGTCTGGCAGGAATAGTCGTCATCGTTGGGTCAGTGGGTCTTGCTGTGGCTGTTTCTGATATGGAGTATGTGTGTGGGGAGTGGTCTGCTATCAACAATGTAAATAGCCATGAAAACATAATCAGTGTTAGCAGGTTTATATACAAAGTGTATGAGTGGTGTACCAAGAAGTAATAAGGTTTGGAAATAAAGTAAGTATGTGAACTGGTGATTTTAATTTGTGATTCTGTGTAGTACTGCTAACTTGCTAAAAGATCCACATATTAGGGTATTGGAAATAGTTCCTATCTAATAAGGTTCTCTGGCACTTTCCAGTGTTTTAATATTTGTCAGAGTTCTTTGTAAAAGCTACCACTCCTAGTATTTCTTACTTGTTAGGTAATATTTAAGATACCCATAATAGTGAGTAACAAATATGCAGACTATTGAAAGAATTCATGAATGACTTAGATTTTCAGGGATTCTAATTTCTTATTTCCCAATCCTTCAGATCAATATGTTTGGAATTTGGAAACACTATCAAAACCTATGAGACTAGGTTATAGGCCAAAGGGGAAAGACTATTTAGGACTCAAATAAGCCGTCCAAACAATACTTTTTTTCCAGTATATTATATTCACATTTTATTTTGGGAGAGATAATTTTTCAATTTTGTAGTATCATTAGTTTTTTTAATAGATATTTATGAGATGATAAGAAATTTTTAATACTAAATTTTGTAAAGCCAGCATTTTCCTGGGATCATTGGTTTTGAATATTTTTGGGTCCTTAAAAACATGTCGATGTTAGTTTTTAGATTGTCTTTAAAAGTTGTTATCATTCCATTATGATTGGACTTATGTAATCTTAGGTAACTGAGGGAGTAAAGATATTTTCATTTAAGGATTTTTAAAAATATTTCAAGCAAATGAGAGCCATCAGTTATGAAAGAATAGCATATCTGCTTATTAAAATAGGTCTTTTCAGTTAGAAAATGAGCCATTCAAATTTAAGATAGGTGTTGGTCTAAGTGTGAGTATTTCTTATTGCAAATTGAAGGTCTAGAACTGGAGGCCAACAACAACCAAAAAAACTCAGGAAATCAATTGCACATTATTATGAAATTTCTCATTTTCAAGATAAATTTAGCATGTATCTATAATATAGTTAATAATACTTTTTTGTTAGCATATAATTAAAATTATTTTTTCTTAGTGTAAACTGTTTTAAATATTAGCAATGGCATATTTCTGCCACATTGTAAAATATACATGGAAAAATCTACAAGGGTTTTCCGTCTGATGTTAAGGAAAAAAAGGAATATGTATTTTTTAATGGGGACGCTTTTGCTAACTGAGAAGAAGCAATCTGTTAGGTGCCTGGTACGTGTGGGACAACTGTTGTGTCTAGATCTGGGCTCTTCCCCAGGGGCGTTTACAACGTATGGTGGGACAGACGTGTGTACAGTACAGCCTGAAGTAATGCCGGTTGACACTGAGCTGCACTTGAGACTAGATTAATGTTTCATTTGGATTTTCTTGGGTAGATTTGGACTTACTAAGTTATAGTCTTTACTGTATATTTGTTATTTGATGTAAAACAAATCACAGTATTTGTACCCTCTCTGTTCCATTGAGTAATTAGCTGAAGTGGTGGGTCTATTTGTGTAGAGAGGACAGTCCTTTGGTAGAGGGCTCCCAGAAATGTCTGCCATCACTGCCTCTTGCCCTCTCCCTTGTGTGTGCATGCTGCTACACCCAGCCCACCCTGGGTGGGACTGACTGGTGCCTTACACTGACTAGTGGATGTCATGAAAGTAACTGTCAGGGATTTCTGAACTCTGGACTTAAGGGGACCGGCATCTTTCACTGCTTCTGTCTTTGGAGCCAGCCATCAGCTGAAAGGTCCAGCTACCCTAGCTGGAGCAAGGCTGCCCATGAGGGCAAATTGACCTAAGCAGTTTCTGATGGTCAAAGTGAGTTCTGGCAGTCAATTTGCTTGCCTTGCTAATGACAAACATTTCAGGACAAGAATCACCATGTGGTCACCTTCAGAGCTCTGTGAGCAGCTTGAGCTACAGTAAATTCTCCTAAGTAATCATGATTTGCTGGTTTATAGCAGTTTCATTCTTTTTGATGTTTTTATTGATGCATTATAACTCTATCTAATGTTGGGTTCATTTTGTCATAATTATACAAGTATGAAATTTAATTTGTCTTATTTCAGGCCCCAGTGCTGCCTCTTTCCCTCCCCTCCTACCTCCCCCTCTTCCCCTTTCTCTTCTCTACCAGTCTTCCTTCTACCTACCTACCTACCTACCTACCTACCTACCTACCTACCTATGTATTTATTTAGTTAGTTAGTTAGTTATAGTTATTTGGTGTATAGCAGTTATATTCTTGTGCATCATATTCCCTAAAATGTTTTTATTGAATTCTTCTGATTTACTGTTCAATGTATATGTATATAAATATGTGTACTTTTGAAATAAAAATTGATTTACGTAAACATTTCATAGTCAGGTATGTTGTCTGTGACGATAGTATTAGATGTCAGGCATAGGATAGTTACAGAAGAGTTTCATGAGTCGTCAGTGAAAGGAGAATGTTTTGACAGGTTGTGTTGTCGTTGCTGTTAGTCACTATTAGGGCAATTGTGGCTATTTGAATGAACTTGGTGATGTTTTGGCGTAATTCACTGTCAGTTTCGGGATTCAGGAACTGACTGAAATGAGTGGAAAATATGTTTTCAGTGTCAGAGATTCTCCTTGGGGGAGCTCTTTCTGCTTGTGTAGGAAGGAACAATGATTTCCTGACTGTGGTCCTTAGGGGTTCTTGTTCTTTTGGTTTGCACAGGCTTCTGAGGTGGTTGCCGCCTATTCAGGCATCTCAGGCTATCGTCAGTGACTTGAATCAGGATAGAATTTGCTCTCCTGTTCTCTGGTTGTTATATATATATATTTTTTAAATGTGGTAAAATATGACCCTTAACCATCCTCACTTGTTTCTTGTGCACCACTCAGTGGCATTAAGTACATTCACATTGCTGTGCAACCACCCGCCCCTACCTCCAGGAGTCTTCATCTTGCAAGACCAAAACCCTGCACCATTAAGTAGTAACTCATTTGTCTTCCTCTCCACAGTCCCTAAAACTACTCTTAATACATTATATAAATGGAATAATACTGTTTGTATTTTTATTAACTGACTTATTCATTTAGCTCAGTGTTCTCAAGGTTATTCGTGTTACAGCATGTGTCAGAATTTCCTTCTGTTTTAAGAATAAATGATACTGTGTTGTGTATATGTACCACATTTTGTCCATCTATTCATCATTTTGGGCACCTGGCCTGCCCCTTGCCCTCTGGGTATTATGAGTAATGCTGCTATGAACTTGGGTGTGCAGATAATCTGTTCAAGACCTGACTTGGAATTCTTTTGGATGTATACCCAGAAATGGAATTGTTGGATTATGGAGTAATAGTATTTTTTTAAGTTTTTGAGGAACTACCCTACTGTTCTCATAGGGGCTATATCATTTCACATTTCTGCCGGTAGTGTACCAGGTTTCCAGTTTTTCCATGTCTTCACTGACAAATGTTGTTTTCTATTTGTGTGCTTGCTTGCTTGGAAACCCTTAGCAGAAAGCCATCTAGCCAGCTTTATACATTTCATTTGTGAGAGTTGTGTGTCTTTGTGTGAGCCCCTCACTGGAAGGGAATTGGATTAACTTAGGGCAAGTTAGTTAAAGAAATATTCCTTCCTTCTCCTTTCCAATACAGAGGGTGAGCATCTGAATAATTTACTGTTTATTCTTCCCAATAGCTAACATTTTTTAAACTGAGATGTTGGTTTACATATATTTATATTAAGTTGTCTTTTTTAATGGTGCCATTGGTTAAAAGCATGGTTCTGTCTCTTTATATATTATCTTCATAACCCCATGTTGTGGAAGAAATAAGGCTTTATTAAAAATAAATCCTTTCAGCATTTGTTCAGGTTTTAATTTTGTGCATAGTGATATTCATATTTATTAATCTCATTTTAGTTTCCTGTCATTCTATCTTTGATGTACTGTTCTTTTTAAAATCATGTTTAATTTCACATCTCATAATTTATGTATAGGCCTTTTTTTTACTTTTGTTTATGCTAGAAAATAGCTAATTTTTTTTTTACTTTGAACTTGTTTAGTTTGCTAAAGCTTTTTTAAAAAATGGGTTTCCTATGCTTTCCAACTGTTTACTATTTATGTTAAGCTTAGATTATTAGATTAGCTTTTTTTACTCCTCATACACTTAAAAACTATTTGATTTTTTTTAAAATGGAAGAATATATAGAAGTGTTGTAATTTTTAAAAAAAGGAATACTTTTAAAAAGTTCTTCTACATGTTATCTCTGAGAATGCTGCTGAGAGGCCAGACTATGATCTGAAAGAGGCGTCTTGATGGAGTTCTTTATCCAGACTTGTATGCAGTCCAAAGTAAACAGTGATTTCAGGCAGTCTGCTTTAGTATCATGGCATGGCCAGACATCAGATAGTGGAAACATCAGAAAGGGCTCTGAAACAAAAGACTAATTCATCTGTGATTAATCATTCTTATGCTGAATACCTCAGCTTGAGTATGGTCAAACAGCACCCGGAATTCTGTAGGACCTTGCTCAAAAGAAGCCTGGCATGACTGCCATAAGAGCACCTACCAAAAAAGAAATTAAAAAGTTGGAGTCAACAGAGCTGCATTTGCAAAATCATGACTACTGGAACCCTGAAACTTCCAAGCTTTTCAAAGTTTCCTGACTAAACAAACTAATAAGTGTTATTTTACTTCAGTCTAGCGGCCCAGGGGGAAGCACATGGGTACACGTGGTGGTGACTTTGCTACTGCTGGCTGAAAGGAATACAAATGATCTCATCAGTTACCCACAGCTCAGAGCAAAATACTGGATTCTTTTGATTCAGCATCTGTTTTTTTTGATGTCAGATGTTCAATGGATTAGACATAGTAAAAAAAAAAATGACCCCATAATAATTTTAGTAAGGGATTTTTAATGCCTCCTAGAAGCAGTAGGAAGTTAAAGAATTCTGGTACTCATCACAGATTCTTGTTTCTAAAATTGTTACATGTGCAGTTATCTCACATCAGAGTCAAAAGCAGCTCCTTAAGGGTCATCTGTCCTAAGCTTCTCATTATAGATGAGAAAATTAATTCTCAAGATGGTTAACTTGCATTAACTCACACTTTAATTTTAGCAATTTTAAGGAGAATTTGAAAGTAAGAATTGAAATTCATATAAATTGTATAACATCAGATTTATGAGAAAGTATGTATAACTTAACTTTGGAGTATTCTAAAATGCTTGATGTATTAATTAAAGGTAAATTTAACTGGGGAATAAAAATACATTTAATCCTGTGCCACATTTCCCCCTATCCTTTTTCTTATCTCTCCACAGTGAAATAGAAAGTTTGGGCTAGTGTTTAATTCTCAGCCTTTGAAAACTACCTATCATCTCTGGAGCTTTTGAAAAATACCAGTGTCTGAGCTCTACCCTGATCTGAAGAAGGAAGTTTGCTTCTCTCCTTTACGTGTCTCATTCTCTGGAGGCCAGCCACTGTTTTATGTGCCCTTGAACTTCCTCTCATCGCCCTGCCCCCAGCTCTGTGCTGTCCCTTGCATCAAATGGCTTTGGCTTATCCTGGCATATGCCTGTCTGTTTCCCTTCCGGACCAAGCGTTGCCTCACTTCTCCCAGAAGCCCTTTGAATTTCTTTCATGTCCTCCCATCCCCTCTGCTCCCTGCATGCTGAAGCTAGAGGTGATCATTCTGCTTCTGAGAATTCGTCTCATTTGTAAATGCCTTGTCTGTAGCTCCTCTGGGCTGTAGCTTGTAGGTCACCATGATGAGGCAATGGTTATGGAGGGCCTGCTCTGCACAAAGCATCATGTTGGATGCCAAAGCAAAAGGAAGATGCCCAGACATGGTACCTACTTGTCTGTCCTTGAGCAAACCATGGCTAATCTATCGCTGTCCCCAGTGCCCTAGCAAATTAACAGGCAAATAGAAGGTGCTCCGTGGGTTTTTTGGCATGCGTTGCATACAGAAGCAGACATCTGTCTGTGGAAGTGAAGGGAAGCTGTGAGAGCTGCACACAAGAGCAAGTGATTCTAATCCAAATTTTGAGATTAGGAAAAATGTTAAAGTCTCATCTCAGTAGTATACTTTGTGTTTTCTGAGAATTCTTTTCTTCCCTACCTACCTGTAATTTTTTAAAAGTAAACTTGTTATTGGAGTAATACACACACACTTATGCATATATGTGCAGAGAAGTACACAAAAGTATATAACTTGCTAATTTTTCACCAAGCGAATATACCTGTTCTGCCACGTAGACCAGGAAACACCATGACCAGCCCCCCTCCCAACCTCCTCAAACTCCTTGATTACTCTTCCACCCCCAAAGATAACCACCATTCTGACTTGGAACACTTGAGTAGTTTTGCCTGTTCTTATGCTTTACATAAATGGAAACACTCATTGTTTTGTGAATGGCTTGTTTATTCAACATTATAGTGGTGAGATTTGTCTTTGTGGTTGTGTGTGGCCATAGATGGTTCGTTCTCATTGAGTATGCTGTTACGTTCAACGAATGCACTGCCGTTTGTGTGCCCGATCTACTGTGGGTGGGCTCTTTCTAGGCTTGGTCACTGCAGGTGCAGCTGTGGACATGCATTTACTTGGTTTGGTGAACATGTGTGTCCATTTCTGATTGATCTAGGTACAGATTGCCAGATCACAGGGTATGGGTATATTCAAGTTCAACTGACTAAGATTTTTTAGAAGGTGCTTGTATTAATTTATACTCCCTCAGCAGCTTTACTTCTCATCCTGAAGAGTGTGTGTATTTTGGTTTGTTTTATGTATACAGATTTTATTTACATTTATTATTTTTTATTCTAATTAGTTGTACATGACAGTAGAGTGTATTTATACATTTTGATAGATCATATATCAATGGAGTCTAATCTCTCATTTTCCTGATTATACATATTGCATGCAGTCATATGTGTACATGAGATAATAATGTCTGTTTCACTCTACTATCCTTCCTACCCCCATATCCCTTCCCCTCCCTTCACTCCCCTCTGCCTTATATAAGTATTCTTCTCTATCCACACCCTCCCTTATTGTGAATTAGCACCCACATATCAGAGAAAACATTCAGCCTTTGGTTTTTTGGCTTTGGCTTATTTCACTTAGCATGTGTTATGGTTTTAGTTTGCATTTTGCTGCTGATGGACAATATTGAGTGCCTTTCCGTAAACTCATTTGCCCTTGTCAAGTGTTGGTTCAGGTCTTGGGCCCATTTGTCTAGTAAGCTGTCTGTCCTAGACGCTTGCAGTTCTTTGATACTTTCTGGTAGAGAGTCCTTTGTTGGTTAAATGTTTTACAGAGGCCTTCTTCCACACACTGTCTGCCTTAATTGTAGGTTCTGATGAGCAAAAAGTTCTAGTTTTAATGCTGTCCCTTTTGTCAATTTTTTTCCTTTATGGTTGGTACTTCTTCGTCAAGAAATTTTTTGCCTGTGCTTTAGTTGAGACTTTTTCTTCTATATTTTCTTCTAGGAATTTTACAGTTTTACCTCTTCAATAACGTGTTTGAAATTGTTGTTTACGTGTGGTGTGTACTAGAGGTCAAAACTGATTATTTTTTTCAGGTGAATCGTTGTAGCCTCTTGAGGGCACTGCCATGCACTCATCATTGTAGTGAGTTATTTTGATTAGATCATTTTGGCGCCATCATGTTTGTGTTATGGTGAGATGTTTCAGCTATCCCTTTATCCTACTTGGCACTAATTCCATTCCATGAGCAAATTATTAACTTTAGATTTCTCCCTGTGGAATGATAACTTGTGAGACTGTTCTGCAGTGCATGCTTGATTTAAGTACTGAAGGGTGTGCAAGTCAGTCATTGTACTGTGGTAGATTCTTCCAGGTAACTTTAAACAGCAAACTGCAAGCACCTTTTAATTAAGAGCACGCTGTCTGTGGAAACTCAGTTGAGAGAAGGGTTACAGCAGTGCAAAGGGCTTTGTTTGCATTAACAGTGATGTCAAGTGTGTTTGCCCCTTGGTACCAATTCTGTCATTATGTCATTGTTTATGATGTATGTCTTTGCTTAACATACAGATGTATTAAGCTTTTATGTAGTTTGGTTTATTAATCCTTTTCCTTCATGGTTTCTGGCTTCTGAATCCCCCTTTAAGAAGACCTTCTCATCTAGGTGTGGTGGTGCAGGCCTGCAGCCCCACCTGCTTGGGAGGCTGCAGTAGGAGGATCCCTTGAACCCAGGAGTGCAAGGCCAGCCTTTGCACTGGGTCTTAGTAAGACCCCATCTCAGAAAACAAAAAACTACTACCTCTTACCTGACAGGGAATGACAGTGATGCTGATTCATTGATTTGGAAATGTTCATTATATTTCTTGGTGACAAAAGCAAACTGCAACAGTATTATTATGATCCATGTGTATAAAACATACAAGTACTCATGTGTATGTATGAAGGGTACACACCAAAATGGTAACAGCACTGCTTCAAATGAACGTTATTACCTTTGTAATTTTTTTTGAAGCTTTCTTCATTTGGGGTAAGACGGTACAAAAATGCAGTCCGTCCAGGGGAATGGTGTTTGCTGATTTATCATCACATCCCTACTCTTCAATACTTCATTTAACTTTTGAGTGATAACATGATTTGCAGGTTAATGAAAATGCATCTGTTTTGTAATGATGAATTATTCCCTTTATCAGTACAGTTGTACTAATATTTAGACTAAAACAGAAATGCTGTCTTAATGCTTGTTAGTTAGTTATAGTGCCCTGTGGTCAGTGTTATTGCAATTACCAGTTCAAGTTCAGTTTGAAAAATATATAGCAGTATCTCTGTTCAGAACAATCCCTTACCCCGCTTATCTAGTTGTTAATGGTCATTCTGAATCATTTTGGTGATTGTAGGTATCTGTTATCTTGTGAATCATTTTCTAATTTTTTTTGACCTGAAACAAGTTGTGTGGTTGTATCTGTTTCTTCTTAGGTGAGGAGAATGAGTTCAACTCGTACATGTCCAGGAGTCTTCTTGTTAAAGGCGTTTTAAAATGTTTGAGTGTATCTCAACGCTCTTGGTCCTTTTTACTGAGACCTCTTTCTCCCATCATAACACATGGGCTTTAGAAATGGAGAATGGAATGCCTTTTTCCTCCACACACAACCGTCCTCGTGTCTTGAGGTCAACACTTAGCAGCCGGCTCCCGATGCCACGTTTTGGTTGTGTAGAGTCTGCCAGCTCCATAGGAACTCACTGCTGTAAATTGCTTTCTTTGGGAGTATCTTTAGGTTTACCATAAAAATGCTGTTGAAATCAGAGGAGGGTAGCCTTTATTTTCCAATGTTGATGTTTTTGTCAGAATCTTATATGCATGCCCAACTACACTGAAGTTTAACCTTTCATTATCCTTAATGTTAACTTCCCCAAAGAATTTATAAAAAAATTTAACACTGGGAATTGAACCCAGAACAATTAACCTCTGAGCCACATCCCCAGTGCTTTTTATATTTTATTTTATTTTGAGACAGGGTCTCACTGAGTTTCTTAGGCCCTCACTAAGTTGCTGAGCCTGGTTTTGAACTCAGGATTCTCCTGCCTCAGCCTCCTGAGCTGTAGGCCTGCGCCACCCCACCTGTCACAAATTGTTTTTGAAAGGTAAATTAGAACTTTAGTTCTTAATTTTAGATGTGTAGGGTTTTATAAGAAGCATCTTCTTTTCAGTTCCTCCGTTACTTTGTGTTCGGGCCCTAGGGTCGGAACCGTCCTCAGCACTGTGAGAGGAATCTACCCATGGTCTCTGCCTGGCCTCTTGGCTGCTCCCACCCTTCAGCCGATGGCTGGGTTCTCCTCGCTCCTTCACTCCCTTTCTCCCTCCAGGCTGAACCTCTTCTTGGTTCGAGTCCTCCCTGAACCGTGTCTGTGGTTGCCAGTGCAGCACGTGGCTGGTAGTGACGCATTCCGCACTGTTAGAGGAACGTTTTCTCCCGTCTGCCCAGTAGGCTGAGCTTCTGAGAGAGAGAGCTGAGCTCCACGCTCCTCCTCATAGCAACACTTACTTTACAGTAAATGTGCAGTGAACACGTGGGCGGATGTAGAGATGAGGAGAACAAATCCTTTGGTATTTGGGGTAAAATATGTATCTCTGCCAAGTGAAGTTGTATTGTTTGGCATTTCTACAGGATATCTTTATAATTTTGGCAATGTTAATCAAAGATAAGTTTACTAAAACAGGATTTCTTTTTTAAATACTAGAAAAGCTGTTGTGTTTGGATTGTCAGATAAATGAACAGTGGAGATACCCCCTTGCCATTACGTTTTTCTTCAGATTCTTTCTCGGACATTGCAAACAGTTAATATAGAACATTTGTAATTCTGAAGCAGCAGTCCTATATTATAATATATATAGCATAATTGGAATTTGAATTTTGTACAGGTAGCAAAATTTTAATTAAATATTTATTTTTAAATAGGTTGATTTAGAACTATTTCTTAATCTGTTCTGATATAACAAAACACTTGAGAATGGGTCATTTTAAAACAGCAGCAATTTAGTTCTCCTAGTTTTGGAGGCTGGGAAGTCCATGTTCAGGGCACTGGTGGTTGTATGTCTGGTGAGGGCTGGTTCTCTCAGCTTTCAGGATGGTGCCTTGAGTATTGTTTTTCACATGGAGAAAGGGACAAAAGGGTGCCGACTCTGTCTCTTCACATGATGGAAGAACAAGAGGAACCTAAGCTGGCTTCCTTCAGCCCCTTTATGAAGCACCCATCTGGCCCTGAGGCTGGAGCCCTCATGACTTAACCATGTCTCCAAAGGTCCTACCTCTTAACACCAGCACAGTGGAGATTAAGTTTCAGTATGGATTTTGGAGGAGACTCATTCAAACCTTACTAGTATCTAATTAAAACCCTTGAAATAACTGCTAGTATACAATATGTATTTTTTCTAGGGAAAATGAAAGTAAGTTTTGAATAGTTGTATAATATAAACTTGTAATCTATTCACCATTTTAACAAAATCACATTGTTTTACCATCTAACATATTAGCCAAGGTAGGGCAGTGAAGTGAAATGGATAGGAACCCACTCTGGCTCCCTCTTCCTACTTGCCCTAAAATGGTGGTTCTGTCTAGGGAGCAGTTTTGCTCTGCCTCCCCAGGGTGGTAGAGGGGTGTGTGCTATTAACATCTAGTGAGTGGAGGCCAGGAATGCTCTAACCCCTCTGTAGTACACAGAATACCCCCCAATAGCAAGAAATGTTCTGGCCCCAAGTGTCAGTTATTTGGCCCAAGGTGGAGAGACCCCTGCAAAATGGTTACTGACTTGCCATTGAAGTCTGTAGGGCTGTACAGTTGTGCAGTTACCATGGGTAATTTGACTCTTGCTGTCAAAAAGGAACTTACAGAAAGATTAATTTTGAGTTCACCATAACAAGCTTGAAATAAATCATCCCATATACAAGAGAGAAGTTTCTTGGGTCTAATTCTTGGTCTTAGGACTACCTTAAATATTCTTTGGCTGGGGGGGTGCTTATTTGTGACCTTCATGTCAACTTAAAGGTAATTCATGTTTCTGTGCAGTGAGCTCTGCCTAGTAAGTCTTGAGTCTTTTAAAAGCAACAACAATGAAAACAAAAAATTACCAAGATGTTTTCTTTTTCCAATTATAATGTGCATGGTAGGTGAGTATTGGCAAACAATAAGTCATTGTTTTCCTTGCCATTGTAAGAAGTAAAAGAAATTTGACAGCACGGTACTAAGTGAGTTGGATGACTTTCACTAAAACAATTCAATTCAGTTCCTCTTTTTTAGTACAGAGGGCACTGTGTTGGTCTGTGAGAGCAGTGTCAGTCACACAGATGTCACTCATGTTTAGCTTTAGTGAGGCAGAGATGTTTGGCCCATCTTCTGTGCATGGGCTCAGGTCCACCATGGCTAATATTAAGTAAACTGTGTTAGAGAAGTGCACATGCATTTTAGTTCTTTTGCGGGTACAGGAGTCCCCCTATCCACGGAGCATTTGTCCTAAGACCTCAGTAGACATCCCAAACTGCAGTTAGTCCCAAACTCTATATAATTTTTTCCCATACTTGTTTACATATCATAAAGTTTAATTCATAAATTAGGCACAGTAATTTTAAAAGCACATAAATATGGTCTCTCTCAAAATATTTTATTATACTGTCACCTGTTCATTTATAGAGAGCACTTTATGGCTTTTCTTCGGTATTTTGAATTGCCAGCATCACTACTCTTGGTGTTTAAGGACCATTATGTAAAATAAAGGTTACTTGACCTTAAGCACTGTGCTTCAGGGACAGTCTCATAAGATCTTCTATGTAGTAACTCTCGAGCAAAAAACATGGATATACTGGAAAAAAGGAATGATTTGGGTCCTGAGCAGAATGGAGTGGGACGGTACAAGATTTCCTCACACTACTTGAGAGTGGTGCACAATTTAAAATTTATGAACTAAAAAAAAAAAAAAAAATTATGAACTATTTCTGAAATTTTCCATTTAATATTTTTGGACTGCCGGCTGACCATAGGTAACCAAACCATGGAAACTGGGGCTACTCTTTAGTACTCTACTTCATTGTTACTATTAGAGTGAAAACCAATTTTTCCATCCCACCAGCATGCTCCATCACAGCTTGGGTCTTGGCGTGTGTTTCTTCAGTCTTCATCTTCCTGTTATCAAACAGAGCACTTGTGATATTTGTTCATGCTTAGCACTTACAGGTACCTGTTGTCTAAGCAAGTGGCATTTGCTGGTGGGAAGTGGCCTTGGGGAGCTGACTGTCTTGGATATGCAGCTGAAAGTTGGGAAGAATGCTGAGAAGCACAGTGTGCTGCCCACTGCCGGAGGACCTTCCCAGTCAGTCACTAGCCTTCTCTCCTGCCATTGTCCATCCAGATCTGCTTCCTTCCATTCCACCAGTTCCTCTCTCCTAAATTAAATTCAAGATTCCAGTATTCCATCTTGCCCAACTTTCATAAAACATCCTTTCTATTTTGCTTCCCTTCAGTCATTCAGCAGGGGTGTGTATATGTGTGTTTACAATTAATCTGTGACCCATGTAGTGACCCATGCAGCAATCCTCCAGTATATTTTCCTGTTGTGTTTTCCTGGTACAGGGAAGTATCCCATTCACTCAAATGTCTACCATAGCCCCTCTCCTTTTCTGAGGGAAATTGCTCTTGAGACCCTGCTGAAGAAAATGCTGCCTTTGAGTTGAGGTCGCTTCCTTGGTCCCATGTGACCCTGCCAGCTTAACCACTGTGGACTTGGTGGGGTGGGTATCTGACCCAAGACAGCCAGTTCAGGGTGGATTAGTGTCAGGCAAGGCTCGGCGTTACAGCTTTGCCCACAGATGAGTGGGCGAATAAGGCAGAGGTCCTCTTCTAAGGAAGCTTGGATTGAGGCTGGGAAGGATCATAGTTAGTGGAGATATTCATACAGGGCCGCCCAGGGAAGCAGTAAGCATAACTCAGAGTCAGAGAGGGCTTCAGAAACATGGGTCCGCGGAATTTGAAACCGTAGGCAAACTTTCGTACACAAACATGTTTATTTTGAGGATAGAATCCATGGGTTTCTTTCATCTGGTTTTTAAAGGGGTCTGTGAATCAAAGGATGCCAAGATGAGAGAGCAGCGAGAGGATCGGGAGCAGAAGCCGGGAGCGGATAGCATATGAAAAAGATCGGGGCTGCTGCCGCAGAGTGGCACCTGCCTGCCTGTTCTTGAGTTAGGGTTCTCCTCACGATGCATAGCAGGCTCCCTTGCTCATGAGCACATGCTGCCCACTGGGACCACTTGTTTCTTCACCCCAGAGAGCCACCCTAACAGGCTAGCCCTTTTGGCCATTTTTCGTCCCCCAGTCTGCTCGGTCCATACCTGGTAAGTCATCTGCTAACTCACCCAGGGTTGAGGTGAAGGATGAAGGGGAAGAAGCTTGCAGGTCATTATGCAGAAAGAGGAAGTGAGGGGACCCCACACTGAGAGTAGTTTTCCACCTCTACCCCAGTAAGACATTTCATCCTCTGTTTCTCATGTGTGGTTCTAAGATTGCACGGAGGATTCAGAAGAGTGGTTGACGGACCACATTTGTGTCTGGGCTAGATTTTAATTTTAGAGCAATCGATGCTACATAAAAATGATTTAAAATTGATGTTGAGCATATAATAGAAAATGTTACTTGAAGTTTTCAAGTATTGAGACACATCATGGAGGTTGAAGGTTTCTTCCCTGAGAATTTTGGTGAAAAACAAAATCAATGAAAAATAGAAGTCTAGTTGCCACACAGGGATGTACAGCCTTCAGACTATAAGACACAAGGAGAGGTCATCTCAAATTGTGGTCTAAATCTTTGAAAACTGAGACCAGAGTGGTCATAAGGAGTTGATAGGTGTTTTTATAGGATAGTAATAATTCCTTTTATAACCAGGAGCAACCCAAGTTTAACTAATTTCTAGGGACTTGGTGCCACTTAATAATGCATGTTTGGGTTGGCAAAATTTTGAATTTGTTAAAGGAAATTAGGGTGAAAGAGCAGAGAGAAGGGAGAGGGTATTGACAGGAAATTTAACACTGGAAAATGTGCATTTTCTTTTTTCATGTATCATGCAACGAAGTTTTTATTCTTTAATAATTTTCTTAGAGATTAAAATAATAATTAAAACATGAAAATCAGAAATATATAATTTATTTACACTAACTGGCTGTATTTCTCTATATTTTGAGGTGAGAAGAGTTTTAAGTTCTGTGTGGCCACCTTGATAAGCCCAGGAATCATAAATATGTAGAGGGAGTCTTAAGGACCCACCCATTTCTCTCTTTGTTACCGCATATTATTTTTCTTGTACTTCTTGTTTTCTTTAGTCCATTTTGCAGACCCCTGTGGGTGCCATGAGCTCTTGCTGGGTTGCAGCATTGTGGGAGTTGGCTTTTCAGTGCCCAGTAGGGCTGATGTGCCCTTCTCTCATGGATGGCCTTGTGTCAGGACCAGTTAAAGCCACGGAACATTCCAATTACACACATCACAAAGCGGGTACAAGAATCCAGAAGTCTTGGACCAAGCTATACATTAAAATATGACATTTGTTAATTTATTGATAGAAAAGTTATTTTAATTTGGTACCTTGATAGACAATACAGTTGAATTACTTAAAATAACTTTTATTTGGAATAACTTTGGATTTACAGAGAAGTTAGTACAGAGAGTTCTCATATACTCCTTACCCCATCTCAGCTTCTTCTGGCATTATCTTATAATACATTTGTCAAAAACTGATAAATAGACATTGGTACGTGTCTGTTAACTTCATTCAGATTTCACCAGCTTTTCTGTTAATGTCCTGTCTCTGTCCAGCATCCAGGTGAGGGTACCACTTCATTTTTAGTTGTCCTGTCTCCCCAGTCTCCTTTGGTCTGTGATGGTTTCTCAATATTTTTTTGTTTTGATTTTCAACATTGACAGTCTTGATAGTTCACTGGTCAGGTACCTGTAGAACGTCCTCCACTATGGGGTTGTCTGTCTCATGGTTTGACTATAATTGTGGGTTTTGGGAAGCAGTATCTTAGAGATGAAGCACCCTTCTTATGGCGTCCTGTCAGTGATACGTGTTGACATTGCTGGTGATGTTGATCTGAGAGATGAAGGTTGTACACACAGGTTTCTTCACCACCAGGTTACCATTATCCTCTTCCCATACTTTTTTCTTTGAAAAAAAGTCACTTAGTCTGGTCCACACTCAAGGCTGGGGGAGTTAGTTCCACCTCTTAGAGGGAAGAATATCTCCCATATGTTTAATATAATTTGTATGTAAGAATGTTCTCGTCTCCATTCCTTTATTCAGTCATTTATGTTGATATGGATTCACGATATTCCCCTTACACTTTGTGTTGTAATCCAATACTGTGCTATCTATTTGCTCAAATTAGTTTAGCTTTGCCCTTGGTGGCTCTGTGCCTTTTTGCTATGCCTGTACTCTTGTTTTCTGAACACTTCTTCCAGCACCTTCTGGTGCTACAAGATATCCTAGGCTTATCTTGCATTTTCCCTGCCTCGGCCCTAGGACCCACCACTTCTCCTTTGGTTTGATGGTGTTGAGAAACTAAGATCTGAATGCAGAGCACATTTATTGCTTCTTGGGTGTCATCATTTCTAGGCTCTCAGTGGGACAGAGTGAGGCACCACAGGCATGCATACTAACCCGTGTATGTACGTGGATCAGTGGTGGTTTCTACACCTGTCCTCCTCTCTGTTAGGCTGTGTGAATGCATACTGATGTCCTCACCTCTCACTCACTTCCAGAGAATGTCCCGTCCTTTTCTGTTTGCTTAGCTTGTGCCTGCCTTCCCCATCGTGAGACACCTGCTTCCCACCTTCTCTCATCCATTTCTGTGTTCAGCTCCAGGATGTGACTTGTGTTGACCTGACCCCAGTGAAAAGCAGGCTTACCAGTGGGAACGCAGTATTCAGGTGCAGGTCCTTTTATTCCTGATTTTTGCAATTTCATGTCAAAACACTGTTTCCCGATGTTACTGAGATCAGCCCTTCGTTCCCCAGCTCCCATGTTGCTGTGGCAGATGTCTGTGCTCAGTCAGGTTCCTTGGTAGCAGTCGACATTTCTTCCTAGGATCCCCAGCGTCCTGACTGATGCTCCTGTTCCCAGTGTGCACACATTGAGGCTCACTCTGTGATGTCCAGTTCAGTGGATTTTGATGTGTACCGCAGGTACTGGAGGGAATGTTCTTTGCCCTGACAGGTCCCCTGTGCTCCTCCTTTGTGCTGAAAAACTCTCCTTCTCCCAACCCCTGGCAACCACTGATCTTTTTTCTAAGACTGATGGTGATGTAGTTGTCCCACATTTGTGTGCCAAACTGGTATTTATAGTGAAGTGCTCCGACACCCGAAACTTCTTGACACTATTAGCGTTGGCCACTGGTGTGTGTGTTTGTGTTTGTGTGTTTTCTGTTTCCCACTTGAAAGAAACAGTGACATTCTGGATGAGCAGCTCCCAGGGGTGGAGCCAGGACTGTTTGAGTCTACTTCCTGTTGTGTATCAGCTTGAGCGCCAGACACACTGCATCTTCACAAGGAACATCTATGAATGTTTCTGAAAGGACATCAAAAATCTCCCTTACTGTTTGATTGTATCGTTTCTGAGGTTGTAAGAATTATTAAAATTGATCGAGTAGAATAACTTGTGCAAGTGCAGAATTACCTTGCTTGAAATTATTGTTCTCTTTTTTATTTGCCTTTCCCCAATGAAGAACAATTCCTTTTATGGAGAAAAGAATGTAACGTTAAGATAAAAATTGCCTGTAATTGTCTTCCTCAGGGCTAGTCACTGCCAACCTTTCTCTGTATTTCCTTAGGCTTTGTAAATATGTATAACTTAAGATTTTCTTTTCTAGCTGACTCAGGTGGCCCACACCTGTAACCCCAGCAGCTCAGGAGGCTGAGGCAGGAGGATGGCCAGTTCAAAGCCAGCCTCAGCAAAAACAAGGTGCTAAGCAACTCAGTGAGATCCTGTCTCTAAATAAAATACAAAATAAGGCTGTGGATGTGGCTCAGTGGTCAAATGACAGTGAGTTCAACCTGGTACCAAAAAAAAATTTTTTTTTTCTTTAAGTCATTTACATAAATAATTACTTTAAATGATTACATGTTCTGATATTATGAGGTGTGACAATTAAGTTCTTTCCATTTTGCTGTTGAAAATAATATGGAATATATCTTTTTCTAAATGTCTTTTGGAGATACTAACATAAACTTAGCCCTTCTCCAATTAATGCATTCATGTTAAATATCAGGAATCCATTCATATTGTGTATCTGTTTATTTGGGACATTTTCTTCCAATGAGAGTAGAGGAAAATCTCTTAACAGAGGCTGCTTCAAATTAAACTGGTAAAACATACACAGGAATGTAACAAAGGATGCCTCCTGCTTTGGAAAAATTAAACTAGTTGATTTTCAATTTTAATTTTTCTCTTAAAATTTTTAGACTAAAATTTCACTTAACTTGACTGCCTTTAGTTCTTTTATAAACTGTTAAAATGTAAGTCTGTCTCTCTGTCTCTATAAATTTGGGGTTTATTTTGGTACCGATACTTCTTATTCTACGTTTAGGAGCCAGTAGTGCTGATCTCTGGTGGCTGTTTAAATTTCAAGTTGAAGTACTAAAAGATTGCTTTTGTTCTTTCAGTACTTCCCAAACTTACCTTACAAGTTCTCAAGAGGATCGTAAGGGAAATTGAATAACTTGGTGATGTCAGCCTTTGTGTTAAGGGAAGTAAGCTTCTACTCTACTCTTCCTTGCCCTAAGAGGCAAGCTAAAGGAGGATTCCCTCAAGTGACTTGGAAATAGATAATTCTTTGCCTTTTTTGTTCTTTTTTCCCCCCTTCTTCAACTTTTTTCTCCCTTCGGCATCCAGTGCAGCAGTGACTTGGTCTTGACTTGATTCTGCTGTTTTCTTTCAGCCTGTTCAGGGTCCCCTAGTTCCTTGCAGCTGTTTCTTGTCAACTGTGCCCAAAACACAAGAACCTTGTAGCTGTGGTGTGGCAGATGGGCTTCGTCCTGGTTCCGCAGCTGGGGCTCTGCTTTGCTTCTCCCTGCCCTGGTCTTGATTCTGAGCCCTCTGCTTTCAGTCTGTCTGCTGATGCTTCCCTTGCCTTTGTAACTCACCCCGTGGTACCCATGGCTCTTGGATCCTCAGTTCTGGTGACCGGTTGGTGACACTTTAGCACATCTGCCTGTGGGTTTTCATAATTTTTATGCCAGTTTTACTCACTGTAATGATATAATTTAATGAAATATTAAGTAAACTGATGGAGAATTTTATTTTTTAACTTTCATTTATTTTTTTCATTAACTTTTTGACAGTGATAAAAATTTTTAAATTCTTTTCATTCATGGATTTAGGGTAATAATGTCTCTCTCAATCTACTGTTCTTGACATTCCCACCTACCCCACCCCTCCGCTCACTCCCCTCTGTACAATCCAAAGTTCCTTCATTCTTTGCTACATCCCCCCCCCCACACACACACACTATGGATCAGCATCCTCTTATCAGAGAAAACATTCTTCTTATCAGAAAACATTGGTTTTGGGGGGTTTGGCTTATTTCACTTAGCATGATATTCTCTAGTTCTATCCATTTACCTGCAAATGCCATAATTTCATTTTTCTTTAAGGCTGAGTAATATTCCATTGTGTATATGTACTACATTTTCTTTATCTATTTGATGGAGAATTTTAAAAAACTGTTTGCATTAAAATTAATTTGAATGCTTTGGAAAAATTCAAAGATGAGTATAAAAAAGTAGTTGCTGAATTAGTTGTGAATGAGAGAACTAGAAGAGTTTGGGTTAAAAATAATCTATGAGAATCTGGAAATATTCTGTACTTTTCTTGTTTGTTTTGTTGTTGTTGTTTGAGGTATCAGGGCTGGAGCCCAGGACCTTGCACATGGATGCAAGAACTCTGCCACTGAGCTACTGCACCCACCCAGCCCTTAAGATTCTGCTTTTCTGTGTCTCAGTTCTCAGTACACTTAAAAGAACTAGTAACTGAAAGCCACACTGGTGCAACCTTCGAAAAAAGGCTTGGTTCTGAATCAAAGATTATTAGCCAACCAATGTATAGTTATGTGCGAGCCTAGTTAAGGTGTGTGTCAGTTGAGTTTTCACACACATTCTGTGTTGGGCATTTTCAGTTAATCACTTCTGCTTGTGCAGTTTGCTTTGGATAAAGCTGACATTAGCTGTGAAGAATTTTATAGTTGAAGATGAGCAAGTTATGACTCAATGGTTCCCCAAGTGGGTATGGCCCCTTCCCGTCCGCGTGGAATCCCCACAGCTGCAGATGGCTTTTGCTTGCACATCTCTGTAGTTGCCCCTTCATCATTAAATCAGAGCGGTATTAATTTGCCTCGCTCCTTTAGTCCTCCTGAGTGTTAGAGTCTTGCTCTGGAATCTGTGTTGTGCTCCTGTTGCTTGAGTTGGAACCTGCGTTGGCATCTGCTTGCCTGAACTGCTTTCACTTGCTTCCTGGGACCTTCTCTAATGACCTGCCCAGGTTTATGTGTGCATTCTGCCTCTGGCCAGCCGTAGTCTGGACTCCACCAAGTCAAACCCTGATTCTGACACCAGCTTTAAAAACATCACTGTTTTCCATAATTAATTAGAGAAACATCAGAGATTTTATTCCTTTGTAAATCCTTAAATTAGCAATAATTGGGTTTTAAAGAATGTTTCTCTCGAGACACACTATACATTTAGAAAAGTGTACAGAAGTGTAGACCCTTGTGAGTGTCCCAGGATGAACAGCTCCCCAGGTCCTCCTCATTTCTGGAAAGTGAGACTTTTCTCCCTGGCGCTCAGTAGGGTCAGCCTGCTTTTTCTGTAAAGGATTAGATAGTAAGTAGTTTAGGTTTTGCAGGCCTCATGGTCTGCATTGTGGCAAAAGCAGCCATAGACAGTGGGTAAACAAACAGGCATGGCTGTATAAAACTTTATTTATGGACTTTGAATCTTAATGTCATGATTTTCATGGCACAAAATATTCCTTTGATTTATTTTCAACTATTAAAAAATATAAGAGCCATTGTTAGGTTGTAGTTCTTACATAAACAAGCAGCAGACCAAATTTGGCCCAGGGGCCATGGTTTGTTGACCCCTACTCCACAGTGTGCCACTGAGCTACTTTTGGCCTAATCCCCTGCTGATCAGCCTGTGCTTGCCTAAATGAATGTCTTTATCATCTGCCTTGTCCAGTACATCCCGCCTTTCTCTTACAGTCACAAAATCCAACTGTACGGATAATTTGCTATGTGAAGTTCAAAGATCAAATTACCTGGGTGTCTCTAAAACATGTATTACCAACTTGGGATACAACTGTAAAATGGACTCTTGCCTATATAAATTAGATTTATGCCATTTGAAGTAGTAAACCATAAGGTATTCCATGGTGGTCCACCAACTAAACATATGGTGATTGGTGACCTTTGGTAATTCTTCCTTTCTTTTTTTACTCTAACTTTCTGGATACATAACCAGTTTAAAATTGTTCTAAATTTTATGTAGTTTTATGTAGTTTGTCAACCAGGAAATAATTCTATTGTAAGTGGTTTAAAGTGTTGTTAAAAGTCATTTATTGTCACCTGTGTGATGGTGTATTGTGAAATCAAGTATTTAATTCAGCCATCACTTACTGAGACCTGCTGTTTGGGATTCTGGTGCTAATGACTTGGACATAGTCACTGTCTTCAAATAGCTCTTTTTTTTTTTTTTAATTTACTATTTTTATAACTTTAAAATTATAATTACAGACAAGTTTAGTTTGGAGAACAGTAACTTGGTAAAAATATTCTTTTAAATTTTCTGCTTAAAAGACTTGTATGCCTGAAAGATATGAACATATTTAATATACAAGAAGAGTAATAGTACCCCAAATACATTGATGTTTTTATATTAACCAAGTTTAAATTTTAAAGGAAAATTTAGTCTCTGAAATGCAGTGTAATACTCAAAACAGTGTTGTTTAACCAGAGTTCAATAAAACCATAATTTCTTTAAGACTAGTTACTCTAAAGAATAAAACTTAACAGACATAATGTTAAGAGTTAATTAACATTTTAAGAAATTTTGTCATTTTTAACACATATCTTAAACTTTAGTATATATCAGTACATTAATATTTGGCCTTAGGGAAAAACCTTAAATAGCTTTAACTGATTGTCTCACATACATATAACCAACTTAGTTACACGCAAACTCGTTGAAATTTGTCCTTTACTTACACACAGACTTTCTTAGCACTAAATTAGACCCTCATGTACTTTGTCACACAAAGACTTTCCTACCCAGAAACATTTTCTTTTTCCTTCTACTAAATATATTTCTACACCTAGTACCTTCTCTTTTCTTTTTCCCAATCTGTTGACCTCATTTTTTGTTCACATTCTGAAACAATTCTTAAGAAATTTCTGAATTTAGATAAATTACTCCATGTTAATAAGAGGAAATACTTTGTTATTTACAGTACTCTAATTGAAAACACAGTTGAAACTTGTGGACATTTGTACATAGAGTTACATCAGTTTATTTACCAATTTATGAAAATACAAACAATGCAGTGTAGGAAGTGGTTGGAGGGGTTGTGGGGCTGTAGAACCAAGATTGGGCAGAGCCTAAGATGGGAAGGCACTGGAGCTGAAGTGGGGGCAGCGGGAGTCCTGTGGAATATTGTGTTGCCCAGTGGAGCCCCGCAAATTGTCAGAGCTGGCAGGGCAGAGCTCATTGGAGCCCTGAAGCCCAGTCCGTAGCAGCAGTGAATGGAGAAGGAAGCAAGTGGGAGAAGCACCCAGTCCAGCGCTCCTCAGATGAATTCAGTCTGGGAACCAGGAGCCCAGCAGGCAATGGAATGAGGAAGAAGAAGCCATGGTGAAGCCTTCCTTAGTTCCTCCCTCTCGCTGGATGCTATGGATGTTCGGTGTGTTCAGGAAACCTCATGAGTCAGGGACCTGCCTACTTGCCATTTCATTTCTACATCTGCTGCCAGCCTTCTCATCCCTTTGGAGAGGACTTTTCTTCAATAAAGAAGAGATGTTCAATACACTTGTCAGATATCTTGTTTTTTACAGGAAAATTAAGCAAATTGAATTTGACAAGTATGGGATTAATCATGACAGTGTTGGTTAGAGACATCTGATTAATTTACAAAGTCGAAATACTAATGGTTAATATAACATCAAGTACTCCTAACTTCTTAAATTCCATGGGATGATATACTGAAATATTGTTTGTTATTTTCAAATGGCTCTTGAAGTGGATAAACATTTGAAAATGCTCTTGAAAGATCAAATGTGTTAATTTAAATTCTAGAAAAAAAGGAACACAAATGTGTGCTGGGGTAGGGTAGAGAGAAGTATGAATTTACTGGAACTCGTCTCCCCACAGATTTTGAAATTTTCAAATCATCAGAAAAGTTGAAAGAAGAGTACAGTGAATACCTACACCCAAAGTCATCAGCTACCAGCATTTGCCACCTTTGCTTTATCTGTTTAATTACATGTGAGAGTGTGCTGCTAAACCACTTGAAAGTGTGTTTCAGATATACTGACATTTCACCCCATGTACTTCAGCATGGATTGCCTAAGAATAAGGATGTTCTCATACTTAACACCGTGGTCTCTCTCAAAAACTTAATACTTTTATAGTGCAACCACATAGGCAGTCCATGTTCAAATTTCCCAGTTTTCCCAATAATGTCTTTTTCTCCCCCTCCCAACCCTGGATCTGGTCAAGAATTACATATTTCACTTATTTTTAAAAAGGTTCATTGAATCTAGAATTATAATTCTGTTTTTATGTTTTCACAGCATTGACATTTTTGAAGACTTCAGTGTCCCATAATTTGAACTTGTCTGATTATTTCTTGATAATTGTGTTCAGGTTCATTATCTTTGACAGGAATGCTCTCCAGGTGCTTCTGCATCAGTCTCAGGACATCACGTCCAGAGTCCTAGGTGTCAGTGTGCCATACTGTCAGTGGTGTTGAGTTTGTTCTCTTGGTTAAGGTGGTCTCTTTCACATCCTTGCGGATGACCCTGCTTGTCTCCCTGTGCAGTTGATCATCTGGGAACATGTACTTGAGACTGAATGTCTTTTTGCGCACGGCCTTTCTTTTCCTCAGTGGTATAATCTTGACCTTTTCCAGTTTCTTCTGAACATTAGAATTTTAATATTGTAAATGTTTAAAATGTAAATCTTAGGCATTCTTATGTATACGTTCTGCTAATGAAAAACTGTTGAAAGTTGAACTATAAATACTTTTCCTTGTAGAATTTAAACATTTTAATTATCATTTTATCAGAAGAAAGCAGAGTGAAGATGTAGCTCCAAAAGATAGATGAGCCAAGTTTAGGTCTAAATTCCCTATTTTATGTGCAGTCTTTATAAGCTTCCATGTCTTTGTCTGTGAAAGGGGACAGTAATCCCCTGTCCTTACAGGGTCATTATGAAGACAGGTAAGCACAGGTCAAGCGCTTAGTGCTGTGCCAAGAAGCATTGGCTTTTATTAAAACTAAAATTACTTATCAGACCAGAGACCCTGCATCTTACAGAAGAAAAAGTAGGTCCAAATCTTCAACTTGTTGACTTAGGATCAGACTTCCTTAACAGGACTCCCATAGCACAAGAAGTAAAAGCAAGAATCAATAACTGGGATAGATTCAAACTAAATAGCTTTCTCTCAGCAAAGGAAACTATCAGCAATGCAAAGAGAGATCCTACAGAGTGGGAGAAAATCTTTGCCACTCATACTTCAGATACAGCGCTAATTTCCAGAATATATAAAGAACTCAAAAGACTCTACCAGAAGAATACAAATAACCCAATCAACAAATGGGCTAAGGATATGAGGCAAGCACTCTACCAACTGAGCTATCTCCCCAGCCCTGGGCTAAGGATATGAACAGACACTTCACAGAAGAAGATCTACAAGCAATCAATAAACATATGAAAAAAAGTTCACCATCTTTAGTAATAAGAGAAATGCAAATCAAAACTACACTAAGATTCCAACTCACCCCAATTAGAATGGCAATTATCAAGAATACAAGCAACAATAGGTGTTGGAGAGGATGTGGGGAAAAAGGAACACTCATACATTGCTGGTGGGGCTGCAAATTAATGCAGCCACTCTGGAAAGAAGTGTGGAGAGTCCTTAGAAAACTTGGAATGGACCCGCCATTTGACCCAACTATCCCACTCCTCGGCCTATACCCAAAGGACTTAAAATCAGTATACTACAGAGATACAGCCACATCAGTGTTCATAGCTGCTCAATTCACCATAGCCAGATTGTGGAACCAACCTAGATGTCCTTCAATTGATGAATGGATAAAGAAACTGTGATATATATATATATATATATATATATATACACATATACATATATATATACACACACACACACAAATGGAATATTAGCTATAAGGAATAATAAAATTATGGCATTTGCAGGCAAATGGATGAAATTGGAGAATATCATACTAAGTGAGATAAGTCAATCTCAAAAAACCAAAGGACGAATGATCTCGCTGATAAGTGGATGATGACACATAATGGGGGTGGGAGGGGGGCAAGAATGGAGGAAGGAGGGACTGTATAGTGGGAAAAGAGGAGTGGGAGGGGTGGGGGGGAGGAAAAAATAATCAAACATCATTACCCTATGTAAATGTATGATTATGCAAATGGTATGCTGTTACTCCATGTACAAACAGAAACAACATGTATCTCATTTGTTTACAATAAAAATAAATTAAAATTAAAAAATAAATTACTTAATTATGTATTGTGTTTACTAAAATTTTTTAACTTTGGTGTTATAGAAGGAAAAAAAACTAAACACCTATTTGGTTCTTTTATTCACATTAGTTCCCCACTACATTTGATTTATTCTTGTTTTTAGATGTCTTTTACGTGCCCTTTTGTTAAGGCATATGTTGTGTAAAAGAGCAGTAGAAAGCCTAGGTTTGATTCTGTCTCACATTACTGTTTGTAGTCCTGATGTAGGAGACTCATGCTGTGACTTCAGAAAGAAGAGACTCAGATGCCCACAGGTCCTAGTATTCCCCAAGACTAAAGTTAATAACTGGATGTGAGCCTGCCTTATACAGTGGTATATCTTTAACTATCACTCACAAGCACACTCTGAATCTCAAGGATGGTTGAAACGCCCTTAATAAATGTCTCTGTGAAGATAAAAAGAAGCAGGGAAGTGATCATAAACTAGTAACGTTGTGTTGGAAGCACTCAGGAGACAACTTAAATTGGCTCCCACTGGCCACAATGTGGACAATTTGAGCATCAAAAAGGATAACAACTGCAGTGGATTCAAACACATTCAACATCTTCAGATCTGTGAGCTCATAATGATACCAAAAAATGCTCTCAGATTGTGTACTGTGTACCACCTGAGCTGCCACGTTCCTGGGCTTGAGGGTCAGCAGCTTCCGAACATACTAAGTGCTCCAAACTTTCAGTCCCAAGACCGTAATTATTACTATGACTAATGCCATGATTTCAGGCTCCATGATAATAACTTCTCTGAATTATACTTTCCCTCATCTGGAAGTTGTAGGTTTCAGCTTCTATTTTATTTATGCAGTTTCTAGAGAGTTTTGATGTGGCAAACTGATAATTATACCCTTTGGATTTCTCCAAAATGTTATTAGATGTAAAGGTGGTGATTGGCTCTTTCAAATTATAGGGAAATGCGTGTTTTGTGTGGAGTCCAAAATAGGTGCCATTATAGAAGAACTTGAATGACATAGTCATTGAAAACATTCCCTTCATATAAATATATTTAAAAAGATAAATTCTAAGTAATACTTTCAAATCATGTGTGACAATATTAAAAATCCTTACATCTTAAAGATTTGTGTGTGTCTGTGTGTGTGTTTGAGGCACATGTGGTTTTATAATGGACCACCAGTTAAAGTGACAGGGTTATAAGATTTACATTAATAATTCCTACAGTCTTGAGGTTCTTTATAACTGTCTATGCCAGCAGCATGGTTAATTGAGTTTGGACAAATTATGATGTTTACAACTGGATATCGTAGAAGGAGAATCCAGGTGCCCAAAGTTGTTGGATTCTTTGGAGCATACGTTTTTCACACATTTTCACTGAAATGCTGTGAAACGGACTGGATTTGCATTTCCTTTGAATGACGGTTTAAGTTAAAAATGGTCCCAGGTAATGGATCATTCAGGAGAGGAGGAACTTACCTGTTAGGTGCCTGCGCTTGCTGAAGTGTGGGTTCTCCGTAAGCACTGCTGCATTAGCTTTCCACTAGGTCCTTCCTTACAGAAATGCAGGACAGTGCTGCCATCCAGGGGGACAGGATGCAAATCCCACTAGGACCCCACCGCTGCACTGTCCAGGGAGAAGAGGTTATCCTTACACTTGAAGGATTTATGCTATTTGTGATGAATTTTCCATCAGGCAGAAAAAAGGATTGATTACCAATGCTCACACCCTTGGGATAAATATGTGGTTATGGCTAACTTCCTATTTTCCTCAGGGGTGAAATTAAGCAGACCTTTACGACTAAGGTTTTCAGGCATTGAAAAATGTTTACTGTTTCCATATTCTGGAGAAAAATAAGAGTTCCAGTTAGAGATTGTGATCAGTTAGAGATCACTTACTGATTTTATTGAAACTGCGTATTTGTTGGGAACTATTTTTTAGCGTTTGTTCGATTCAGGGCATATCAGTTTTAAAAAGAATGCCAGAAAGTAAATTCAAGAATGTGTTTCTGAGGACAGGTCCTAAATGATTTTAATTAGGCATAACTCATAAGCAGGATCATGGGATAGTGCTGACACTGTGTAGGTCTTCATGCTTAGGCTCATTTTTGCATGGGAGTTTTAACAGAAAAAAGATTGAAGTTCTAATCTTGCCTTTACCAGTAATCAGCCTAAATCAGTCATTTAATTTTTGTCTCTCCTTGCCTCCTTTTTTTAAATTTTTTAAAAATTTTTTTTATTATTGTATACAAATGGGATACATGTTATTTCTCTATTTGTACATGGAGTCAAGGCATACCATTTGTGTAATCGTACATTTACATAGGGCAATGATGTTTGATTCATTATTTTTTTCCCTTCCCCCCCACCCCTCCCACCCCTCTTTTCCCTCTATACAGTCCTTCTTTCCTTCATTCTTACCACACTCCTTATCCCTAACCCTAAACCTAATGCTAACCCCTCCTACCCCCCATTATATGTCCTCATCCGCTTATCAGCGAGATCATTCGTCCTTTAGTTGAGATTGGCTTATCTCACTTAGTATGATATTCTCCAATTTCATCCATTTGCCTGCAAATGCCATAATTTTATCATTCTTCATTGCGGAGTAATATTCCATTGTATATATATGCCACAGTTTCTTTATCCATTCATCAACTGAAGGGCATCTAGGTTGGTTCCACAATCTGGCTATTGTGAATTGAGCAGCTATGAACATTGATGTGGCTGTATCTCTGTAGTATGCTGATTTTAAGTCCTTTGGGTATAGGCCGAGGAGTGGGATAGTTGGGTCAAATGGTGGGTCCATTCCAAGTTTTCTAAGGAATCTCCACACTGCTTTCCAGAGTGGCTGCACTAATTTGCAACCCCACCAGCAATGTATGAGTGTTCCTTTTTCCCCACATCCTCTCCAACACCTATTGTTGCTTGTGTTCTTTTTTTAAATTTTAAAATGAAACTGAGTACTAATGTTATGGGGTTCATGTGGTTTTAGGATTATCTCATACTCTTCTTAAGAAACATAATCTGACACAATTCATCCTAGTTCAATAGATATTTACTAAGTACTTGTTTTGAGAATTCAGCCCATACAAGGAATCTGGGCACAGGGAATGAAAGGGACACTCCTTGGAAACCCAGCATTGGGGTTTGGAGGAAGGAACAATATTGGGGTAGGAGGAGTGCAGTGTGCTTACAGACAACTCCCCGGGACTGTGCTGAGTTCTGGAGGAGGCTTCCGTGGAATTCCATGATATGTCCCAGAGTGTGAGTCCCAGCCTCTTAGGCAGATTAGATCTCCCTGTTACACCGCTGTGCTTTCTCTATAGCGTTCGCCATCCTGTATAGTAATGTTCCTGTTATTATTTCCTTGAAGTTTGCCTCCCCTTTTAGACCAGAAGTTTCTCTGAAACAGCCTGTTTCCTGTCCACCAGGGGCTGGGCAGACTGCGGGTGTTGAACACTGACCTATGGAATGCAGGAATGGCAGCACGGGCGTGTGCAGCCCGGGGCAGGAGCCCTGTGGTGAGTGGAGCAGGGCTCGTGGAAGCCTTGGTAGAGGAAGCTCAGGCCCTCTAGGCTCCATCACAAACACGGGGCGGGCAAACGGCAGCCTGTGCCCAGCCTCCTGCCCTGTGGTGAGAGTGTTGGAGATTAGATTAGTACTCAGGCATATCCCTGGTATCTCTCTAATAGGGAGTGTGCCAAGGTGTCTGCACTCATGTGCGCACAGTGGGTGTGGTCTGGAAAAATCGTCATGTGAGTACGGATGGCACTGTTACTTTATAGACACACAGGTTCCTGTGTGATTAGTAACTTACAGATTCATTTAAAAACATTCTTGGACTTGGGGTGTCTTTTTTCTTGTGTAATTTCTTATCAGGTATACCTAAAATTACAGTAGCATCATTTAAAGTCTGTGAAATATTTTTACTTTAGAAAGAGATCCTCCTGGTAGATTGTAGATACTGCAGAGTCAGTATAGGTTTAAACAGCATCCATCGGCTCTGTCTGTGGTAGTGGGAGATGGATTCCAGGAGCAAAGTTGGAACCAGCTCCCCACTGTCCTCCAGGTGCAGGTGACCTCCACTCAGGTAGCAGCAGAATCAGGGGCTCTCTGTGCTGTTTTCTAAGGCATAGACTGAAAAAGCAAATAAACACCCAAGCTGAACCTTCTTAGCAACATAGTGATCATCACATTTATACATATACACATGTATGAATATCCATATGCATGCGTAATCTCCAACAGAAACTAAAGCAGCTTGGGTTTTCTTTTTCTCTGTATATTATTTCCTCTGCCTTCGTCTTTCATTCTAGTGTTTTTCACCCTTTCAACTTATGACCCTTCAGTTTGAAATTAAATTTGGGCTGTAAGTTGACTCCCTGAATCTTTTCTTCACAAGCTTTCTTTGTGTTTTCTAGAAGAAAAAAAAGATTAACTCGGGGTTTCCAAAATAAAAGCAAAGATTGTGATTAAAACTGAATTAGAATCTTTATTCTCCATTATTTGCCAATAGTAAAATAAATAGCTCAGTCTTAAAGAAGCTTTAAAGTAAGTCCTGGTGCCTTTGAGAACCCTTGGATTTTAATTAAGGAAACACAGAATACCATCACTTTCTGTTTGTCAGTGGAGAAAATATGTATTTTTAAATTTTCAAAGCTTAGCATGGCGCACATGGAGGACATCTGTTGGTGTTCAGAGTTTGGAGAACGCAAATGGATTCAGATGTTCAGGCCCTTTGTCTTTACTGGTCTCGGCTCACCTCGCCAGCTGAGCGTGGCACAACCCAAACACAGTTTTTGAAAACAGAGCAGCTAGAGTTACTTCTGAAGCACTCTCTTGGGGACGGATAAAGTCAGTCTCTGTTTACGTAATGAAATCAGGAGCGAGGGGTCTGCCTGCGCTCCGCGGATGGGATTCCGCTGGTGTTGTCTTTCAGGGAAAGGACTGGATTTAATAAGCCAGTCCTCTGACTTACTTTCTCTGGGGCTGCAGCCCACTCTGATAGATTGTTTTGAACTCTTTTTCTTTAGTTAGTGTTAGAACTTCTCTTTAAGCAGTTGGTTTTAGTAAAATCAGTATGTTTATTGTGGGAAACAACACTGATATCAACTTTGCCTGATACAAGACTTAATGTCTAGTTAATCTCATTTTTGTTCCCTGCTTCTGGTATTCACTGTGTGTCGGGGACTGGGGGGTGTGTATTGAAAATTCCGTCTTTTTGGTTTTCTAGTATTTTAATTTGACTTGAACTTCCAAAACAAATTGCTGGTTTAGCTCTTTTCAAATACTCATGAAATCCTTCCTATTTTACAAAATATTTATAAAGTATTCTTGAGAGTGAAATCTCATAAAGATCTTTGGTTCAGGACCAGAGTTCAAAGGAAAGTCCGTTTGGTTTTGATTTGAAAACTGTAAAAACAAAATACCCTCAAAATGGCAGGGTGTGAATTGGTAACTTCAGTTTTATTGCCATCGGCCAAGCCCATCCCCAGCTGTTTCCAATTAAGAGCCAAGAATGCTAACTTGGGTGAATATCATATGAAAGCATTTCTTTACTTTTCTGATTTTTTTTTGAGAAAAAAATAAACAGTCTCAAATACTTTAATTAAAGAAATAGCTTCTCATTTGTGTTGTTTAAACTTACACAAAGAAAAATGTAATATTCAAAGGGAATTCTTTGTCAGCTTAGCAAACATGCTAACCCCGAATACATAGAGTTCACATGTTTCTTCATATTTATAATGGCCCAAAAAGGAAAAAAAATGACTTAAAAGATGTGAAAGCCCTTTAGAGATTAAAGTAATATATTCCTGGATTTACTGTAATCAAAGAGTGCATGGTTAGTCATTTCAATGGTTTTCTTTTTTTCAGGATTTTTCTAGGGTGTTTTCCCTTATAATGTAAATAGTAAATCTTTTATTTCTAACCAGTTGTACATTCAGCTATAGGAAGCACTTTGATGGAAATCTAGTAAGACAGGAGATGTAATAAGATAAAAGAAACCATAATGCATTTTAAAAACCATGGTTTTCATAATATTTCTCCAGATAATACCCGATTATAGATGAATCCATTCTTGAACTTGAAACTTACTTCAGATATATCATTCTGTATTAAGAGGAAAAGTACTTAACTGGTAGTAAATTTGAATTTATGGAAATTGGCATTTGTTCAGAGAGAAGATAGAGTTACTCTTTAGAACTAACCTAATGTTAACATTTTGAATATAAAGCTGAAGATAAATGTGTTTTTGAAGCCTCCCCAAACTACGAAGACTGGACCACATACTAGCTGTAAAGATGAAACGGTCGTTTGCCTTTTCATCTCCTATTTGGTGAAGTTTTGATGGCCATGATTTGGGAGCTCAGAGGGGAGACAGCCGTGTGGGTCTTGGATCAGTGCTTGGTCTTGGTGCCTGTTTTTCCCAAACAATGCTGTGCAGCCTTGGAGATGCTCTGCAGAGGGACCCTTACTGCTGTCACAGAGGAAGCTGCTGCTTTGACCTTTGAGTGCCACCAGCAGCTTGTGTTTGGTCCTCTTGTTCTAGTCCCCTCCCCAGCACTCTGTGCGGTCATCCGAGTTCTCCCCTGACTGTGGAAGCCACCGGGCACCACTGCCCTGCCTCGCCCCTGACTGATGGTGAGCACCTCCCAAGGCCGTTTCATCCACGTGTCTTGGATGCCAGGCACAGTTCCAGTGCGTGTCTAAATGAGCTGTGATTTTTAATATTTTTGGAATTTATTATGCAAATACTTTTTAAAATTGTGAATATTTTTATATTTAGATATGGTGTGAGAAAAGGAATCAGAAGTTTTAGAGTTCATCACTACTATGAATTATTTTATTGTTTTATCCACACCATAGAAATAACATCTTCTTTCCTTCTTTATTATAGAACATAACTCCTATGATATAAAGAATTGTTAGGAGGACTGTGTTCATTACAAACAGAGAGAAATCATCATTGTTATTGTGATTACCCGCCAAGAGCTGGCACTACTCAGCTCTGCCAGCAAAAGAGGACATTTCTCAAAATTGTTTTTTTTTTTTTTTTTTTTTTTTATTGAAATCTAACCAGAAGTGCTATGTGTCCATTTGCAACGTATGCCAGTGAAATAAAGAAATGTTCTCAGCTTTGGGGGGAAAAGAGAACTAAATGGACCCAAGCAGGTCACTTCTATCTTCTTGAGTGTGAAACCCCCTTTTGGCTTCAGTACTCTTGTGGGCCCTCTCATGATAATGCACTTGCAGTTTTAGCATGTGGTTGTCATTCCCAAGGGTCGAGAACCACTCACACAGTAGAAACAGGGCGCTGTACTGCTGGCCCGAGCGTGGCAACTGCAGACAGATGGGTTGGTCAAGGCAGGGGACACACGGCAGCCTCACTGTTGGAGAGGAGGGGAGGCCAGGTGGAGAGCAGTGCCCTGAGCAGGTTTGGGAACACCTCTGTAAGCAGACTCCCTCCCACGTTTCAACAGAGTCTCGGGGAGATGTGAATGAATGAGGGAACCAAAAGATGCTCAAAGTCTATACGCTCTGAGGAAGGAAAATAGGGCGGATAGGCGGCTTCCTTGAGAGTGTGATTGGAGCAAAATTAAGTAGATGACAGTGTTGTCAGGGGGAGATCCCTAAGACCAGAGGAGAGGACAGCCTGGAGAAGCCCTGAGGTGGAGCTGGTGTGGCATATTCCAGGAGCTGCAGGAAGCCAGTGTGGGTGGCCAGGATGGCATGACAGAGGAGGGGAAAGTCACAGAAAACTAGGCCAGAAGGCTGATGTGGGCCTGCGTCACCTGGGGCCTCGTAGGCGTGTCCTGACTTTGTGCTTTACTCAGAGTCAAATAGTAAATATGGCAACAGGAGGAAATATTCCATTTTGAAATGGATTGCTGATAGATCAGGGGCTTCTGAGGGCCCTTGGAATGGGGAGTGACTGAGGATGAGCTTGAGGTTGTTTCTGGGGAATGATGAATGTGTTGCGCAATTGTGTAGTGACGATGGTGGCACAGCCTTGAAATCCTTCAGACTGGTATGCATACTTTAAAAGGTGACTTTTATGGTGTCAGAAATACTATTGCAAAAAATTGACTGCTAGGGTTTGCTAGAACCTTTTTTTACTCTTTCTCCATATCAGTAGTATAGTTTTGCTTTTGAAAACTCAGATTTTTAACTATATTGATACATTGTAACTGAGGGGAAATCTCTTAGTGTTGTTTGCTTTGTTTTCATTAGAAGAGATGTTCATCTAAAGTATCTTTGCTGAAATTATTACTGATTTCAAAATCAAATCTGTCCATGTACATACATCGTCTACATACTTTCAGATGCTTGTATTTACTGTTATTCTATAAGATGTGATGGTGAGATGTTTATAGTGTCTATTGAAATGAGTGTAGTTTTTATACTGAGTTCATACTATTGTGTTTTGCTAAACTAAGATATTTTCCACATAATTTATTTTGTGATTCTTTTATAGAGTAGAAAATTAAATCAATATGGTAATGCTTTTCAAATTATGGTCTGAAGTATGCAAGTGAGAAGAATGTCTTTGTTCATTCCATTGACCAAAACCAAAATTGTACCATCTCTTCCGGGATACACAGTCTTTTCTAATAGAAACAGATCAGGAAATTTGTTTAGCTAGGGCTTTGGGCTTTTTTCTTCGAATGTTTTAGATTTAACTTTGGCATTTCCTAGACTTTTATTCTGTGACAGCTTAGCAAAATTGATTGAGATATTATGTAACCATATTTTAATTTTTTTCTTAGTGGGGAGATGTAGTGTAATTGGAGTTTTTCAAATAGTCTGAGGCTTTTCATTAGACAGGAAACTCTTGGATATTACAGCCATACTTTGAGCAGAACATTAACTCTTCTTTAGCAACTCAGAATATAAAGGCACTTGGCCAGTTTGTTTTCTTTGTGTTTGTTCTGTTTTCCAGTTCCAAAACAGTTTATAAACAGTTGTAGATGTTATGGTAAGTTGGTGAAGTTATAAATCACAGGATTTGCTCAACTTCTTTCCCTTTGAGGGCTTTGAATTGTGTGGCTGTTTCTCACCAAAGTGTTTAAAATACTAATGGAAATGAGGCATTCCATCTTCTGTTTTCAGGACTTTTAAGACTGACTCTTAAGTTTGCAGGCAACGTATCTTGGACTGGGCTGCCCTCTGTGGTACCTGCCAAGGTGCCCTTCTTAGTAAAGCCCACTTTGTTCTTGTTGGTGGGCACAGGGAGGAGGCTCAGAGGGTCCAGGACATCACATTGAAAGAGCTCCCCGCAGAATCGGAGGTAAGCCCTGTTGGACCAACCGTGTTTTCAGAATTTTGAGCACTTTAGAAACCTGTGGTAACTCAGATTTCTTATTTACAGAAAACCAGCACCCTAGGAAAGAATTAATCTTTTACCTCCCTGTTCCAATCCGTATGAATGTTCCTAGAGGTTGATTAAATATTTGTCCTTCTTACCAAGGGAAAGTCTGTCCAAATCCACAGGTAATTACATTCTTCCCATAGACATTTCTCATCTGCTTACAGCAGCACAGATCAGGGCAACTTTCAGATCCCTGCACTTTCCACTGTGCCTTTAACTCTCAGCCAGCTTCATTTAGAAAGCATACATTTCAAAGTAGTTCACTTTATAAAATTCTACATCTTCGATAGCTTGAGAGAGGGTATTTGGAATACTGATATAAGCTTGTACTTCGGTGAAAAATAATGTTGTAGCCTAACTAAAAATTTGATTTCACTTGAGCAGAAGTCAGAATGGTACATTTATGATCTTTAGTGAGATAAGCCAAGTGCCTTGCTCATTGTGAGCAGGCGTTGCCTTCAGAGGACTGAGCTTTGAGCGGTGGTGTGCACCACACTCTGCACCTTCCTGTTTCTGCTTCCTCTTGGTGCAGCTCTGTCCCTCCATTGGCTGAGAATTTTCCAGAGGCATGCATTGGTTCATCTTTTTGTGACCACACCTAATGCCTGTCAATAGTGAGAATTCATTGAATATTCATTGCTACTTTTTATTGTTAGTACCATTGTTAAATCTGTCACTGGGTTCCTGTGTAACTGTTGGTGAATCTGTATATCTGCATGGAGTATGTTTACAGGGAAAACTGGGTCTGTTTCAACCGGCAGAACTCTTAAGTTTACCTGACCCCTGCCACCTCCACTATTTGCCCTGTGCTAGCCAGTCAGAATTCACTCTCACCTTGAATTAGAAAATGGTGTCATTTTTACAATTTTGGGGTTTACTTGGTTCTTTTAACTTAAGATGATAGACATTTCTCTTTTCACTGGTTGTTCTTGGCATTCTCTTTGATGTTCTGCTATCACTATGTCAAGAGATGCCATTCCAGCCAGGTGAGTGGTGCACACCTAAAATCCCAGAGGCTAGGGAGGCTGAGGCAGGAGGATTGAAAGTTCAAAGCCAGCCTCAGCAACTTAGGAAGGCCCCAAGCCACTTAATGAGATCCTGTCTCAAATAAAATATTTAAAAAGTACTGGGAATGTGACTTGATGGCTAAGTGCCCCTGGGTTCAATTCCCAGTACCCCCCCCCAAAAAAAATTCCATTTTTATTGCTGTTTCTTTACTCACATGGGTAGTCTTTCGTCACCAAATATGACATCCTGTAATAATTAAGCCAAAGGAGCCAGAATATTCTGCAAAGGGAGAGTGATAAGAGGGGATTAGATCTATCCAGGGATTAAAATATAAGACAGAGCTTTACTATATAAAACTGTGTGACCCTGGCACATGACTAAATTGACAGACCAGTGTGAAGTCCCAAAAAAGACTTCACAACATACAGAATTTTAGCAAGTTTTCAAAGAGGCATTTTAACTAAGGGAAGGAAATGAAGATGGTTCAAAAAATGATGGTGAGGCTACTGAGGAAACATCTGAAAGAAATCAGGTTACATCTTTTTCCTATAACCTTATACCAAAATAAATTCCAGATGGAGCATAAATGTAAATGTAAAATTTTGAAACCATAAAAATACTAGAAAAAAACATGAATTTAAAAATCTCTGAAGTAAGGGTGGCCTTTTTAATTATTATGCAAAACCCAGAAGCCATTTTTAAAAAATGGCCAATTTGACCACATGTCAAATTTCCCATAGCAAAGAGTATGACATACAATATCAAAAGACAGATGAACTACGAAAATATGTAAAATTAATTTCACAAAGCAAGGTTTAATTTCCTTAATATGTAAAGATTGTTTTTCATTTAATAAAAAATGATCAGTAATCTTAACAGCAAAATGGGCCAATTTTATGAAAAAGGAAATGGCAAATTCTTTGCATTTAGGGAACAAATGTGATGCAAATTAAAACCATTAATGCCATTAAATGCCATTGTTTGGACTGGCAGAGATTAAAAGTTTCAATGTACACAGTCTTGGTAGGGATGTAGGAGAAATTATCACTCAGATATATAACACTGTTAGTGGTAATGTCAAATGCACAACTTTGATGAAAATCATTTGACATTGATAAAAATATTTTTTTACCAATTACCAATTCAAGGAATTTATCCTAGACACACTCAAGAATGTTATATGTACAAGAATATTTATGTTATATCAAATGGCTCTACTGTTTTAAACCTGCAATATCTATGTGCTAGGTAGTCCAAAGTCTTGCCAAACCTTGATTTTTCCATCTTTTAAAATTTTAGTCATTTCAGTAAGATCTGTAGTCGTAACTTGTCAGTTTTAATCTGCACATCTTTCACATACTTACTAGGCATTCATATATCTTTGACAAAGTTTCTAAGTAATTGTTAAAATTGATTTGTTGAAATTCTTTATATGTTCTGGGTACAAGTCTGTTGTCAACTGCTTGTATTATATTTTCTCCCTTCTTTGACTTGACTGTTTTCTTAATAACTTTTTTGAATACTGTGTAATTTTCATGAAGTCTGACTCATCAGATTTTTTTCCACAATCTACTAAAAAATCTTAGTGTACTCCATAGTCAAGAAAATTTACTCCTTCTTTTTCCTCCTAGAAGTTTCATGTCTTTAGTCTTTTAGCACTTTTTCCCCATTAGATTTTCCAAATGATTGCAATCAGAAAAGAAGAACGATTTAGAATGCCTGTTGTCTGTGTTTTCAGGTTTCATCATAGGGACAGCTTCACCTCATACTGTCCCTTCCCGCCAGTAAAACTGTTTCTGAATCAGTGGAGAGTGGAGTTGCTTTCGATAAGAAAGGGAATGCAATTGATTGCTCTTGATAAGATAGATGGCAGTGGGGTGTCTGGCTTTGTTATACTTCTTCATTATGCATTTATATTTAAAGTAATCCTGTTGTGAATTCTAATGGTAGACCAGGTGAGTAGGTCACCTGGAACTGACCCTTGCAGACGGCCCTTAACTGCTGTGGGGCTGGAAGGAATCAGCAATGCAGTGAGCACCCCAGGGAAGTGAAGACTGGAGACTCCATTTCTGGTCTTCGTCCTGCACCTGCTCCTGTTGAAATGTAGGGTAAAACCTGCTCTCAGCCAGCAAGCCTTCCACTTCTACTAGAACGAGTTAGTCCAAAGCACACTTGAGGCCCCAGAATCTGGTCCCAGCCTCCCTTTCCACTGTCGCAGCACCCTGCTCTTTCCTGTTCCCAATGACACTCCTGTCCTCCTGGAGCCTTCTACCTGACTTGGCTCCTTGCCTTTTGCTGTGGACATCTCCCCACTGGCTTAGACTTCAGCTGCCTGCCGTGAGTGGTGGCGGGCGTGGTGCTCACTTGCTGTGGGTGATGCTTCATCTTGTGGCTCCCTCAGCAGGCTGTTGGAAATGGGATAGAACAGAGCCTTTCAGCAGTGTGCTCTGATGGTGTTTTTCACCCTCTCTGCTGCTGTGGAAGCACTTTTGGTGGTTCCAGAGGATCATTTTTTAAAATATAAAAATAGAATAGGACATAACACGGATAAGCATTGTGTTTTAAAATTTTTATCCTTGTTTTATATTTGAAAATATGTTTTAAGAGGTAATGTGAATGTATTTCTAAAAGTTATAGCAAAAATCACTACTCTAGATTTTAGCTACTATATGAATTTTGAATTTTAATAGAGAATAGACATTTTAAATTTTATTTGAGCTCAGAGAACATAAAATATTGATGTTTCTGAAATTTTTCACTGAATGCTTTCACATAATTTGCTTCATTCTCTGTTAACTATCATATTACCCATAAGTGAATGATTTTTTTTCCCCCAGCATGTGTTATATAGTTTGTTTTAGATTTGGGGTAGATAATTGAGTTACAAATATACAAATCATTTTTCTAAAATAAAATTTTGAAGAAAGTTTATGAAATTACCATATTTTCCTGAAATGTCAATAATTTAAAAAATTTCATGTGTATTTATTAGTTTAGATTGTTTTTAGAAGTATGTTGAGAAGATTGTATTTTTAATACATTATAATGGAGGGAATATCATTATCAACTGAGTCTACAAATTAAAAAATGTGTGGTTAAGGACAGTGAAGTTCCTTCCATTTTGGAAAATAAGTTCACCTTTGCAGTTCTCTAGTATATGAAGGAAAGCTTCATTCTGTTTCATTCTGTTATCCACTACCTTTTAAAAGACAGTTTGTTTTTGAGACCTCACTCCAGGAATCCTTGAGTCACGGGTGTGCTGAGATGGGAAAGCGTGTATTCTCAAGGGGTTGCAGTGTCTTGGGTGCAGCTCTTCTGGGTGCTTTTCCTCCCCGCCCCCTGAGGTACTGGGGCTGGAACCCAGGGCCTTGCACATGCTGGGCAAGTGCTCTATGACTGAGCCCCTCCTGGTCAATTGTAACTTCGCCATTCAGACCCCTCCTGCTGCTCTGGAGTTGCTGTTAGTAATGCCTATGCTGTTTTTCTTCCCTCCCTGCAGGGTCAGTACAGACCTTCTGATTTGCTATGTCCGGAGACATATGTTTGGGTACCCATCGAGCAGTGCCTGCCTTCCCTGGAGAACTCCAAGTACTGCCGTTTCAACCAGGACCCCGAAGCAGGTACGCTGTGGCCGACCTCCGCTGGGTGGTGTTGACTTTTTCACATTCCACGTACATGGCTCTGTCCAGGGATCAGATGGCTTTTATATACTGAAGAGTGTACATGAGTACCTGTGCACATGTGTGTAAGATGGGGAAGATGTCTCACAGCTCAGCAAAAATTCAAGGAACCTCATGTGCTTTTGCTGCTTGCAGCCCTTGCTTTCCATTGGATGAGTTTTTCCAGGCTCTGAGGGTCCATGCCACTATCCATTTCTCTTGCAGCCATCGTAGTACCTAAAAATTGTCCATTAGATTGGTTACTTGGCCAGTGTAGAGAAGAGGTAAGTATTGACCAGTTGGACTGATGGAGTTGTAGAATGGTGTCTCGGGAGCAAATAAGCTATGGTGGGCTTTGTGGCAATACTTTCCGGTGTGTCTACTTTCCTGTTCCCCCTTCCCCTCCTGCCTAGTGCAACCCCTGCCATGTGTGATTCCCATTGCTCCCCTGGGATGTTAGTCTGTACTAGGTGTGTAGACACTTAAAGCATGGCCCTGGAGTTAGACTTGCTAGGTTCAGATCCTGTCTTCATGATCAGCTGGTGTACTGAGTGCTTTTAGGCAATTAAGAAACCTCCCTGAGCGCTGGGGTGTGGCTTGGTGGCAGAGCTTTTGCCTGGCAAGTGTGAAGCCCTGGGTTCCTTCCTCAGCACCACAAAAACAAAAAAAGAAAGATGTCTCCCTGGCCTCAGATTCTTGACCCTTAATATTAATATCTAGGACTTACCTTTGAGTGATCATGAGGGTTAAAATAAGACCAGCATGCCAAGAGTTGCCCCATACCTGTTGTTTCCGCGGTCCCAAGTTAGAATACTGCACATGTGTGCCCAGGCTTTTGTCTGCATTTACTCTGCTCTCATTTGTTCTGTACCTTCTTTCTTAAAAAAATGTGCAATTCTGCGTACCTCCCCATAGTCTTGAGTGCCATTAATGGTTTTAAATGGGCTCTTCCTGATGCTCTGGGCACTCAGGTGTGACTTCATTAAGCCAGAAGAGTTGGTGTTCTTGGAATGGGTTGCTGTTCATTGACGGCGTGCCTTCCCCAGACTGCAGTGCCTGATGGACCGTGTGTGCTCCATCGAGCTCTGAGTCCTCATAAATCCACCAGAGTTGCCTGACACATGCTTCTTAAGAATGCACACATTTTTTTCTACCAACCACCTATGATCTTAAAAGGAAGGAAAGAAATGCAAAGCCTGGCCAAGGGGAAGGGGCAGATGGAGAAAATCAAAGGGAACACAAGGGGGCAAAGAAAGAAATGCACTGATTTCTTCCAGCTCTAAGTTGTGCTTTTTTTTTCTCAAAAGTTGGTTTTTTCTTACCAAAAAAAAAAAAAAAAAAGCAGGAGTCAGGGTGGTTCATCTAATGTATTCGTTTGCCTCCTTGAAAAACTGTTATGAAGTCCAGAGTGGCACTTCTAACCATGGCTGTACCTTACACTCTGGCGAGGAGTGCCCAGGGCCCTGCTGGCTCATGCGCAGGCACCAGGACTTGCCTCCAGGTTTTCCAGATATTTAGGTTTTATTGTTTAATCAGACCTTTATTAAGTTTCTGGGTCTTAAATAACTAGTCAGGATAGAATGGCTCATTCTTAGGACACTTATGCTTCATGGATCTCACAGACCTGTTGCTCACAAGCATTCCATTTCCAGTCATTTTTGGAGTTAGAGCCAGAGGTGGTAGTGTCTTGAGGACGGCACGTATAAACCCACTCTCCTCCCGTCCCCCACAAACAGCAGAAGCCCCCCATAACTTTTCTCCAGGTCAGGTTGGAAACAAGTCCTCTATGGGAAGGTGCTGACCATCTTGGTGAATTACTGCATAGGCACGTGGGAAGTTTACAGAGTTCCAACTGAACAGCATTCTGATCTTACATTTGTTTCTAACTCCTGGACTTGGGACACAATTTCACCTATTTTTCTTCTTAGTCTGTTTTAAAGGTTGCTTTTATTATATGATACTTGGAGATTAAAGATCACAAGTTCTCCCTGTTTTATAAAGTTGAGAAGATGACTGAATAATTTCCATGCATTGGGTGGGCATGCAAGTAAACATTTACTCATGTTAATAGATTTTTGAATTTCTTTCCAAAATAAGTGTTATTAGTACTTCTCAGCAAAGAACTAAAGTCTCAAATGGACTCATTGTCAAGAACACATGATGGGGCTGGGGTTGTGGCTCAGCAGTAGAGCACTTGCCTAGCACATGTGAGGTACTGGTTTCAATCCCTAGCACCACATAAAACAAAATAAACAAATGTATTATGTTCATCTACAACTAAAAATATTTTTAAAAAATGATGCCCTGGTGAGAGCCAAATATATAGCATGTTCTTTTACTGTGACCTAGTAAGTTTCATTTCTCATGGCAGTCATTGTTTAGAATTTATTTATAAAACTCCGAGTAAGTATCTTTGAGAATAGTGCTTCGAAGAAAATGAAGATCCTTTTCCATATGCTGAGTCTCTGAAACTTTCCACAGAGTAACTGTACAGTTTTATCAGTATTGAATGTCACGGTCCAGACGCTATTTGAAAGCAGACTCATGTCCTGTGGTTTTAGGAAATTAAAATGCAGCTACATGCTGGCGTGTATGGTGCCTGCTGTGAAACATGGTCATCAGAGGTTTAAATGGCAGCCTGTGAGGAACTCTCCTCTTCTCTGGGGCCAGTTTTGCTATTATGTGACCCAAACCCTGACTCAGAAAACACAGCACTCCACACAGGCACTGTGGTTGGTCGGCATGGTGCTGGTTTCACTATGTCTTATTTCTCCCAGCTGTTCTGTAGTTCAGTTCTCTGCAAAAGACACAGCTAATCGCCCTAGGCCTCTGTAACACAAACTGTGGCTTCAGGGTGCATCAGTGGCTGGTTATTAAAAAAAAAAAAAAACACTTTCTCCCTTTCCTGGGTTGTGCTGTGTTCAGCCTCTGGATTCCCTGCCTCGACTGTGCCCTATCCACTCTGCACCACCCTCCTCTCATGGGAGGTTTGAGTTATTTTCTCAACCAAGAAGTCTATGTGACAGTACAAAATCCTTTTGTATTTATTGCTTTGTCATACTATGGGGAGCGGTGATTGACAAACTAAAGTAACTTGAAAAAATTCTAAAGTCCATCTGTTCATAAATAAGTCTGTTGTTTTTCAGTTCAGGACTTTCACCCATTCTAAAGAAAGGAGTTCAAAAGTTTCTCAAATGATTTTTAAGTAAAAGTCTGTTTGATTTTTTAAAATTGATATTGGATTATGTCTAGATTTTAAAAATTCTACATCATAGTTTTATCTTCCTTTTTTGCTTGAATTATATTTTGAAGAATACTTACTGGAATCCTTAATAGGAAATTTCCAAAAATGTATAAAACGACTTCTGAGAGGAAAGTAAAGTGATCCATAGCCTCTTGATGCAGCAGGAATCACTGTTAATTTTTTATACTCTCCCGGCCTTTTGTCCCATGCATACATGTGTATTTAAAAAAAAAAAAATCATGCTGTACACCTTTATTGTTTTTACTTAATACTTGGAGTTACTTCCCTTTTGATAAGACAGAAACATTCTTGGTAAGGTAAAAACTACTTGGCTATTAATTTGTTCTTTCAGCAAACAACAACTGCTGTGTGACAAGGCAGCATCTTGAAATAGCTGTTTTTCAGAGAAGCACCTTTGGAAGGGCAACTTGTATGCACTGGAGTGGTTTAGAGCCCCGATTTGATTTATGGTGTTGGGTATACAGTGTACCACTTGTCATTGGTATTAAAATTTTCAGTTCCAGATAGGAAAAAAATAAAAGCTTACCAAGCCTTTCCTGTTTCTCAGATACCATCCTGGTTTCCCTGATGTTACTCACTTTGTCCTCAGAACATTTGTCATTGACCCTGCTAGTATATGTTGCACAATTACTGCTAAAATTTGTTTTTATCACAGGATAAAAGCTAATTTTTATTCCACTATTACCCTATGATTTTTATAAGTATAGTACTTAGTGTTCATTTCAGTAGGACTAAATAGAATAATTTTTACTTGTTTCTACTTAAAATTACAGTAGTACATACATTTAACCACAGATTAGTCTAGGTTTTGTTCTCTTCTGTACATACTTTGAAACATTTGCAAGAAATTTTCTAATTTGTCTTAAATATAATTGAGTCATATTATTAGTAAGGGTGTCAAATTTTAATTTGCTATAAAAATGGCAATGCATAATTTTGACTGAGTGCTTTATGCATTTTCCCAGGATAGAGTATGTCCAGGGCACCTTAACTCCCTAGCAGTTGTGGAAAATCTAAACCTATATAAAGAAGCTTTTTCTTAGTTTGATCCCTGGAAACTTTGAGGCTCCATGTCTGTGTTATTTTCTCTTGTTTCAAAGGGGACCTCTCCTTTCTCCTTATGGTTCCCTGGCTTTTTTTCTGTATTTCTGCACTTTTTCTAGCACGTCCACAGAAAAAGCCAGACCCACTCTGCCCTTGATGGTGTGGAAGAACCAGACTCTAAAAGCAGTGGGGCCTGTGTGTGCTGCCTGCTTCTCCAAGCCTGCCTCACTCTGAGTGCTGCACTGATGGTCCCTCTCAAGAGCGGACCAAGCCAGTGTGGTGTTGATCACTGGGAAACAATGCCTAGTGAGAAAGCAGGTTTACTACAACTCCCCAGAGCCCCTAAAAATGTGCTGCAGTGATAACTAATGACCAAATGGACAAAGATCTTTCCTTATAATTTTAGATGCAGAAGTTGTTTTAGATGTAATAGTCAACTGTTACTCTTTTAGTATTTCAGTGGGTGAAATTATCTTCAAATTTACATTTGCAGTTGAACTACACAAAGTTTCAAAGTGAATACTGTTGCTTGCTGCATACTTGAACACATATTCTCTGTTGTCAATAAAGATGGTCATGCTTAGATGTAGCCACCGGGAGATGGAATTGGTTGAATCCTACTACATAAGATAAAGGAAAAAGGCATTAAAAAGAAAATATCCTGGAAGTTTGGTGACTCTGGAGAATGTGTGTTGATATGAAAAATGTACAATATTACAGTACCCTAATTTTTCAGTTTACTCCCTATCTACTTGAAAATATTACTTTATTATTATTGCTATCTTTTAAAAATTCTTTATTTACTTTTCAAAGATATACTTTCTTACCCAAAATTTAGTACATGGTCAGCCTTCCGTAACTGCAGTTCCACATCCACAAATTCAACCAACCATGAGTTAGAAATATTCAGGGAAAAAAAAAAAACAAAACTGTTGAATATACAGAGACCTGTTCTCATCATTATTTCCTAAGTGATAGTGACTATTGATAAGTATTTATTTAGCATAAGTAAATAATCTAGGTTTGATTTAAAGTATACAGGAGGATGAACATAGGTTTTGTGTAAATACTGTGCCATTTTATATAAGGGACTTGAGCATCCCTGGAGTTTGGAATCCATGGGGTCTTAGAACCAGCACCCACCATGCCTGTGGGGTGATGAGTGCTAATAGGACTCCTGATCTTAAAACTAGAAACTAGATTTCTCTAGTTCACGTCGTCTTTTAATGAGCACACTAAGGAACAGCAGCAGAAGTCTTTCCTACAATATTTGTACCAGTGACTGAAGCATCCTAACATTTTACTGTTTATATTTCCTATTTAAAAATGTAAAAATGAAGACGTATTAAGGTAAACTTCAACAGCTGACAGTGACTGTTTTTATTTTTAAGAGTGTCCTAAAGCCAGTCTTGCTGAGAATTTTAAAAACATGCTATTTTATAAATTGTCACCAGCCAGCCTTTGCTCAGTTAAGCCGAGTGTGAGCAGCACGCCAGCAACTGAAAGTTGTTAGAGCCTGGGCAGGGACGGGTGGAGATGCTTCTTGAAGTGCAGACCTAAGATTTCCATTTAGCTACTAACAATATTTCTCAGATCCCTTTCTCTTTTTTTGTGAAATCGATTTTTAAAAATTCAAAAAGAACAATTCCTTTTATAGTCACCCTGTTTTTAATTGTATTTAATTAATCCTGTAATTAATGATAAAAATCCTTTCAGTATTGTTCAGCCAGCTCAAAAATATCATGAACACGTCTATAAGGGCTAGTTCTACGTGGTTCTGCTGTGTGGCATCTTACAGTGCAGCTTTCTTTGTTTGAGAAACTTTTTTTTTTTTTTTAATTTAGGGTGCTGGGGATTGAACCCAGGGCTTTGAGGCAAGCACTCTACTGAGCTATATCCCCAGCCCCTCACATTTTTGATATGATGAGTGAGTTGTCCAGAAATGCTGGCTAAAGAATAAAAATAAAGCCCCCAGCCATCCTCTTAAGTGCTGGCTGAACTGTGATAGTCTGTTGAATCTAAGACATACCATCTTCAGCCCTGCATTTTCTGTGCCACTGAGAAAGAAAGGCTGCCAGTTAGATGGTGACCCTGTCCGTTGTAAGCTGCTGGTGGGTTTCAGAGATGCCATGGTGTGTAAAGAAGTGGGCCTCAGTCTCTCCTGTGACGTCTGCAGAACTCTGGAGTGCTGAGGGCACTTTGCATATGAGGGAGCTTTATGACGTCTGGATTCTAAGCTTCAGACATTATAGGTGGAATGTACATTTGTGTATCTGAGTCTTAGGATGATTGTTTCAGATACTTTTATGTAAAATTAAGATTACCATTATTGATAATGAAGTTCTTACAGTAGTCTCATCTAGTTCTTTAAACTTTGAGAAGGCCTATAACTACTTTACAAGGATATTGTATGCTAATGGAAGTAAAACTTTACTACTCAGAAAATACTAAAATTTTATAAATATTAATGATCTCCATTCATCCTGTTTTTAAAGATATGAAGGTTTTTTTTTAAATGTGTTTGATGTTATTAGACATCAGCAAATGTAGAAAATTTAAAATTTTTTCTGAGCCTGTAAATTCAGCCTCTCTGATAATTGGAGTAATTAAGCATTAAATAAAGGAGGCAAAAGGTGGTACCCCAGGATATCATCAAACTTGTCATCACCCAAATAATCTGCAGTTAATTGAACTTTTCCCCACCTTGTGAATTACTCTTAAATGTTCTTAGTTTAACTGTGGCTTTAGAGTAACAAAACACGAAACACCAGTTTGAGAAAAATTCTGAAAGGGTGGAATGCGCATCACTAGATATTCAGCACAGTATCTCCTGTGTGTGGAAGAACTGACCCAAAGACAGACCTCGCAGTCCCCAGGTTTCTTCAGTCAGTCACACACAACTTCAGTGGAAGAGTGGAACCGCCACGTCTTTCTGCAAGGTATTTTTAAACTGTTTAGATTCTCTTCTGTGGATGTTAAGATTTAGTCTGTTTGCAGAAAAATAAACAAGCTTTAACATGAAGGTATGAGAAAGTCTGTTTATTTTATGAGTATTCTTTTATGTGATGCTAGCAAAATGTTTTTAATATAAATATAACAACGGGTAAAATTCCTGTTCTTATAAGAAATATGTTTTCATATCCTAAAATAGATAACATGTAGGGAAGACTTGACTAGTTCGTGCTTCTGTGGACCATTCACTGATTATAAAATGATCTGTCTGAAAATAGGAAGGGTATGTTGACAGTGGGAAAGAATTAAATTTATCCACTTTACTAACCCCTATAAAAATAAAATCAAAATAAAATCCTGAGCATTTGTAGTGCTGAAGAGTCTGTCTTAGCTTGGTTCCTCTCCAAAATCAGATCCTTAGATATTGGTTTGCATTCAGGTAAATTATTTGGGAAATGGTCCCAAGGAAAAAGGAGGAAATGGAAGGAGAGAAGGAGGAAAGGACGAGAGAAGGTTGTGTCACTGTGTGGCCACCACTCTAAGAACTAGAGCTCAGTCCTTCTGAGATACCTTCTGGTGCACATCTCAGAAGGGGCTGCATGAGGGACCAGAGGAAGAGAACCTGTCTACTGATGTCCAACTGCCACCAGCAGATGGTTGTCCCACTGGGTGTTAACGCCTCTGCACTTTCATCGCACATGTGCACAAATGCAGAGCAGGCTCCTCCATGTGTACCAGCTGCTGCATCAGAAAGGCGGGAAGCAAGACAGTCCATGCTTGCCTGTCCTTCACAAGCTGTATAGCAGAGTTGTGTGAGTCAGAGGTGAGGCCAAGGGGAAGAAGAGGCAA